>NC_132939.1:55092928-55403107 GCF_034638445.1 Ciconia boyciana | reverse complement strand
TTTTCTTGAGTTTCTAGATTGTAATGAATGTGTCTACAGAATTTTATGCAAAGCTTGAGAGTTCAGCTGTTTTAAAATGATTTTTTATATAGCAGTAATTATTTTATCTATATATTTAATAGAACTGTAAAACCATTTTAAGAGTACCTGTAAAAATCTATGTATGTGATATGATTATTTATTAATTATTACTCATGAGAATGGACATTAAGCTATGCATCAGTTGTGTCATCCATTTGAAAACTGGAAACTGCAAACAGGAGAAGAGTTTTTAATGAACAGCAGACTTGAAAAACATGGGAAATGATTGAATACAATTGTGTGATTCTTAAAACTGCATAGCAATATGTCATTTTGTGATGTTAAACTTTCAGCTAAAGTTGCAAAATATACTGAGTGATTAAGCTACTTTCTTCCATTAAAACTTCCTGAGGCTGAAATTTCTACATGTTGAAATTCGGTGTCTAAACACACTTAAATCCTCTACACCTTCTGGAGACTCTCGGTTTACTCCAGCTCAGTATGACTGTAACTTCTTTATCCAAGTAGTGTTCCATTGAGTTTATGGGGGTACCATGCAATACCCAGTAGGTTTTTTTAGGGTTTTCTGCACCAATCCCCACAGTCAGAGCTTTAGAAGACTAATTTGGCTAGGGTATGTGGTATCATATTCAGCCATCTAACAAGATAATTAGTTATCATAGTGCATTATCACTTACGCTAGCTTTAAGTACTTGGAGGCCCTTCTTGCCAAGCGGAAATTTGAATGCGTCCAGCGATGTGTTCAGTTCCTCTACTTCTGTGGAAGTCAATGCAACACATCTGTGTGCTAAGCACACACTACAGGATCTGGCCCTGAGGGGACTTAAATCCATGTTAATCACATAGGCCAGGAAGTAGCTGAAGCCTATGCATTGCCCTTAGCGCTGGATCCCCTCAAATCCAATGTACACACACAATGCCACTGACTTCAGTTAACCCCACTGTACACATAGCATTTGTTTGCCTAAATTCTGCAGGATCAACCCTCTCCTTCTTTTAGGAAGTTATCATCTACTTCCATTTTTGATTAAGAGACCAGCAGCAGGGAACAAATGGCTGGAAGACAAGGGTGAGGTTACAGGCTGGAATGTGGCTGTGGAAGTTCACAAATAGCTACAGCTGAAAGCTCTTACCCTGACAATAGGTTGCCCGCTGTTTTCCATTGAGCTAATAGGTAGTGGATCTGAATGGAGGTAAAAAAAACTTAAGTTTTTGTATTTCCACATTGTGCAGGTTTTTTGTCAGCTAAATAACATCAAATTCTTCCCCTCAGCATACACAGTTAGCTGCTAACACTAATTTACAGCTGCCCAACTTATGATTGTTCACGTTCCAGGTTTGTATCTAAACAGGGCTTGCAGTATGGCTTGTTCCCACCCATGCCGCCCCAAGATCCTGAAGATATTCATGCAGGAGGATGGGAGGTATATGCACATTAAATGATACAGAAAAGTCATATTCTGCATCGGATAGCTTGCTTACTCTGTCCATCACTTGACACAACTCTAGAGCTCACAAAGGGTGAAAAATTAACCCTTTTATTTTCAAGTGCCATGTCCATTTCATGGTTCTCTTAACTGAAATTGTGGAACATCAAAGTATTTCTTTCCTCCTCTAAATGTGAGACATGGAAAACTTCCTTCCACCTCAGTGGCACTTTTGATGACTCCTTTCCAGGCCACTGCTACTGCTGATACTGGAATACGAGACCTATGTTATTTTCTCACCATGAGGGGAATGTCTAAGTTTATGTCTCTAGAACATAAAATTGGCCCCTGTGTGACTAATATACTTCTCTCTTCATGAAAAGGTTAGAAGGGGCAATAAGAATAATTACTTTTACCTTGGTGAGAAATACTAAAACCTACAATTCCAAGAAAGGCTAGATCCTGGCCTTCACTGCTGTGTTCAGGTCAGGTAATATTTTATTCTGAAAGTAGTTTCATTGCTTTCACTGGGCCTTCCTGGAATCTCTTTGATTCACGGAATAGATTTGCTCTGTGTCCAAGGACCGATTCATACAGGGGGTCCTGATCCACGGCCATTATTAGACTGTAACAGAAAATCACCAGTGTTTAGTTAGAAATGACTGGTCTGATTTAAATCACATAGCTTTCAAATTATATGCTGCTTATTTTTTGAGAGAACTAATACAGTCATTTTTTAATGCCAAATAACTTACACTAGTCAAATAAGTCTATTTTTATTGTAATAAAAAAAATTCAACTTCTGCTTTTGTCTTGAACAAAACAAAACATATTTTAGTAGGCATACCACTTTTGCTATTATATTCTTCTGTGTAAAAAGCTGAAGAAACTGTTTTACCCTTCTTGTTAAAGTTCCCCAGTTTAAAATGTAATCTGTAAAGTGCTGGTTTGCTAAAGAGTTAATGAGGGACTTTTAAGCTGAAGAAATAATTTGTAAGTAAGGAATATAATATTTAAAATACATGTTTCTCTTTCGCAAGTGGTGAGGAATGATGCTTATTTAATTCAGAACAAATGCTGGGAGGATTTGAGTGGTATCAAAAGATATACTGAAGGAGATGCATTTTTGTGTACTTTCAAATACATTTCTTCTGAATGCTTTCAATCAGTGCTTTGTATTGAATGTTTGCACTTGTTGCTCAAAGCTAATTTTTGTGAGACAGAAATATATTCTTGTGTATAGTTGGTACACTAGAAAAGAAAATGTTTTCAGAAACTGTTACGCTGTAATAAGAATAGTATTTACTAGCGAATAGTTCCGCTTTATTTTATAAAATCTCCAATTTTGAAATAAATGGACAGGCTTCCTGTATATAATCTGTGGGTTTGTCCTTTTCCTCCCGAGAAAGTATCTTCAAAGATCTCAGTTCAGGAGAGATCACCATTGTGTTCTTATTTTATGTATTTATTCATTATTATAATTATAATATGTAATTTATATATTATATATTTATATACTATATAATATATAAATTATTATATATTACTTTTATGTATTCATTCATTTTCATGTCCAGAAATTATATTCACTTTTTAGCAGGGAAGACCTCAGTAAACAGAGCAAATTCATAAAATGCATTGTTTTCCCACCTACCCAAAAAGTTACTTTTAATTTTAGAGGAAGAATCTAAATCTAGTCAACAAACAGAATGAACTTTAATTTTTTATAAATGTGAAGACTTAGTAATTATTAATGCATAGAAAATGGCATTATAAGGGCAAGCCATGGAAAAGCTTACAAGAGCAGTTGTGCTGAATTATGTACTGTTCTTACAGTTCAGTTTATCTGGGCTGTCTCTATGTAAATGTTTAGGCTTGTGGATTAGTAGATTATGAGGTGCAGTACTGATTCACATTTACTATGTTCCTACACCTTAATTCCCTTTGCAGTATATGAGAAAGTAAAGTACAACAGAGATGCAATACAGTTCAGAATCAGTCCCATGATCTGTCTCCTGAAAAAGATATCTGAACTGGACAAACACAGAGAAAGGAAATATATGGGGAATGGCGTAGGAGTGCTTCTTCTCTAAAGTTTGGTGAGTATCATGCTTCAGGAATCGTAAACATTCCTCTGTTCCTTCTACAAAATCAAATGTGCTTCTCGGCACCCCTGCAGTAGCTGGTGGTACCTGTCTATCGGACCATCCTCCCACACACCTAACGCTTGTAGGTAATAAGAGAATATTCATAATGCTGTTGAGAATTCGGGATATTTGATAAGTCAGTCCTGTTAGCAGTGCTGCCTTCATTACCATAACTTTAAAATCTCTAGATACAATTTGAGGCCAGTAGCTTTTATTGGTGTCATGAATGATGCTTAAGTGGAGAATAAAAAGTTTGTGATTTTTTTTAGTTGGGTTATTTTTTTGCAACTGACACTGTGGTTAGGAATTTGCAAGTGGACTGGGGGGGGGGTGGTGTTGAAGTTCAGATACACAAGATGGGTCAGCTCAGAGTAAGTTTCTACAAGAGTATGGGATCCAAACTTTAGTTCAAATGCAAACACAGTAAGAACAGGAATTGTTGGACTTGATTTCTTTTCACTGCTCTGGGATAAAAGTAATTCTGACAGAAACAGCAAAAATAATCTCCCTTATCGTTGCTGTGTAAACACAATTTTTGTAGCTTAAAGAAGATGCAAGTGTAGCATAGGAAACACACCCATCTGGATCATGGCAGCAACAAAGACAAGCACCGGGTTCATTTCAGGTAAGGAACCATATGCAAGTATACATACCGCGTATGCACACTTTGGTTGTGTAGGAGCCCAGACCTCCTGAGGACAACCTGTGGACATCATGCATATATTCTGGTTGCTAGTGTACATTGAAACCTTCGTTCTCTCTTCAGTGCTTATTTTACCTGCTTGGTAAACAGAAGCCAGCAGGGGCAGGAGTACCTTCAAATTGCTGGGCAGATGTAACAAAACCTTAGACTGGAGCTGTGATTTCTATTAAGACACTAATATACAGCAATAACCTTTTCTTGAGTTGCCATTTCTATTGATATTACAAGGATTATTTCCAAGACAGGTAATTGCAATAATTTATGAAATGGCTTCTAGTGGCTAACTCCATTCCTTGGTTAGATGGAACCACCAGCAGTTCTCTGTCCTTGCCAAACTGTACACTTTACCTTGGAGTATCATGTAATATATGATCAAAGCAAAATGTATAGCTCCATCTGCTGTAAATACTATGAAATTATCATTTTTGCATTACTTTTTTATGGCTGATCTGTACCCTGGGGAACTGATTTATCACTTTGCTGATACGTATTTTCTGCATGTTAGCAAGAATCAGCATAAATGCAGCCGCCAAGTACATTTATACATTGCAAAGTGGTATTTCACAGTGCTCAGGCAAAAAGAAGCACAAAAAAGTGTGTATTTCAAGGACATCAAGAACTTTTGTTAATTATTGTATGATAGATCTTTACTACTGTGTCATTGCAGCTGCTTGTGAAATGCAGAAATTACATGCCTTGCTTAAGTCAGTGATGGATGAGAAGAGATTCCCAGTTATGCTTCTGCTAAGCGATGGCTTTCCACAATCAGGAACAGCAACGGTTTTTTTAGGCAGTAGTCATCAATGCTGAGTCCCTGCATAGGAAGAGTGAATGAGCTGATATCCCATTTTTTATACTGATATAAAAAGGCAGACCAGCAGTTTAAAGAGGTCCAAAACCACACTAAAGCAGTTAAAAATACTGAAGTTGCTCTTCACTAGGGAAAACATCCTCATTTAGAGTTATGCAGTCTGGGTCACTGAAGTGCGAAAGCACGCCAAAAAAATTTTTTAAATAGCATCTTACAGGGGAACAAAAAGTTTGTGCAACCTAACACCTTTTTAAAATCTCAGCTCCAGTTTTAGCAATGGACTCTGTTCAAAATAGGTTCGTTCGTTCTTTCTTCCAACTTCCTTCTCAGTAATCATACCTGCAGCTTTTTCTCATAATATATTGCAGATGTTATTATGAGCACTGCGGTTCAAAATGTTTGCAATTGTTCTTTTCTGCAGTGATACACAGCTATGAACTGAAAAACCTGGTAGCCAGACTAGGGGCCATTTAAGAGGAAAGTCTCAAGCTAAATTTCCTCAAGTGGGGTGCAGAATAAACACATCCTTTCTTGGTCAGAAACTTCAATGCAACACTTCAGCCCATATTTTCTCAATAACTGCCAGCTTGTTTCAAAGGGCATTATTGAAATAGTGTGTGACGCAATAACAAAATAGCATCATGGCTGGTATCAACAGGAAGGAACAACAGAGGTCACCATTGGCTTGTGGGAAGGAATCTCCTCAGAGTCCATTTTAGAACCTGATTGAGACGCATAGAGCCAGAAAGTACAAAGCCTGGTTTGTGATTACACAGTTCTATAGCATGAACAAAGACAATTACTTGTGACACAGTGATTTTTTTTATTTTAAATTGCAATTTTCCCCTTTTCCAACCCAAACACAATTTTTTCTTAATCTTACCCAACAGGAAAAAAACAGACACCCCCCTCCCCCCAATCCCTTACTGATATGACTTTTTTAAAAGGGGAAGGGAGATAAATGTCTCTGCTTTCTGTTGTCTTACAAGTTATCCCAGAGAGTAAAACATCCGTATTTCCAGTAGTAAAGATATGGGGAAAGCTGTAATTTGGTACATTATTACTTATTCTGTTTTGGATTTTAATTAGTTGGGCTATTCTATTCTTTTTGTCCAACAGCCTGTTTGCTTTGGCTTTATGGTTGGCTGTGTGGTTTTTACCAAACATTGAATGCCTAGCAGTGCCAATATGTGGCATTTTTTGAGAGTTGTGTATCACATGGATGACTTCATCTTACTTTTCTTTAAAAATCTTTGTAAGAAATCTGTGAAATCAACATAAAAGTCGATTTTTTATTTGGGCTTAAAGTCTGAAGGTTAGCCGTCATTATACAAGCATATGACATAAAATATCCATTTCTTACAAAGGACAGAGGAGAGTGGTGATAGAATAATAAAGGAATAGCACAAATTTTATCCTAACTGTGCTTTTAAATCAAAAACGCCTGTCAGCAGGCAGGCTCAAGGAGGAAGTAGCTGTGAAGAAAGCCACCCTTTTCTTTATATGAAAATAACTTCCAGAATTCTCCTGGCATTCATGTATTTTGTTTTCTGTGTTTTAAGTATTCTGCTTGCCTTCTCTTTGAACCTACTTGAACTGGATAAAATTCATTATTTAATCATGGCCTGCAGAGGATTAAGGAGGGTTTCTTTCTGCTCTATTTTACATTAGAAATAATCAAGAATGCCAATTTCCTTCGGTACTTCAGATAAAATTGGAAAAATAGACCCATATGTTCTGACGGCTCCCACTGGATAAGACTGAACAGCTGCTCCTCTTCCTAAGCTTTTGTCATGGGATATAATTATTCTTCCATCCATAAAAAACAGAAGGATGCCCCTTCAATGCTATGAAAATACCTAATAATGTAATATTTAACAACACGGGGTTTACAGAAGATGTGCTCTAAATAGCAAGAGGTTTGAGCCAAGAAAACACTTCATTTTATAATATGCTATGTCTCTATATCACTTTTAATCGGAAATAATTTTACTAAGGTTGGTTTAAATGAACCTTAGAGTGTTCTAGTTAGCTTTATCTTCTCATACTGATTTTGTAGACACAGTTATATTAAGGAAGATGGTAAGGCCCTGATAGAGTGCAGACGGAACGAGGGAGGCTGGACATCCAGTGACAGATCTTGTTGCATACACGTAGCCTTCAGCACAACTTAAAAGGGGAGCGGCTGGCCAGAAGTGGCTTTGCATTGCATTTATGGTCTTCATTAGGCAACAAGGATGATCTCCAGTCCTTGTGTAAGTATATGTGATCTTTGGAGACTCCTAACTTCATCACCCGGCCTAACACAAGTGTAACTGGTGCTGTACCTGCGCACCCGACATGTCTTGCAGGGTTTTGCAACAGGGCAAACAGGATCAGCGAAATACAGCACACAACCAGATCCATCCACCGTGGAAAGGAGGTGCCAGGGGGAGGCAGAATGGGGCCAGCAATGTATATTTACATTATTTAATGATTTCCTTCCACAAGAGTGACCACATTGCCCACATGTGGCTATATCTTTAAATTTTTGGTGTGGTGATTTGTATAAGCAGTCAGTCCATAGATCTGACCACTCATTAGCACTATAGGTAAGCCTGTTCTTCTGAGCTTTAAATGTGTGTATCCCATCAAGATGGTAAATTACGGTAAAATATAGTATTTTTTTTCTTGCACAAAAAGTAAGAAAACTACTGAAAAGTAATAGGGCTTTTGGACATGTGTGAGTGAAAGACAGGAAGGAAGTGTTCAGCTTGAAAACTGAATTGTGCATTTACCAGTTAAAATGACACCAAAGCAAACTGTGGTCCCCAACAGTAAAGATTTTCACCACTTATGTCCATCTTTTGGCACAGTTCTTTTTCCCATGATCAGAAAAAAACCCACAACAAAACCAAGCCACAACCAAACCCTTTTTTGTTGGTCAGGAATTTAATTTCTCCATAATGTAAATGAAACCCTGAGAAGAAGGGCATCAAGGTAAAAAGGATGAGCTATTAACTCCATGGAGAGTTACAGGATAATCTTACAGCTAAACATTGACACTGACAAACATTCACGGACATTGCAGAAGATGAGCACAATGTGTTGAAGAACAGGTAGGCTGATTTCAGCCAGACACAGCTTTTTCATGGTCACTTCCAGACACAGCTCTTCAGGAGTGAAGCAGCAATTTTGTGGTCTGCCACTATTGTAATTGATGACTAGACAGTCAGCAGGACAATTCCTCTCTGGTTCCATAAAGCTGCCATTTATGTGGGGATGTGACCAGATGTGCGCGTGATGTGATTATTGCATTTCAGCTCTCTGATGATCCATCAGGACTTACCCTAGGCCAAGGGACTTTCAAACTCCAAATTTGAATTTACAAGAGTTATCAGTTTCATTACTTGCCCTAAGCATCTATCTGATCCAGGCTGTGGCTATGGATCTAAGTCATGCAGTAATCAAGCCTGGAAGTTTGCTTATTAGCTACATCTCTGTGAGGAAGGTTCCATCTTCTTACCAGTCGCAAAGAGACCAGTGTTGGCAGGCGATGGCATGGGAGGTGGGAAGGAAGGTATTAAAATGAACTGAGATTGGAATTAAAATAAACGGTAAGGTAGCTCCAAACATGCTAGTTCTCATAAACTGATCCACTCCATTCCTATGTCCTACCTGAGTGACCAGTTACACTTACAACTGAACCTTCTCCTCCATCAGGCAATGTATGGCAGTCTTGTTGTGCTACAGCCCAGTTTAGGTAGATAGTTTGTTCAGAGCTTTTTCATTGTCTTATGTTTCCCCCCAGTTTTCCGAGGACACAGCTTCCAGATTTTTATGGCAATTGTAATGAAAATAAAAGCTGGAAAACAGCAGCATGTGAGGCACGAGAGAAATTGTGTTCCCATCTTTCAGCACTATACATTTCCCTTCAGTTCTTCACCTGTGCTGAAGGGTTTTGATGGTGGAAAAGAGTTACCCTATATCAGCTTTTAATCCAAGAAATTTCAGGGCGCTTTTAAAAAAATTTAGTAGTAGCTAGTAACGTCACTCAAGCAAGGAAGTGTTGACAAGAAACTGGAGTGAGACCAGTGGTCCAGCTAGTCAACAATCTGCCTTAAGCAATGGCAAAAGAAGATGCTGCTTGGGGAGTACACATAAACCCAATCACTTCCAGTGGCCCCTTCTTCCACCTTCTGGACCTAGCACCAGCAAGGGCTTAGCGCACCAGCTCCCTGGTGGAAAAGCAGCACTTTGCCTTTGGCAAGAAGGACGCTCCTCGTGGAAATGATGGTCTGAGCGTATGGAAAGGAGGGATTTCGCTACATAGCGATGATAGAGCTCAGCGCCGCTCTGCCCAGACACTGGCCGAACTCACCCAGCACTCCCTATTGCCAAAGGGATCGCCTCTCCTCCAGGGCTGGCCTGGAGCCGTACGATAGGACAACCCCATTCCCTCAGATCCGTCTCTCCGTCACCGGTCCTGCCTCAGAGGGAAGAGCGGTGCCCTGGAGCCTGCCCCGGCAGCTGCACACCCCCACGGCTCTCGCCGGCCTACCCCCAAGATGGCGGGTGCCGCCCACGCCTCAGCGCTGTCGCCCGCCGCCTCCCGCGCGCGCGAGACCCGCCCAAGCGCGTGCGCGGGGGGGAGGGCCGGGGGCCGAGAGCCTTACAGTCCTCCGGCGGGGGGAGGGGAGCGCGCACACACGTGAGCCCCTGGACCACCCGGCGGCTCCCCGGCAGTTGCTGTATCCCGCTACCGCATTGGCTGTCTGGTGAACCTTTCACCTTTTACCCGGCTCTCGCCGCCAATCGCCTGGCTCCTTTCATAGCGTGGGGATGTGGAGCGTGTGAGCTGCGCAAGGTGGAATTCTCGGAGCGGGCTTGCGTTGCGGACGTTGGATGGCCCCCGTTGGTATGGGCGGGGGGGTGGGGGAGGTACTCCGTTTGCGTAGGGCCGGCAGCGCAGGGGGAAGGGAGGGGGAGGAGGCGGAGGCTGTCCCGGGCCCAGGTGAATGGAGGAACCTGACAGTTGGGGGGAGTGAGGCGGCGGCGGCGGGGAAATGGCGGCGGCGGCGGCAGCAGCAGCACAATGAGACGCGGCCTGTAGTGGGGGGAAGCGCCAGGCTGGGTCTCGTCCGAGCAGGTAGGAGATGGCGGCCCGGGCGCGCCTGCCCCTCGCCCCGGGAGCTGCATGGCGGCCGAACGCGGGTGTCGGAGCCCGCCGCCTGCGCCGGCCTGAGCTCCCGCAGCCCCGGCGCCGCCGCCGAGCGGGGTGGGATGGCGGCGGGAGCACCCCCCCGCCCTCCCGCCGCTGGGGCCCGATTAGGTCTGCCCCGCCTCCGTCCCAGCGGCCGTCCCTGTCCCCGCGGGGCCCCGCCGGTCTCAGGGCCGCCAGCACCGATCTCCGGGCTCTGGGATCGTCCCTGGCGACTTCCCGCGGGCCCCAACGCCGGCAGGGCCCGGGCCCCACGTGTGGGGCGGCGGCGGGGGCCGCGCTCCGGCCCCTCTCGGCTTTGTCTCCTCTGGCTCCGCGCCCCCGGGCAGCCGCGCTGGAGGCCTGCGAGGTGGGCGCTCGGAGGGCCTGCGGTCTGCCTCCAGGGCTGGGGCTCTCTGGAGCCCGTCTGCCATGTGGTGATGGGCTTGGGGAAAGCAGTGTAGCGTAGTAAAAGAGTTTCCACTCGGAAGCGCTCATGTTAAAGGCGGTATAAGAAACTCTTAGCTCTTTGCTTCCTTTCTGTCCTCTTCCAGTTTAAATGAAGGCAGGGCATGGGGTGAAAAAACATAGTGGTAGCGCAATTAAGGCAGACCTTGTGCTGTGTGGCCTTAAGTTGAAAAACAAAAGGTTATAAAGACAAATATTTTTGCACTGGAGTTTGTTGTTGGGTTAGGTAATCTAAAAAAAGAAACCTGAATGAGTAGAAAATGGATTGTGATACTGACATCTGAAAAAAAAGGGATATTTTTTGTGTATTATCGTTAACCAGAAATTATTGTTTCCAAAAAGTGAATCTCATAGTGGTTCAGTTCAACTGCTAAAAGTCTGGATGATGTTTGGCACTTCAGATGATAAGTTATGAGTATTTTTGATGTTAAGATTTTGAACTTCAGGTTACATGGTGAGCTCGAGTGGTGAATGTGTAGGCTGGGAGGTGATTACTTTTAGAGAACCAAGACAAAATGGAAAATCAAAACAGAAATGACTTTTCAGACACTCAGTTTATGCTACATTGTATTAAGTTTTATGCTTTTACTTTTTATAAGCCATTTTAGATGCTCTGTTGAAGTGCAAACTGCATGTGTATGCTCAGTAAGTTGTGTGGTGGTGTTTGTTTTAACAAGTTGATATAGACACAAACTGAAATTGATTTCTATTATGCCATAATTATTCTCCTAAATCCTTCTCTTAAGAGAGTCCTTCCCATTGCCTGTGTCTACAAGATACGTTGTAGTCTATTTAAAAGCTTTGGAGATGCTACTAGAAGTTTTCAGCTGGAAGATGCTTCTACATGTATAATAATTGTTACTTCATTATTTATTAATCTGTAGGATTAAAAAAATATGTATTTATTCAGAAGTGCTGAACTCTGAATTAGCTATGCTGTTCATGAAGGCATCTTGGTGATACACTTCTGTGAAAGTGGCAGCTCAGTACTTGGCAGTCAAAAGGTGGATAATGCTAGAATTAGCAATTAATTGAGAAGAAAATGGCATTGATATGCCATTGTATAAACCCTTTCTGGGGCCATATATTTAATACTAAATGCAGTTTGGGTATTTTCCCTTTACCTCTCTTCTACCTCAAAAAGGTTGTATTCAGCTAAGAGAAAGGTAGATCGAAAATTGATTAGGGCTTTTCACCCGGGGAAGGAGATACCAGGGGAAGGATAAGAGACATTATGGAACTTGGAGTCATGAAGAACATAGATAGGGAGCTGGGGTTTTTTGTTTGTTTGTTTCCCCTGTTTTTGAAAGATGTCTGTATTCTACAGATTCAAAACAAATGAGATACTCCTTTACACCATGTGTGACTAAAATACCTGGTGCAGCAGTGTATTGGGAATGCCAAAAGTTTACAAGGAAACTGAAACAATTAATTTGTAGGGAAAATCATCAGAGACTATCAAACACAGGAGTGTCTTCTCAGACTCTGCAAATATCAAGGTGACTGACTGATCAGTGGAAGGTATTTCTGCTTGCCCTGCTATTATACTCCTTCATACACGTCCTCCATTGGTTACTGGTAGAGGGAAGCCAACAAGCTAGAAAGCTATTTTGTCTAACATAATATTATACTAACATTTTTACAGAAGTTACACTTTTTTTTTAGAAATACCTCGATCTTCTGTAGCCTATGAGAAGAAAAAGAGCAGAACCTGCAGTTCAAAAAAAGTCATGGTTTTTGTGTACTCCATAGATGTTTCTCATTTCCCACTTCAGAAATTTCTAAAGTACTTTTCTTGTTTTTCAGAAAAGTTAATGGATTGCACAAAGTTGCTTTAGCACAGCTGATTAGAGTCTGAACATCACTACTTCACCCATGTTCACTTTCAGTATGAACTGACTAAATGTGCATTGATCTGTAACTGAATGCAAATTACTGGCAAAAAACAAATACAAAAACGTGTATCCTTTTTAGAAGAGCAAGGAGCCATTTAGTAAAATGGATGTGGTAAACTTGGAGTTGAAAACTGATTTCTCTTTGGATAAGCTCTAGAATATAAGTGAGAGCAAGAGTTCAGGGAGATTTTGAAAAGGATTGTAAGCTTTAGGGACGGCGAGCATTATAGTAAGTGCTAAGACTACAGACAGGAGTTTTATTTCAGGGCATAATCTAGTCTTTCAGGCAGCAGGTAGAACATCAAAACGTTCTTTGAGATGGGTTGTTCCATTCTGTAATTCTCTGTGAGGAAATCCAGTTGTGGTTTTTTTCTCTCATGTAGGTGGTACAAACTAGGGAGTATACTGAGCTTGATAGACTGTTGGCAGAACAGTGAGATGGTTCCTATGCTCTGCTTCCCTCCTGTCCTAGTGCCTAGCTGTGTGACCACTGACCATCTGTATCCCATCACCTTCATATGTTCAACAGTAATTTCTTCAGACTGATAGCACAGAAGTTTGATTTCCCCCCCCCCCGCCCCGGAAGTGGCTCCCTTTAAAGGAAGTAAAAGTGCAATTATAATATTGTATAGAACAGGAGCCTCTATATAATTGTGTGCGATATGCTTTTAGAACACTCTACCCTGAAAGATAAGAATGATTGGAGTAGAGGAGAAAGTGTGATTTTTCTTTACACCATCCAGACATCTTTCTTCATCCTTTAGCCTTTCATGACTTCCATATGTATCGTGATAAACCAGAAGAGAAGAAGGCTGATATGTAGTAAAAACTAAAAGTTCATTTTTTAGCTGAAGTTACTGCAGTCTTTGGTTGGGATTTGAAGGTTTGATGTTCAAACTGTGTTGATCATTTGGGGGGATGGATGGATGTAGGAATGTCATTAAATTAACCATTCTAAAAGACTTAATCTACAGGACAAAGCAGTGCCCACTTTAATGTATGCCATGAGTGAACTCTTGGTTTTGGTAGTTCTTGCATGCCTTACCTAGTAATGTCATAATTTTTCAAGTTTGAATGTTGAGCGGTGTATCTCAAATTCCCTTGTTATTTCTGCTCTATATTGCAGACTGCATTAGTTAAGTAAATTTTCCATGATGTTTGTCACCTTAAAATTCCTGCAGCTTTTGGAGTCATGAAGCAGAGAACTGAAACCAGTATCAAGGAATTTACTTGCATTGTTCCACAGCTGGAGTTGTTGAAATGTCCTTCTCTGGTGGGAAAAGAAGGAAGAGCAATATTCTCTAACTTCTCCTTGCATAAATACTCCTGAATCCAAAAGACTTTAGTACCTCTTGTCGTGGCTTTTACTTAAGTGCAACACACTCGTGAATCTGTGATCCTTGTTTTAGTTGGCACAGGTATTACTTTTGGGTCCCTTCTTACCAAGGAAAAAGAACCAAAAGTGTTCTCTCTTGATCCTTGCTAATACATGATAGTATTGTAGAAAAAAATTGTTTTGCTGTGCTTTTTTTCTCTTTATGTCCATGGCTCAGTATTTATGCTATGTCAGCTGGCATGATCACTTTCTGCCCAAGTTTTGCATCTTCTATTACTCTTCATAAAGGATCCCTCCTTTGGGTTTACCAAATAAGTGTGAATTTATATCTGAGATGCAGCAGAGGGGCTGCTGACTTGAGGGATTGGTTGCTGGAAACAGAGGTGGTCAGGTTGGGACTATTTTAGCTGGCATTGGGATTTTTTTTGTTTTGTTTTAAAATGCTCATCAATATCCTTGTGTAGTGGGTTTTTTTGGTGTACAAATGAAGAAACAAACCCCTTACTGTTAATTATTAAAACCTCGATTCCAGTGCCTGTCTCTTCACTTGGAATCTGATTCCTGGTAAATTGTCAAGCCATGTAGCAGCCTTTTCCTCAGCAGAGATGCTAATAAGTAGCTGCATAGTGGTAAAAAAAAATCATGTCTCCTTGAAAATTGAAGAATTTAGGATTTTTTTTTTAAATCTTTTATTTTTGAAAACTAGTTTGGAGTTTTAGACCTGCCCACTTACTGATAATATTAATTTCCTTTCCTTAGGAAGTGAGGCAAATACAGCTTGCTTTTTAAAGTTAATTTGTTTGACTCCACTGAGGTGATTTGGCTATGCAACCATGTCTGGGCTGGCTAAGTTTGCAATTCCTGTTTCTCTGCTGTTTGCAAACTCTGCTTTGTTTCTGATGTAGCTCAAGTGTCTTACAGCTTTCTTGCAACTGTTACTGGCTCTTTATGATTACTTTGGCTGTATATTTTCTTGTTCAAGAAGAAATGAACAAAGCTTACCTACCTAAAGGTGAAGTTGCTTTGTAGTTGATAGTAAAAACTTCTAGAGGTCATCTGGTGGTTAGGACATTGTCTAGGATTCAGAAGACCTAACTTCTCTCACTGACTCTGAGTTTTGGCAAGTTAATTCAGGTATCTCTTTTCACCCTCTCCTTTGAGTTTAACTTCCACGTGCTTAAATCAAAGACAGTTTTTAGATGTTTCTATTCTGCCTCTGTACATGAAGACATATATATATTTAAGTTGACTTACTAACTGTGGCTTTATGAATTCATAATGTTCATTGATTATATTTGATCATCTTTAATCAGGATATTAGTGCCTGGGATCAATCTCAAGTAAGACTTAGTTTCTCACTTAAGCTTTGTATTTCTGAGCAGACAAACCTGTCTGCCTTGCTATCTTCATGGTCAATGGCTAGTGGGTTTTCCATTTTGGGAGAAGACATAAGATGAAAGAAAGTGCTTACAATACAAATAAAAGCTTTGGCCTCTCATTTTTTCCGTGACCCACAACCTTTTGCCATCTTTCCACTAAAGTTAAATGCCTATATTGTCAATTTGCTGTGTAAAGTTATTAAGAAGTGATATGAGGTCTGTGAAAAAGTTTTGGGGAAAAAAGACATGCGCGGCCCCCCCCCCCAAGTTACTGAGGATCATTTTTAGTTACTCTTGCTGTCTCACATAGTGCTGTCTTAATGATCTCCAAGACCTTAGAAACCAAATCACTATTGGAGGTGGATAATGGGCATGAAAAAGTACACTACTTCTAAAAAAAAAAAAAAAATAAATAAATATTTGAACCTCTGTTTCTGCTGTATGTTCTGTGAGTCCCCAGGAAGATGTGTGTGTTCTTCATTTATTCTTCTTGCTACTTATGCTTTCCTGTTTCTGTGAGGTAAAATAAGAGGAAAATTGACCCTAGGAAATGAGTAGTTTCTACCAGCATAGTGAACGGAGTCAGCATGAATGTCAGACTGTAAGAAGAAAGTGACAGAAGCATGTTAGAGCTGTGGGGTTATCCTTCTCTCTTTCTCACTATTTCTACAGTTATTGTAAGCAAGGTCTACATTTCCTGTTAGCTTATGCAAATTAAACAATACCATGGACTGCCTTATAATTTTTTACTACTTGTAAAAAAAGTGTGTATGTGGGGAAGTTTTTCCTTCATTGTTTCCAAAGAATATTGAACCCTGTCAGCATCAGCCTCCTGAGTTGACTTATTTTGGCACTAAAGAAACATAGCAAGCTGTAATTGATAGGGCAAGAAAAAGCTGTCTGTATACTTTCAGAGATTATAGATAAAATGTTAAGAAATGTATACCCAGGTATTCAAATCCATAGATTTATATGCTGAATAGATAAGTTGATTTCTTTACCATGTAATCAGAAAGACTATGATTTAGTGAAATCTTCCTCTGAAGAAGTGTGGCTATACTATGTTCTAAGGAATTTGTCCTGGGATTTGAGAGCAAAGAGTATGAGCTGTGACAGGTGACAAAGCTCTGGAGGAGGAGGTGTAGGTTTTATGAAGCTAATGGGCAACGTAGGCCTGCATTTTTACCTTGAAGTAGTTCATTGAAAAAGGACTGGGAGAATGCCAATAACACTTATGAGCTCCCTGGGTCTTTGAAAGACATAACAATCGACTTCCAGGAGATGAGTAATTTTCCCTATAGTAGTCTTTGCATAGTTAATGCTCTGCTATGTAGAAGTTGAGAATTGAAACCTGCCTTGATTAATACTGAATTATCTGGAAAATGGTATTCTCTGTGTGTTACCTAAACTGAATAGAAGGTGAGTTTTCAGTGACAAAATTAATGATTTGTTAAAACTGTCTACTGACTGGTTATTATCTTGGTGGATGAGGGTCTACAAGGAATTACTGGATGATTTTAGGGCATGTAGTGACTGGCATAATGCTGAAGCAGGTGCTGATTTCTGGCAAGCATTTTTAGTAGCATGCCAATAATGCTACTAATGTAAACATTAACTGCCAACTATTAACAGTTGTTAAAATCTTTTATCAGTTCATCCTGTTATTGCTGTCTGCTGCCACTAGGTGTTTCCTTTTGCTGCGTTCAGTTAGTTTTGGACTATACAGCAAGAAGTTTTGTTTCTGGAATTTTGGGGTTTATTGTCACTAGTGTAACACGGTTCAGCAACAGCTGGCAATAGAGAAGAGAAGGTGGTCTAGTTTTGAGTGACAGTAAAAAACCTGTTGAATCCAATTTGCTTGTTTTCTGTAATGCAGGTAGTCTAGTGGCTGTCAAAATGGATGACAGCTGTCTCCTCGTGCCAGCTCTAATACTCGTCTGATCCTCATCAACTATTTAATTCAGCTTGCTGAACCAGCAGAAAACTTGCCTAGGTCAAGAAAAAAAAAAAAATCACTTGGTTAGTGTGCTGAACTATTTTTCTCCCAAAGAGTCATGCAGGCGTCAAAGCTGTTTAGAGAAGGGAAGGAACAGTGAGAGTGGGGTTGCTTCCACTAGGTTGCCATGGGATTGAATCCACAGTCTTGTGAAATCTAATCCCAAAATACTACTTTCTACTTGATTGTCTTCGTTACTGTATGAATATTGATTTTTCTTCTCACCTATTAATTGAAATAATTTTCATATTTTTCTCAACCTTTCACTTTCTCACTTACTGTTAATAGCTGCTGTTATGAAAAGGTGTGTTATTACAGTAATCTTGTGGTGTTTTTATATGAAAATAACCTGTGGTAAATCCAGGATATGAACCAAAGTGGGGGGAAAAAAGCTTACAGTATGTTCTGAAAAGGGAATAAAAATTGCATTAAATTTAACTACATTTCTTTAGTGAGTAATACTCTGAGACTTTAACAGCTTTTTAACAAAAGTAACAACCATCAGAAAGAGCAATAATCAAGATGGAACAACTGGGCTCTAGCAATTAGCTTGGGAAATTCAGATCCGACGTTATACCTAGTTTAAAACCTCTCATTTTTATCTAGTGGTAATTTCTAGTCATGACTCCATAATTAGGGAGCTGTGCAAGAAACTGCTTAAAATTTTAGGGCATCTTTTCCAGTTTTCCTCAAATGTAGTGATTGTGTATTCCAAGATAGTATTATAATCAAACACAGATCAGAGCCCGATAACCTAAAAAATGAATGCTTTCCTCAATCCAGTTTTCCATTCTTCTGAAAGTGATGGGGTGGTTTTTTTAGTAATTGTGTGTTCAAGTTCTCAGGCATACTTTGATTAGCTTTAAAAGCTCTTCCAAGCAGAGCGGTTAGCCTTCAGTGAGGGAAAGGCAAATCATTGTCCTGATTTAAAAAACAAAACAAACAAAAAACCAACCACCCAACCCCCAAAAACCAACCAAAAAAACCCCAACCACACACAGAAACAAAACCCAAAACAAACAAACAACTCCCAGGTTTGTTTACCACCAACATGGTAGAGATTTGTAATCCTTAATTTGAAATCAGAGCTTTAAGACCCCACACTATCCACAACAGAATTCTTTAAATAACTGTGTGGGAAGTTCAGAAGTAACAAGTTGGACTAGTTGAGAGAGGCAAGTCACCTTTGTAAATCAGAAAAACTTCCTGATTTTTCTTTTGTCCCCAACTTGACTAAGGTTCTGTTTCTCCCCACCCCATAAATTTGCTTTCAGAGTAGAACTGGGGGTGGGGTGAGGCTATATAAATTTTCTAGACCGTGGGTTTTTTTTCCAACAGGCTAAACTCAGTTTTATGGTGAAAATTGACTGCAGTTTTTGTTAAAACATGTAATTGAATGGTGATAGTACACTAAAGATACACTAAATCTTTGAGCAAGAATATCCAAATGTAAACAATGTGCCTTTCAATGTTAGGAGTTCAGCACTTCTAGTGTGGGCTAAACTTTTGTATCCCATTGGATTTATGGGATAAACAGTATTTACAAGTTTCAATTTACAGGCATACTTCTAAGAATATTAGTTGACTGTATATATAATTTTCATATGAAATAGTAGCCAATACTTAATGCAGGAGTATTTGCAATTGATGTTATGATACTGTCCAGAGGGTTAATTAAAAAGACAAAAGTAGAAAAGTTTAATATAAAATATTCATATTCTTTAAAATTTTGCATTCTAATTAGGGGATATATGATAATGGAGGTACTGTTGAAAACAGTAAATCCTTTTTCCTGTCAGGCATCCAAGATGCATAGGCTGTATCATGGGCTGTAGTTTGACATGCATTTTAGATGGCATTTCTGCCTGGAAAGAAAACACCTGTGTGTCCCCAGCCAGTGGTATTTGTTGTTAAGCTTTATTGGTGCAAGCATTTCTGAAGTTGTATGGTAAAGCGGATTAAGGAGACTAATTCATCTAAGAAACAATCTTGTGCTGTGTGACTTCTTTATTCTGTTATGGTCTTTCTCTAGATGTGGTCACAAATTACCTGGAAACATTTGTGCCAGCATAAGAGAGGGTTGGAGGCAGCATGTAGGTTGAAGAGTGAAGAAGAGTTATGCTCTTGTATGTATAGCAGTGACGTATTAAATGCATGTTTAGCTGTGATCTGGGAGCCTATATCATACAGCATTTTGTCTTCCTGATGCATGAAAACAAAAGAAAAGTGATAAAATACAAAGTGACTTCCTGTATTTTGTCTACACCAGAGATCATATTTCTTCTGTGATTATTGTAGAAAAGTTTGACTGTACAACCAGACACAGATTTTTATAAGCGTATTTGAGAGAGCTCAAATGAAATACCAATCTGGTGAAATTATGGTATGTTAAACCTCTGCATATGCTCTTTGTTTAATCCTACTAGAAGAGGAATAATAAGCTCACTCTTCTCAGTGACAGCTTGCCCATAAGGGCTTAACATGCTTTTACTTTTTGAATGAACTTCATTGCCTTAGCTGGTTCTCAGTTTCTCTAAGCTCTTGTCTGTGCAGCAAAGTCAAACTCTTCAAAACAATATACCTTTAAAATTTCATTTTAAAACTTTTTATATGACAAGTCTTAAAGGCCTAGACTTAAGCCTGGGGTTTTTTTTTGTTTTGGGTTGTTGTTTTTCCCCACCAGTTTTAGTATGTGTTTGAAAGATGCTGAAGTAGCTTGAATTGTAAATTATGAAAATGGCCATTTTTTAATGAATTATATGTCGTTATGGAGAAAAGGAAAGTTTTTGAGGGTCGGAATTGTATCCTGCCTTCAGTAAGTATCTGTGTATTCAGTCTTGAAAATGGTGAAAGCTAACTATGCATTTTTCCAAATAATAGTACTTTTGATTTTTGTTGTGCAAGAAGGGTGTTGTAAGTAATCTGTTAGCTAAAGAGAAGTTAGAGATTTCCTCTTGTTCAGGGTTGAGAAAGCAATGCTGAGGAAGAAGTGGGAAATCTTTCAATTCTCCATTGCAACTTAGGCGTGTAATCTGCTTAAATCGTTCTGAAAGTCATACCAATCAATTACCTGCCTCTTTAGGCATCTTAGTGCATCTGTTTATGCCTACTCAAATAAGTGAGCTCATTACCTATAGCTGGTGAAAGCAAATGATTAGTCAATGAAATTGAAAGCCAGTTATATTTAAATATTTATTTTACATAATATAAAGTTTTATTTATTATTATAACTTTAAGATATGTTTGCATTAAATGAGTTGTAAATTCTTTCCAAATATACAGTAATATGCGTAATAGGCGGGGGGGGGGAATTGTTCTACATAATGGGATATACCAATGAATAAGCTAAATGATGTAATTACTTGAATGTTAATAATGGCTGTGACACTACCCTCCTAATTAATCAGATACCTGTATTTGATAATTGCAAATCAAGGTAAATAATATCGATATGGAAGCACTTGTTTCTAAAGAAAACTACAAAACCAAAATAAGTTTCTAACTGATAGAAAGGTTAGTTATATAAGAAACCTGACATGTAAGGTTCCCAATATAAATCAAGATTAAATTACGGGGTGTTAATGCCTTTGATTTAATCAGACTTCCTGTATTGGGTTGTTATAGTGGAGTAATTTACCTTAAATGCTTGATTATTCCGCCAGTTTTAAACCAAATTATTTGGTATCTTAAGACTTTTAGTAAGGTGTGGTTTTGTTTTTGGTGGTTTGGGGGGGGTCTGTGTGTGTGTTTTTGTTTTGGGGCTTTTTTTAAGCAGAAGTCTCTACTTTTCCAAGACTTTGATTGTTTAGTGTTTTTCTAGTTTGCTTCTAGAAACTTGCTCCTTTCCTTTTATTCCCTCATAACTAGATTGAGTTCTTTGTCATTTAAATGCTGGCAGTGTTTCTTCTGATCCTACCTAGAAGGTTATGTATTCATTACAGCTGCTCTCCATCCCCTTCTGTGCTGCTTCATGGATGCTTTCTGAGAGTCGATTGACCTCTGGAGAGCTACATAGTCAGTCTGACCTGCTGGAATTGGTCATCTGCAGGGTACCATGAGGATAAATGAGGGCAAGAAAGTACTCCTAATCCAGTATTCATCATGAAGTGAAAGTATTGAAGTATTTGCAGAGCTGCCCAACAAAAAGGTGTCAAGGAATGTTTCCACAATGTGCCTGCCCTAGGAAGAGTCATAACATGTCGAGCACTGGATCTTCTGAAGTTAACCCAGACTGGAAGAATGATACAGTGATAACTGCAAAAGATCATGTGTGAATCTGTATTTTCTTTTCCCAAATTCAAAATGGTGGAGATGCGTTCTGCTGCTTATCTGGTTCTTCTGTCATCTCCCAGTCTTTTCTTGTCAATCACCAGGATTTCTGCAGTGAATGTACCTGTGAGGCTGTCACGTTTTTTGTAGGTCCTAATGTATCCAGAGTAGAAGCTTAGGACACCAGCAAAAAGGGGAGATAGCCCAGGCTCTGCTAATGCAGCTGTCATGTAGACCTCACGGAATTTGGCTGCATTTTTTCTGAAAAATCAAAACTAATGAAATAGTAAAACACCTCAAGAGTTTTTGCTGATGGTTGCTTGATGTTGGCTGCTTAATGTTGCTGCAATCAAGCAAGCTGTAAAATGTCTGCTATTATACTTCTGGTAATTAGATGATATTAGGCATAATGATAGGTGGTTTGACAACTTCTGTGCAAACTACAACTGATGTGGTAAGAACAGGACAGAATTCATTCTTTTTGCTTCATATTTGCTATTTTTTGATACTATTATTGTTTGATAACCAGTGCTATGGAGCTGGTAATTCAGGTAAAGCAAAATCTACAGTGTTATTTTTAGAAAAGAGGCTCTACTGAAACTAGTATATTTCTGTTCTGTCCTGAAAATGCAGTTTGCAACTGATTGAATTACAGGACTGTATTTTAGTGTTACAGAAGAGAAGAACTCCCTTCAACTGGTGGCTATTGACCAGGATCCTGTAGGTATATCTGTCTTTCCAGTGCAATATTTTGCTAGTTATTCAGACATGGTCTGGAATTGAAAGAACCATAGGAATATATTAATTTGAGTTGTGCTCAGCAGAAGAGTTAATTGGCAGGTGCAGTACTACATTAATTTAGTTATATTGCTTCCAGAACCCAAACTAGTGTCAGAAACCCTCAACTGCACCATTTACAGGGATTTAACTACTTTAAAACATTATTTCTCAGCCCTGAGTTGTTTTAGATAATAATATAGAAAAAGTGAAATTGTTTAGCAATATTCCCTTATCTTTCCTTCTAACCTGCCTCCATAATCATTAAATGAGTGATGCAGTATTCAGTAAACCACAATTGCTTTGGTGTCTGGAACCATTGTTTCATTTGCATAGCTGGGAGTGCTTTTGCTTATATGCAGAAATAGCTTTCACTCCATTCTGAGAAACGAAGGGTAAAATATTAGCTTATCTCCCCCTCCCCCCCCCTTTTTTAATGGTGGCTGTAGCAAAACAGCTTATTTCAGTTTTTGAAGCTCTTTTTATCATTCAACAAGGAGGAGCAACTTGGATACTTTTTTTTTAGCCACATAGGATGAGTTTCCATTAACTCTGCACTTTACGTATATAGTAATGTGAAAAATTGGACTAATGCTGCACTGGACTGAAAAGATTCTGAACTGTAATGTAGGCTTGGCATTAGGCAAAGATACCTGTTAATATACATTCAGAGAAATCTCTCAAGGATACCTATTTTATCTCCGATTATTCTTTTTCATGTTGTATTCATTCTGCTAATGTGGAAGATTGACAGATGATTGAATCAGGAATGGGTCCGTGTTCTGATTTGTGTCAGTGCACTGAAACTGTTGCTGGTGCTTAGTTGCACCAGTATTGGAGTTGAGAGCCACTTCACGATGCTAACATGGTAGGCTGTTTATCTGTTTGACCTTGTGCTTTCATAGTTGATCACAATGTGAAAAGCTTTCAAAGGAGAAGACTTTACAATTTAAAGCTTCTCAGTCAATCTTTAGACACCTATGATCCCATGTATTGGGGAGAAGCTGTTCCAGTTGTATTTTGTGGATCTTGAATATTTTTATTTTTCAAAGTCAATCATGATTCAATATTTACTCTTAAACGTAAGACTTCCATTTAAGGCATCTGTTAAAAAGAAAGGTTTCTTTCTTCAATGAAAAATTTAAGTTATACAGCATAAGATGAAGTCCTCAAATCTATGCAAACCATTTCAGTATTTCTTACCTATAGTTCAGGACTCTGAATACACAAAATAAGTATGTCTCATCACATACTGGTTTGGTTTTTTTTTTTGCTGCTTTACCTCCAATAAGGACTTCAGCTCTCCCATTGATACCTTTTCCCCAAGTAAATTCTTGAAAGTATCTGAATCACTTTCAGTATCATGTGAGTTGTTCTTGAAGGTCAGCAGTGCTACAAATAACCTGTGATATGAAAATACTACATGAAGCTTCTAGCTTTGTACTGTTCAAATGTAATATTTATGGCTTCTCACCAGTTTTAAACCCCAGTCAGTATGCAAATCTATGTGCTTTACTGGGCAATACTGAAAAGTGAAGATTGATGCATTAAAATAAATAAAAATTGTTAATTGATATGAACTGCTGAAGTCTTATATTAGTTTGTTTAACTGTAAAGAATGTAAAGGAATGATCATGTCCTATTCTAAAAGCATATATTTACAGGGAGGGAAATAACAGTATCTATAAAATACTGTAGCTTTTTAACGTGATGTTAATTGTATTCAACTAGGTAAGTATGATCTAAGTACCTGCTTCTATGCTGAAGCCTAACGCTTCAGTAGGATATAAAAGCCTCTGCCTTAAAGGTTGCAGTTATTTTTAGTTTAACTCAAATAGGAAACATTAATTACTACTGTTAAGCTAAAGGTTATTTTAATTTTTATAAATAGAAAATTAAAAATACCTGGAATCTATGTAAAGTGCTTTGTGGTGCACAAAGCTTTTTAGCATTGGTCCATTAATGCTACAGAATGCACTGCACCTGTTGATTTAAGATTATCATCACACAGATAATTAACGCTGGCCTGGTTGATTCTCAGCTCTTAAAACAATAAATGTCTCAACATAAAAGCCTTTTATGGCTGCTCTGCACAGTAAGTTGGTTAGCCAGTTATATAGGTTAAGATACTAAGAATTTCCTTTTCTAATGACCTTTTCCATTTTGGAATTAATTCAGATCATTTTACAATCAGGCACATGTATTCTTTTCTTGCAATCATAACATGGGAAATTCTGTTCTTCACATCTTGTGTTGAGAGCCCTTGCAACACTGTGTTCCACAGAGCATTTTCATCTATAGCTTTAGACGTTCTCACATGTTCAGAGAAAAAACTGGCAGGCCTATGGAAATGTCTTGCCAATGATTCATTTTTTTTCTTCAATAAAATGAAAGAATTAATGAATTATATTTTGGGTTTTTTCCCCTCTGGTGTTTTCTCTAGAGATGAGATTCTGTTGCATCTGAGCAGCTTTGAATGTCTTCTGAATTTGGGAATAAAAATAGTCTCTTTATACTATTATAGTATAACTACTACTATGAACTTAATATTGACTTCATCCCAGCTTCACATATAAGAAAATTCCAGTAGTGTGCCCACAAGTTCTTTGCAGGGGAAGAACATGTGCAGACACATAGTGTAACTGGTGAGAAGCCTTTCTTTTTTTTTTTGGGAAGCCAGATTAAAAACTACAAAGCCCAAAGTGTGATTGGAGTTAATAATATGCTAGCCAGTACATAATACTTCTGTATTTTAAGGTTGCATTAGGATGAGTTAGTTTGATGCACCATTAATAATAAATACATTCTTTTTTGAAAATAAGCTAATTGTTTGTACACTGATTCTTGGGTGATACATAAATTGGTATTATGACCAGCTATGGGGAATTTTAACTCTGATTTTAGACTTGGTGTAAATTCTAGAGGGTGACTTAAACCCCAAATATCTGCAAGTCTTGGATCATACAATGCATCATACAGGCCATCAGAGGAAGCCTTTTGTAATGGAGGACTCTTAGTAATTTTGGATGTTCTGGCACAGACATAACAGAAAACTGTCGAACACCCATGTTTTGGGGACCTTGACTTTTTGCCACCTGGAGAGAAAGGATTTATGTTTATGCAAATAATAGGATTGAAATCCCCACATGGGGTTATATTCAGGGGGCAGCTGCTGCTTTTACTTATCATAAGCACGAATAATTGGTGCTTTGGAACTGTACTTGCCTCACAGCTTGGCCCCGGATTGGGGAAGAGAGAAATCCCTGCCCTAATGTCTGCTTAATCACCTTCCTGTCGAAAGACATAGGTGCCTGAAAGGCTTGAACATAACCTTTAAATAAACTAAACAATCACAAGTAAATAATTTGGTACCCAAGTAAAGGGCCAAATGATAAATAAATTCACAGATATGGTCACTTATCCTTTCTTGTGATATTGATACAATAATAGTATTGCTACCTACATAAATTAGGGTCTATAAACTTAGCTGTGATTTTTCTGTGGGTTAGTTTTCAAGCAGCAGCTTGAAAAAAAATTGAATTAAGTATTAGGTGGAATAATTTAATTCTGTTAAATTGCTATTAAAGCTATTAAATGTGTTTCAGAGTGTTCATATAGCTCAGATTTTTTTTTATTTAGAGATACATGTCCTGAGTGTAATGTGTTTTATTTTTGGTTTTTTTTTTCCCCTTGACTTTCCTGGAGAAGGCCTAGTTCCTTGGATGCTAAGAGTATTTTGTTTTGGAGTTAATCTGAGGCAGTAGGGAGTTTGTACTGTGGTTTCTGACTAACTGTTGTTTGTACCATAATAAACCAAAGGAAAATATTTGAAATATAAGGTTGGTGGAATAACACATGGAAGAGAAGGATGAGTCCTGTTTTATAGTCACCCCTTCATGCACGCACACACACACCCCCCCCCACCCCCCCAGCATCTGCTACCAGCTTTAATTATAGAGAGACAGGATGCCAGCCTAGACAGACTTTTTCCTCCCTATCATGATGGTAGTTTTTACCTTACCCTCTCTGATGCTGCAGGACTTTGATTCACACTGGAATTCATTTGTATTTGCATGAAGATAATTCACTTTGTCATAGCTCTATTGTGAGCTTAAGAGTCCAATTGCATAGATCTTCTTGCAAGATAATAACTTCATTTTCACGTTAACAGTTTGAATAATGGTTTAATTAAATATTAACAGCATTATTGGGATGGAGGGAATAGTTGTTTAATTTCAAACTGTAGAAGAAGTTGAAGAGCAAGAACATTGAATCTGAAACAAACTGTCAGCCTGTTGCCTGTAGTGCGTCAATAGGTCTTTTACTTCTAAAATTTCAGTCCTCTTCTTTCTGATAGTCTTTTTTAATAGCAACAATTAGGTATCACATCAACATGATTATTTTCAAATACTGAATTACAAAACCAGGAAATAAAAACAAAACCCATTGATGTATTCTTCTGTATACTCTTTGGTATATTTGGATACTTGATTTTTGTATTAACAAATTTTTAAGTAGCAAATAGCCAAAATACTTGAAGATCTTGGCTGAGATTTGCAGAAGTAAATAGTGGCTGCTTGCAGATTGCTGGAGCACTCGAGATTTGCAGAAGTGACTGATGTGTCACTTCTTGGATGCTTCTCTTGATGTCTTTATAGGAACTGATTATTTCTTTTTTTCCACGTTGCTGCTTTGTTCTTTGAGTATTTGATGTGTTTGTGGTGTGTCTAGTTAGATACTCCAAATGGCTAGTTATCTTGGAACTCTCACCTTCTACCTTTATCTAAAATGTGAATGTTGAGCTCTTCATAGAAACCTTTTTTTTTTAAATGGTGGCATTACTGTTCAATAGAAGACATTCTAGAAGTCTAATTTTTAGCAGTGTCAATGTAATTTTTCCTTTTTGTCCCTTTTACTTTCTTTTAACAAGATCCCCAGCCACTGTAGAGTAAAAGGAGATGTGTATATATAACTTTTTTAATGTGGTAAAAAAATCTTATCAGATTGGTCTCCAGTGTTATAGTTAATAAATGCCAGAGGGGTTGGTTATGTTACTGGCTGTGGTAACCCCTAGCTGTGTCCATTGTGTGGCTGGGATCACTGGCAAGCTGCAGATGCCTTTGGCCTGCAGACAGGCAGGATTGGCCGTCTACCACAACAGGCTTTTGTCTAAGTAGGTACACCAACACCATTTAGATGCTAATGTGATATAAGCTCGCTGTTTTGTACTAGAACTTGACTGCATCTCAGGAATGTGGCCTGTCTGGTTTTATGTTGGCTTCGGTATTAAAAGGGCCTACTGTAATTCATGTCTGCCAATCGATTAAAGCTGCAATCTTCTGTTTTAAGGTTTTGACGTGCCAAAGGAAATTGTTGGGGTTGGTGGAGAATTACATACTTTTTTCGGTTCTCCCAGATCTTGCCTGCTGATCTGTATGCTTTCTGTTTGCCATCTACGATTAGCGAATAAAGTACATTTGCTATGTGAGGCCATATATGGCATTAGCTTTACTGACAGAGTTGAACCTTTTTTTTTTCTGTTCATGTTTATTATATGGTGGGGTAACTAAATGCTATATTGTTCCTTTCTGCTTTTCTTGCAAATATAAAGTGGAGTATATTTCTGTATTTTTACCAGAGATGTGACCGTTTTCTGTGGTTAGGCTGTTTTCTGGTTCAATGGAATACATATTCTGGTTCATGTTTTAGAGGCAGTGAATAAATGAATAACCTAGACATAACAGGGACATGTGATAATACATCTAAGTTGTAGTCCCTGCATCTTAGCAACAATTTGCTGTATTTTGTGCAGAAAAAAAGGTGTGTATGGTGCAAACACAAATTTAAAAAGTAGCCCTGGGAATAAAATTTTTGTAGGTGTATTTTGTACATGAACACAGTACTCATCAGATTTTCTGTGCTGCACTCCCTACCTATTCTTGTTGTAAAATAAAACAATAACTTTGTTTATTTTGTTTTCTCAAAACACATACATTCTTTAAGAATTTTTTTTAAAATGTGTTGAATGATAAGTTTCTTCAAGATTTCATTACTGTATTAGGTGAAACATGATTGGAGGGTGCACAGGGGAGGAAAACTGTAAATCTAGTTGGACTCAGCTAGCAATTACTTTAGCAAATAAAACAAAATATGCAAATATCTCCTGAGCGCTCTAAGGCTGATCTTTCAGACACTGACTGTCTGTATCCCTAGCCAAAAAAGGACATATGATAATTAGATTTTGAAGGACCATGTGCTGTTGCTACAGAGCTAAATATTAAAATGCAAGAAAGCAGACTACCACATGGCACAATTGATTTTTATGGCAGTTCATGTTAAAATGCTCTCTTTTTATATTGCCTTTTAGGTTACCTAGGGTGAAACAAAATTACAGGCTTGGAGACTCTGGAAAAGCTCAGCATCAGCATTTGAGGTAAAAATGAACATACTGAAGTAATCTTGGGAGTGTCCTTCTTGTTAACTTTATGGAACTGATTGGAGTAGAAATTTTCATCAAGATCCATTTTGCATTTAAGTTTTCAGTATTGATTTAAAAAAATTTGACTTCAGAATCTCTCTTTTTAGGTTTGGGAAAACTCATACTTTAGGTGAATATATTGTGTAAATTTTAGAGCTTTGAGAACATTGTAGATCTGCTTAGATATGGTATTTTTGTTTTAAGTTGTAGTTTTATCTAGTTGTTTTTCTAGTTTATCTAGTTACTATTGTAGTTTTATAGAATGGCTAATATATCTATGAGATTCTTTGTCATGAATGACTATCTTCATTTTACTTGTATAGCTGATTGTATTTTTATGCAAATCACCATCTTAATTGCACAATGTTTTTACTTTAAAAACATGTGGTAATGTACTTAGGAAGAAATGCTTCTTTTGTTGCTTTTTCATGCATT
Organism: Ciconia boyciana; assembly: GCF_034638445.1. NCBI lineage: Eukaryota > Metazoa > Chordata > Aves > Ciconiiformes > Ciconiidae > Ciconia > Ciconia boyciana. The sequence continues at coordinate 55,373,765 of NC_132939.1, read as the reverse complement.
TACTGTATTATTTGCGGCTTCAAATTGAAATACTTTAAAGAAGTTTGAATTCTGATTTTAGGGGTTTTTTTAACTCAAGTGAAATGAAATGTACATGGAAAAAGCAGTACAATTATACAGAACATAGTAAAATTATGTAGAAAATACTACTACTGTATTTCTTACATAAACCAGTTATTAACATTAATCATAGTAACCTGTTAAATAGGATTAGGGAAGTACACTTTACTTGCACATTTAAACTACCAAAAATTAGCTTTTAAATGACTCTTTTAAATTTTCGTTTCTAATACTAAAATAATTCATGTTCAGGATAGACTTTAGTTCATTTTTTGTCAGCAAGTTGGTATAGGGTTGACACATTTAAATGTTTATAAGCAACTGAATTGCCACAATTAACTCTGCTATTGTACTTCCCTTTTCAAACCATTTTTATAGTTCACAGGTTTTGTTGTTGTTTTTAAGAGCCGAAGCTTGCAAATTATGTGATTAATCTACAAGCTGATATCATGATGTCAAAATGCAGTTCGGGAAGCATAAATACAGAGACTGCGGAAATTAAAACGGTAAGACTATGCTTTGTAGTAAGGGAGAAGCAGGTTTTTATGTATCGCTTCACTGTATTCTCCTATTTTATGTTTAAAGCTTCTTCAGGACCATAAAGTAACTTCTGTGTGTGAGGTTATAGAAATTTACTGTGAATTTCTTTGGAAAGAATAATGAAAGTAGCTACTTTATTTTATCAATAGATGGTTAGATGCAGCAATGGCATAGATAAAGATGTTTGTCATGAAACACATGCTTTGATATTTCCTAAGAAGCTAAATATGATTAGAAATGTATTCAGTTTTTTAAAAGGGAGTGTGTGTGTTTAAATATTTCTTGTGGCTTTTATATTCAAATGTGGTTGCGTTGGTGAAATACAATCAATTTAAAAAAAAAAAAAAAGTGGGAAGAGGGGAGATATGAAGGGTTGGAATTAGAATTGAATGTATATGTTGTTCCAGATAGGAGATACAAAGTAAATGGTGAGGGAAGTAAATGGCAGGTAAATTGTTAAGTCCTTAGTTTCAATAGTGTGCTTCAGTTTGAATTGAGTTCCACAAAAACAGGAAAAGAGGCTATCCAATTAAAGCTATGTAGAAGAAAAATGTATATGTAGTTTGATAGCATAGTGAAGACAGAAATGTATCTAGTTTCACTGGTCCTCACCTTGCTTTGCATCTTAGGTGCCATACACTTCATGTTTTATCTCTTGTCCTCTGTGTTAGAGGTAAAAGAAAAGGAATCTGCTTAGCACCAATTCTGCACCACTGACTAAGTGACTACATAGTTAGGACCATTGCACAGGGCCTTACACACATCATTGTAAGAACTGAAACAGTTTGTTCCAGAATCTGGCTGTCTGTATCTGTTAAAGGAGAAACATCCCCTTTCTAAACTTTTATTCTGAAGGCCTCATGTACTGGTGTCACTATAGATATGCTAGGAAACTGATTTTTGTTGTCATGTTTTATTTCTGTACAGGTAAATGCCCTACAGCCAGTGTATGTTATGCTGATATATGGTGGTATAATCCTTTTGCTTTAGAGACTGTTACAGTGTACAGCAGCATAATTTTGTTGGTGTGATCTGTGTCTTGCTGGCTCTGATAGAACTAGAATAATTGCAACAGAAAGCGTTTATTAGGCTTTTGCCTAAAATCCAGGTTTAGTCATACTGGTGACTCAACACTAGATGAAAGACTTAAGGGGTTGTGTGTTTTTCTGAGTCTGCGAAGTGGCAGGTTGTACTCCATTTCTTTCCTATATACAGAGGTTTAGGAGGAGTCTGCCAGGAATTCCAGCCATTAATGATACTGTATTGCTTGTAGAAATGCTTCAGAAGCAGCTCATTCAAGTGTAGAGCCTCAGTGTAATCTTCATTAAATAAACTCTTTAATGAAACTTTACTGAACAACAGAAAGCAGCCTTTGCTGCTTTGGTATGTCTTGGTATGGTGTTAGAGACCAGTGTTCTGCTTGTGCTGTTAGACTGGTTCTGTATCAGAAAAATAGAACAAATAAAATTCTTCTAGTTCAAGATTAACATTCATAATGAATATGGATGATTGTGCTAGGAAAACCAGGGAAGCTGGTTCTTATAGTAATGCTTATATTTGAGCTTTGTAAGCATTTATGTATTCTGTTTGCCCTTCTTGAAAGGGAACAGATCCAAAATATGATCCCCGCCCCCCCCTCCCCCCCCCCCCCATCCCTTCAAGAATATTGTATGACCAAACATAAAAACTGCTGTTAGGCAATGCATGTGGTGAAGGTCTTTGAAGGATAACAGATAAGGAGTGTCTCATGCAGCTGTGTTTTATGTTAAAGATAGCATAATACAAAAGAGATTTCTGATTCATCTTGTGAATAATATTGTTTGACAGTATTTCCTTACTTTAGACCTTCTGGGCCGAACGATGTTGTTTAGAAACTTTGAATTTTGAGTTGGGAGCAGAAATCTCAATGCTTAATTTTCAGAGTATCCTAGATATTGGCTGCTAAGTGAAGGGGAAAAAACCCTTTTCCCATGAAAATGAAACTTTCAAACTTGTTTCTGAGATGTTTGAGTTTTGCCCCCACCCCCCCCAAAAAAAAACAAACCAACAAAAAAAACCTGGTTATGTTTTGTTTGGGTTTTTTTAAGTTCTCTAAGAGAACTGAAGTTACAGGACTAATATTCACAAAATATGCTTTTGTAATGCTTTTGGACTATCACAGGAAAAGTAAAATCCTTTTAAGAATACACTTCTAAAAACAGGTTTAGAACTCGGACGATGTAGGAATCTTGTATGTTGACCTTCACTTGAGCAAAAACAATTCTTGCCACCGAATGCTTATGGTGTAAGTAGAAGTCACTTTACTACAGACTTCTGCAGTAGTTGGTATGGAACATCCTCCGTGAATATTTTACATTTTGTAAATTAACATTGACATTAATTTTCTACTTTGTATTTTGTATTTGTAATATTTTATAGTTTTCTTTTTCCTTGTTCCTCCATTACCCAAGTAAGAATTTTCTGTGTTAGATCTTTCAGCAATTAATGTTTCATGTAGGATTCGGATGTAAAACTTACTATAAAGAATGTGATATTCAGACTCTTTAGGTGTTTGTGTAAAAGAATATTCAAGCAGCAAGATTCTAGTCATATCTTTTGTATAGATTGTGGTTTATTTACTTTAGAGTAAGTGGATTTTTTTTTTTCCACCCCTTGAGGCTAACTTTTTTTTTGGCTGATGCTGAGAGTGTTTTTAGAGAATAAATTAGACATTCCTGGACAAAGATGAAAACCTACAGCACTAGAAATAATTTTTGTATCACAAGGATTATATCAGGTACAAATTTACAAATCAATGTTAGTGAAGAAAGCAGATGAAATACATTGTGCATGGCAGTAATAAATTTTTGTTGTTAATAGGAGATAGTTGTAGTATTGCATTAACTTGATATGAATATAACACATACTATGCATGCAAATGGTGGTAAAAACTTGAAAAATGCGTCCCTAGGGCTCTAGTCTCTTCTCTGTTTACTTCAGAGTGTCATTCCATAAATGTTTTAAACAGTCCTTGAAGCAGGACTAGATCCAGGAGGTCTTACTCCAGGTGAGTGCCCTACTTGGTTTGGCTTGTATTCATTAACGCAGTAAACCTTGAAATCTTTTTGTGCACCAAAGGACTGCTTCAACTTGGATATAGTCCTATGACTGAAAAACCTACACCACACTTCCAGAATTACTGTAGACTGGAAGAAACTGCTATTAAATGTTGCTGGCTATTCATTCCCAACCTCATGCCCTTCTGAAACAAAGTTCTTGAAATGGTCGAATATGGCGTTAGTTTTAGCTCTGCAGTTCACTGTCTGTTCACATAAATGTGCATTAAAGTAAGGACATCAAGTTGTGAATTTTGCTCCTAAAACTGTCAAGATTGATGGCTGTAAAACTAGACCTTTCATTATTATTTTAGTAGAACAGATAAGCTTGGGCACTGTGGTGCTTTGTCCAGCTTCTGTAACCTAGTCTAAAGCCACAGGAAGCAGCACTTGTTTCTTGTGCTTGTCCCTCCAAATTTGGCTTCAGCAAGTTCTTACAGTTTCTTGTTCTATCGGTTTTCAAAATAACGCATTGGATAAAGATAGAACATTTTAGCAGGTATCTTTGTTACTCACACTGGCTGATCAGGACTAGTTTGTTTTTTTCCTGCTTCCCTGTACGCTAGTTTCAGTTAGCCAAGTTCAGTTGATTTCTGTCCACAAATTCTGAACACATGTACTTAGATCTCAAATGTTTTCAATTTAAAATCTGTTCTTCAAGTAGATATGTTTTTTCCCTTTTTATTTCTAGATGGTCCTGTACTGCTTTGCTTTTATTGAAGAACGTGGTATTTTTCCTTGCTATTGAAATAGAGAAGTAGAGAATAATACAATTACTTCATTATTCTGGCTTACTAATGTAATAACATTGACATTGATCTTGTCAGATCTTATATACTTCCAATACAAATAATACAAAGGAAGGCCAGGACTAGGAAACTTTAGCACAGCAGGAAGTAGCATTGATGGTTTAGGGAGGAGAGCTTTTTCTTTTTACCTGAGTTAGCATATAGTGGGAGGGGATTTAAGCTGTTTCAAGTGCATTCTGCCTCATGTGAGCTTAACTTTGTTATTTTGCTGATTAATTGTACAGTTTGTCATAGCTAAATTCTCCTTTTTTTTGACAGATTGCAGGGTAATAATGGTATAGTTAACAGTGGCAGGCAATGGTGTTTTGCTTGTGCTGACTTTTCAAGTTACAAATGTGCATGTACTTCTGCCTTGGCACTTTAAAGGTTTTTTTGAGAATGCTTTTTGATCTCGATGAGATGATTGTACTTTAGGGCAGGTCTTCCATGAAGATACACAGAAACCAAAATTGTAGTTTAGAGGATGTGTTGTTTCACAGCTCTTCCAAATCAAGCTGGAACCATGTGTAAGTATAAATCCCCTTGCTTCTTGCAGTGGGGTAGCTAACCTAGTATCACTGTTGTGAAGTGTGTAGCAAAGGAGATATGCTTATTTGTAAATATTAGATCTTGTTTTTTATTGGCAACCTTCTCAAATAAGTTTGGTTTTCTTTCATTAGTTCCCTCCTGGTGATGTGATATAGCTATTTTATATGTTCCCAAGGTTGTACTTAAGATTTGGAAAAGAAACACAAAATAAGTGGAATAGTAAACAAAGAGGAGACACTGCTGATCTAAAGTGATTTATAAAACTGAAGTGGCTGTGCTTAGATACAAGAATGATTGGCGAATCAGCCTTAGCTTTTATTATGCAAAAGGTTTGGGTTTTTTTTCCTGGTCCCTTCTAGCCTTGATCAATTATGATGGCTGTGACCAGGTCTGACTTTAAACAAAGCAAACACTAACTGTGTTTCCACATGAGTTGTTTTATGTAAGTAGAGAAACATGCCTGAGACCATTTCAATGAAATATTGTAGTCGTGATAAAGACTCTTGTGTTCTTCAAAGGATTTCTTGTATGTGTTACCAACTAGCATGATACTCATTGGAATATAAAAAGAGAAGCTAGATATATTAAAGGGGAGCTTCATCCATAAGCTTGGGGTGGGTCAGGGACAACACTCCTTTCTCTGTTTTTTCCCTTCTCCCCTGCTCTCATACACCTAAGCTGTCAGTTCATACAAAAGCTTCACTTAAGTTAGCAGTGCCCAGAGTTTCCAGAGGCTTTCTGCCAGTGGCTGGGGAAGATTGTATGTCATGCTACTGCTCTCGCCACATGACTGATTTAATTTGTTTAGTCACATAGTGATTAACATAAGTACATTTGATGGGCAGATGCTCAATAGATCAGAATGTCAAGGATGATCATCTTTGCTACATGCAAACAGTATAGCACATACACATCTTTCCTGCTGGTTATCTCCTGTGGCCCAGAGCTGTGGAGTCCCAGTGGAGGAACAGCCATGAAGCCACTAGTTCCAAAGAGGGATTGAACCAAAACATCTTGTAGTTGTGCCAGATTTGAAAGCTCTATAAAGTTACTAGTTGAATTGTTAGAACAGAACCTGCATGTGCTTGTATGCATTGTTTGAAATGTACAAAAACAATTTAGAAATCGACAGGAGTCTTTTTGTATTATAACTAAAATGAATAATGATGTATTACTGATTTTATGATGTGTGTAGACTATGTTGTTTTCTATTTGGAGCTAAATAAAGCAATATCATACTGATCCATTTTAGCTATTTAGATAATCTGAAAGACTCAGGCTGAAATGGTAGCTTAGGTTACAGGACTGAAAAAATAAATGAGAAGATTTGCATGAGTTTGGAGATTCATTCAAAAGCAACTGGGAAAAAAAAATCAGATAAAATGTCAAGAACGTACTTTAGTATGTCCTGTGAAAATGTACATGAATTCCTTTTATTTTTTAAAAAAAATCCAACATTTGAATACATCTTTTCTTTCTGGAGTCTTCTCACCCTGACAGTGTCTGTGAAGCTCAAATTAAAATATCAGACAAGATTCCAGCAATATCAACACAGTTTTCTTGGTAAAGAAATACTATTTTTGATGGAGGGGGAAGTACATCGATTGCTGAGCCAAAGACCAAGAAGATACGTTTACCCTCTTTCACTAAGTAGGGTTTACTACTGAATGTTTGCCTTCAAAAGAGAAATAATTCTTTATAATGGAACAGAACAATATTACTTCAACTTAACCACACTGTCCTTCAGGACTCTCCCTACCCCTTTGGAAAAAACTGAGACAAAGCTTTGTCTCTGACTACTTTATAGAAAGTGGCATTATTTCTGCATAAATCTGCAAGAGGAGCGGTCATGTAATTCAATGTATTGCCTTCTCCTTATATTACAAGATATACCTGAGATGGAAAACTAAAGAGAATCTGTTTGATCTCTTTTGTCAGAGGTTCCCATAGTTATTTAATATTAGTTAAGTTAGAATATAAAACAGTGTTTAGACATGGCCCAAATTATAATATTTAACTTAAAAATGTGAATATATGAGAAAGAGCTACAATGCTTTATTAGTGGAAGACTATGGTAAATAAAATAAAATTTCATCTTGGTACAAAAATAAATAAATACTTTTTTTAAAAAAAATTACTGCTTTATTTGTAATATCTCAAAGCAGTTATTTCTCATAATCATTAGTGGTTAATATTTTCTATTAGATACCATATCAGACTTTTCTCTTCCCCCCCCCCCCCCCGGCACATTTGCAAGATTTAACCAACTTTCCTGTTATATAGAAAAGCAAGGACAGTTCTATGCAATAAGCTGATAATTAGCTTTTCCTCATGTATTTCTAATGAATGCTTAAACTTTAAAGCATTGTCAATTTTATGCGTTTCTCATTTTGAGACTGATGCTAAAATGAATGTAGAGCATCTAGGAATTTTGAGGAAAACTTTCAAAAATATTGTTTTGTTGAATAGTGTAGGTATCTGATTTGAAGGGGGGGAGGTATTCAAAATTTCTTAGATTTGGTGCAGTATGTTTGTATTATACTTCAATATTTTTCTATATTGTCAGGCCTTAATCAGTTTCCCTGGGCAAGGTAGAATTGATTCCTTTTTTGTTTTTTTGTAACCTTGGTCATTCCTGACAGATAGCAAACATTTTTAAAAACCCCCTGTGATGAGGACTTCATAGCCTTAGTAGGAAAGTGTTTTCCAGTTCATAGTTGTCATCAACTTGCGAATGGTTTATTTGTTTATCAATTAAAATATCTTTCTGGAAATTGGTGGTTAACATGATAAGGGTCCACTTTTCCATTAGTCCTTATCAGAGTCATCAGCAGTTATTTATAATATTTCTGCCAATTCCTTAAATAGATAGCCTTATCAGAATCTGTTGATTTGAAAATACTGAGGTTCTTGTGAGTATCTGTTTTTTTCCTGCTGATTAAAGTTCCTGTTGTGTTTGTGTATGTAAAGCTTTAACTGGTCATAGGGACTTTTTGGTTGGAAAGAGAAATGGAAAATGTAATACTTATTTATGCCTGTGCTTTAGAAAATCGACCTTTTCCTTTCCTGAAATAAAGCTAAAACAGCTTTATTTTTAAAAATTTGTTCTTAAAGATGTTTTAAATGGGATTCTGTCAGAACATAAATGGGACTTTATTCTGAAATATACATGCATAAATCCAAATACCTAGAATGAACTTTGCCCCATAAAGTACAGCTCCTTTTGAATTTCTTTAGTACTTTGATAAACACACATCTTTGAGTGGAAAAGTGCCTGTAAATTTAAAATTAACATTTTCTGCTGAAAATAGCATGAGATTTAGCACTTACTGGAAGTAAAATCAAGTAACGTCCTTTTCTTGGAATAAATTTTCTCTTCTTGCTTTATATTGTGACTGTATCTAATACTGTTTCTTTTTCTTCTCATAGTAGGCTGTGCTGGAACAAAAATGCAATGAAAGAAACACTGGATGAATGAATGAATGAAAAGCCCTGCTTTGCAATCCCTCAGCATGGCAGGACTGCAGCTCATGACCCCTGCTTCCTCCCCAATGGGTCCATTTTTTGGACTACCATGGCAACAAGAAGCAATTCATGATAACATTTACACGCCAAGAAAATATCAGGTACTAGTGATAATACTAATACAGTAATGTCAGAAAAAAGTACAATTAAATCCATTAACTTAACAGAAAAAGAACCAGAGCAGCTGGAGAATGTGCAGTGTTGCACACAGTCTAGGCATGTCTCTCTCACAGCTCCACCTGTTGGGAGTTAATTGTGTCTCTTTTTCTTTAGTTTGTCTGTGTTCTACAATTGTAATGTTCCCATGCCCTCTTCTCAGTTTGCTCTAATGAGCAGAACAACTTTTAAGCTAAGTAGTCTCTTGCTGCTCTCTGCAAAATGCTGTTAGGGACAAATACAGTAAACATCACACTGTGCATCTCAATTGTATGTATACGATCATGCCTCCTTCCCCCTCTGATCGTCTGTCTTCTACATGGTAAATCTTGATTTTTGGTTCACATCCTGGTCAAAGCAGCTCAGCAATGTCAGAAACCTCATCAGGGCACTCTGATTTTTCATTTTGTTAAGGAAAGCTATTTCTGAGTTCTAGAATTTAAGTTTTCTTTGCATTGCAGAGTGCCTGAAAGCTAGCATTTGGTTAGTATTACTGAAAAGCTTAGGTCACCTTGAGTTAATATACTTGCTTATTTGGCTGAAGTGATGTATACAGTTAGATTTAAAAGCTCTAGCTTCTTTCTTCACACAATGTATCTAGCAACAGAATAATCTATTAAAAAGATATACTTAGAAAGCTACTTAAAATAGCAGCAAATTGTGATATTAAACAATTTTAGATTTAGAAGCTAGACTATATAGAATCATAGAATTGTTTAGGTTGGAAAAGTCCTTTAAGATCAAGTCCAGCCGTTAACCTAGCACTGCCAAGTCCACCACTAAACCATGTCCCTAAGCACCACATCTACATGTCTTTTAAATACCTCCAGGGATGGCGACTCAGCCACTTCCCTGGGCAGCCTGTTCCAATGCTTGACAACCCTTTTGGTGAAGAAATTTTTCCTAATATCCATTCTAAACTTCCCCTGGTGCAACTTGAGGCCATTTCCTCTTGTCCTATGGCTTGTTACTTGGAGAAGAGACCATCACCCACCTCTCTACAACCTCCTTTCAGGTAGTTGTAGAGAGCGATAAGGTCTCCCCTCAGCCTCCTTTTCTCCAGGCTAAACAACCCCAGTTCCCTCAGCCGCTCGTATTCTAGCTGGCTCATATTCAGGTGGCTGTCAACCAACACCCCCAGGTCCTTTTCTGCCAGGCAGCTTTCCGGCCACTCTTCCCCAAGCCTGTAGTGTTGCATGGCCTTGTTGTGACCCAGGTGCGGGACTCGACACAGCCTTGTTGAACCTCATACAATTGACACACATATATATAGTGTGTATTAATCACACATACATAGTGTGTATTAATATTTTTTGAAAGGCTGTGACTACATTGTTATGAAAGAGACATATTAATTCTATGGCACTGGAAAGATCTCTAGAGATACTACTGACGTGTCTGTAGTTTATTTACCACCTGTGTTACTTTTTTTGTCAGCTTTTTCACTGCATTGCCGCAAGTAAGGACATTATTATTTTTTAAACCTAGGTTGAACTGCTTGAAGCAGCTTTGGATCATAATACAATAGTCTGCTTAAACACTGGCTCAGGGAAGACTTTTATTGCAGTACTACTCACTAAAGAGCTGTCCTATCAGATCAGGGGAGATTTCAACAAAAATGGAAAAAGGACTGTGTTCTTGGTCAATTCAGGTAAGGGGAAAAGTATATTAATTTCCTAAACATGCTGCTAATATTTCCTTGGCATGTTCCTTAATAGAAGTTATGTGAAAGCAAAGTTGGGAGAAACTTTTGCATAGGCTTCAACAGCAAGGATGCTAAACTGCTAAAAGAATGTGAATCCTTTCATCTTGTGCTTATAATCCATGTAATACAACCTGTTTATCTGTATGACATTTTCTGTTTCCTGGTTTAAAATTAAGACATTCAATCTGAAGTGCAATTTAGTTACCAATCTGTTTCCTTGCTGTGGTTTTACATGGAGGCAATTGCCATGTACACCTGGTTTAACATTAGTCTAAGCTGTGTTATGAAACATGGTGCTAGGTAATATGACACACATCTTGAAAATTAATGTCTGAAAAGACCTTTATGTGATTGAGATTTTTTATATTTTTTTCTTAAGCAAATCAAGTTGCTCAACAAGTGTCAGCTGTCAGGACACATTCAGATCTTAAAGTGGGAGAGTATTCAAGTTTAGAGACAACTGAATTATGGACAAAAGAGAAGTGGAGTCAGGAATTCTCTAAGCATCAGGTAACATATTAAGTATAAACTATAAATATAAGCAGAGCTTACATTAAGTTAGGCTTGATCAGAAGCTTGCACTTTTCTTATACTGACGCTTTTTTTTTTCTTTCAATCTAGGTTCTGGTTATGACATGTCATGTTGCTTTGACTGTTTTGAGAAATGAGTATTTATCCTTGTCAAATATTAATCTTCTGGTGTTTGATGAGTGCCATCTGGCAATCCAGGATCACCCATACCGTGAAATTATGAAGGTGGGTTTCCATTGCATGACTGTTTTAATACTTGGTTGAGGAGGAGGAGTCAGGTGGGAGGACTGGAGAAGTGGGAACCATTTAAGGCAGCTTTTGCCTCCAAGGAAAAATATCGGTACAACCATATTTTAGCATGTTCTGGGACTGTGAAATTACTGTAATGAATTAAGACTTCAGTGATACACTTTTTTTCTATTTCATAGTATTTACTGTATTTTACAGTGGGGATTAAAGAAAAATCTGGCATTAACAGAGAAGAGAAGCTAAATTTATGGAATTAGGGGAATTTTATAAATTCATTCATAAAATATTTGAGTTTGGGAATGGGATGTACTAATAAATTTTTATCATTTTTAAAATACTGATTTTTAAAGATGTTTGTAGAGCTCTCTTGGGATATTCTTGTCTCCATGTGGTATTTGGCTTATACAATACAAGAAACCTGTATAATAGATGTCTTTCCAAATCTCTCCAAGTTTAACCAGAGCATGTGTGTGTTTTTTGGTTTTTTTTTTTTTTAGATGATACTTTTAGTTTTTACATGGTGTGGAATTATTATGATATGTGTGCTGTAAATGTGGCAAGGATATTCTGTGCAATGCTAACTGTTTTTATATATTTTTCCACATTGTAAATATTTACCTTTAAAGATGATTGCTGTTAAATTTTACTCAATTTCTAGTTTAACTTCCACTCAGTAGAACAGAAAATACTCATTCAATGTTTGGTTCCTTTTGCAACACCTGCTATTGAAATACTAGTTTCCAACTAAGCATCTAAGTTTGCAGTCTGCTAGCTTGATGGTAGATTTGCAGGTTAACTGTCCTGAGGTATTTCATTATCTCTTACTTCACAGATCTGTGAGGATTATCCATCATGTCCTCGAATCTTGGGATTAACAGCTTCCATTTTAAATGGGAAGTGTGATCCTGCGGACTTAGAGGAGAAGATCCAGAAACTGGAGAAAATTTTAAAGAGCAATGCTGAAACTGCAACTGATTTGGTGGTCTTAGACAGGTATGTTGTACAATTATTACTGTTAAATTGATGCCTGCTTTTTCATTTTGGATAGAGGAATAAATGGGTAGAAATATTTCCTCTTCTAAATTCTGGGAGAGTTTGTGTGTCTGTGATGCCATTACTTCTATTTGGGGTGGGGAGGGAATGTTAAATTGCTTTTTGAGTAACCAGTGCTGAAGTACATCTTTCCTTAAAGTTAAGTACAAAGGCTGATTTGCCTTTGATATTCAGATATTTTCTGTAGTTAAAAAAAAACCACCCCAAAACCAACAAACAAACAAAAAAAAACCCCCAACAAACAAGTATTCTGCCCCCCCCCCCCCCGACCCCAAAGAACCAACCAACCAAAAAAACCAACACACCACAAACCTAGAAAATTCACATTCCATGACACATTTCTGAACTTGTAAAATGCACTGGCTTATGTTTGGAGAGTAACTGGTTCATGTTCATTATGCCATAATGTTGCTATTTAATGTAGAAAAATGTTGCAACATCCACAGTACAAGATGTACTTAATGCCAGAAAAGTTGCCTGGTTTTTTTTTTGCCCCCCCCCCCCCCCCCCCCGCCCAAGTAGCCTGGATTTAGAGGCTGGTGAAAGACAGAAGGAGATGAGAGGAATTAGAAAAACTATTTAAATAGCAGAGCAAGTGGGTGTTTTCCTCTATGTTATTACAGAATGTGGAATCCTGTGAACATTGTTTAAAATAAAGGTGGTGATAATGTGATGACTTGTAGAGGAAAATTAGTGTGAAATGATTAATATGTAGCATGTTGTCTTGCACCAGCTGTACTGTGTTGTGTGAACTGAGTTTCAGACAAAGTCAAAGATGGTTATTTTATGTTCTGGAACAGGTGTTTTGTGGGTGTCTCTTTTCAAATGCATTTTTCTGAACTTGTGTGAACCATTTACTCTTAAGAATTTCTCACTCATAGCTCTGCCATTGAAGAACAGTAATTACTTTACTTGTGTAAGTGTATATATAGACCTAAATTTACATTATGTGGATTGTATTTGTTTGGCATATCAAAAGTGTATGCTTTGGAAAACCAAAGTGAAGATGGTGGTCAAGTAAATTTAATTTGCCTTGCCTTAAATTTTCCAATATTTGAAATTAAGATAGTGATACTAACCTCCTTTTTAGGGAGTCTATTAGAAAGAAAAGTATTTTAGAATGAAGTGGTTCAGGATTTGGGGTGGTGGAGGCTTTTTTAGTCTGAAGTATTTAACTGTGTAACTATTCATTATTAATTCATGGTGGGGAAAGAAATGTACTTTAATGTACAGCAAATAACAGCAACATGAAGTGTAACCTTAACAGGCTGAAATAGCTCTGACTTTCAGAAGCTGTATTTAACTTGATCTTTGCCCTCAATTAAGATATACTTCTCAGCCGTGTGAGATTGTTGTAGACTGTGGACCATATACTGACAAAAGTGGGTTGTATGGAAGATTATTAAAGGAATTGGATGAAGCACTTACTTTTCTAAATGACTGCAACATATCTGTACATTCAAAAGAAAGAGATTCTACATTAATTTCTAAGCAGGTAAGTACATTAAGCTATGTGAAAAACCTGGGGAATAGAAGTCTTACTACTGTTTTTCTTTGCCATGTATGTTACATTACTGAAACTTTCTAAGCTAGCCAGCCTAGAGTATCTGAGCAAAAAGACTTCTGATTTTTGTACTCACTAACAGTGCAAGTCTTTTCATAAATGAGTGGGGCTTGAATGTCAACCACTGATTAGAACTTCATCTGGTTGGAGAATCTTGTATTCAAATTTGCTTAAGGCAGTGAAGTAATTCTGCACTCTGATGTTGTGGGTCCTTATTTCTGAAGTCAAGAATTTGATGTCTTCGAGATCTCCCATGACCTTTGAATAATTCCAGTACAGAAGAGGAAGTAATGCCTCGGGAAATATTTGGAAAAATGGTACCCAGGTATTAAAAGATGATAAAGTAAGAATTCAGGCAAAAATTCCATCCATAGATCTACAATTTATCTTAGAACAATATTGAACTAGGGCCACACCTTGCTGGAATGGAATTTAAACCTCAAGCTTGCCCCTACCTTTCTATGTGTTTGCCCCTATGGTTGTCATGCGAGATGACACAGTAGAGTCCAGAAGGCATGGTGTATTGAGCCTGTCACATGTGGGGTCTGGGGTCCCGGCAGCTTTTTTTCCCTCTTGGGCTTTGTGGTTTGGAATTGCCTCCTGAGGTACAACTATGTAGCGTAGCTATGTAAGTCTTTGTTTAACAAGAAGTCAGTAGTGAGTCACATTTCTGTAACGGTCCATGAGGAAGTTGGAGAACTTATTTCTTTCTTCAGCCCGAAGTATTCCAGTTTCCTTTTAACATTCTTAGAAACCCAGTACTCTGACGCTGTCCAGAAGAGGATTATTTGGGCCAGAGGGAAGGATGATACATAAGGCAGCCTATCACGGTTGCATGGGAAGGAAGTCCTAGTTACTTTTGTGCTAAACTTAAAATGTAATAAGCTAAAATATATAAGGAATGCTGGCAGCTGGGGGCAATCCCCAGGATTTGCATAGTCCATAAGAGTGGATTAACTGCTATGCTTCTAATGCACATAACTGTCTGTGCTTGCTTTCTGATCCGGTAGCTCTCCAAGAAGATGGAGGCACCCATATTAAGAAAAAGAAATCAGTTTTCAGCCTGAGCTTCCTTTTGTCGTGGCACTGGAGAGCATCAAGCCTCTATGTGCAGTTACAATTAGTTTAGATAAATTTTGCCCTTAATTAAGTCTTACAGCTAACAAACTTCAGGGAGGATAGTGTAAAGAGGATGATAACCTGTTCTTTACTGCCTCACAGAAGGGAAGAAGAAAAACTAAAGCAGCAACTGAAAACTGTCATCTTGACTTGTTATAGTTCTGTCATAGTTCTTATGTTGTAATAGTACATTCAAATAATGAGTCTTTTAAATAATACTATTAATGTACCCCATTTCTGGATTCCTAGTTTATTGTTTGACCACTTGACTCTTCAGGAGGAAACAACTTGCCATCAGATAAGATGTTGATGGTACTCAAGTGCCTGTGTTGTGCCCTCTTGAGTAGGGTATAGTTCTCTGTTTTTCCTATTCCACCTACATATACAAACTCCTAATTTTTTTCCTTTGAGAGGCTAGACTTGCTAAGATTACCCTAAAGCCACTGTACAACTTTCTGGTTAGATACTTTTGAAACCCTGGCAAGTATCAGTAACAAATCAAGTAAAAATGCCCATTAAAGCATTTATTTTATTAGAACTACGTTAAATATAAAGGGTAGTAATTTCTGCTTTGTTTATGTAGCTGCCTCAAGAAGTAATCTTGTTTTTAGCATAATTATCTTAAGGTAAACTTCAAATTACAGTTCCACAAAATTGTAAAATATTCTTTAAACTTGTTTTTTTGAGATTCAGAAATTTACAAAGTTTGAAGTTCAGTTATAGTACTTTAGGTGGGAGGGGGTAACTTACTCCATTAGAAACACCAAAGTTCTCAAGGTCATCTAAATAACAAAAGCAGACTTCTAAATACTTTTATAATAGAACAATTGTAATAATCTTTACAAAGGTTGTGCCATATGAGAAACAAGATCCCAGTCTTAAATGAATAGTTCATGAATGTACTCTTTGAACTGATATTTGAATTCATTTGTTGTAGATATTGTCAGACTGTCGAGCTGTGTTGGTTGTTCTGGGACCCTGGTGTGCAGATAAGGTAGCTGGGATGATGGTGAGAGAGCTACAGAAGTATATCAAACACGAACAAGAGGAGCTGCACAGGAAATTTTTATTGTTTACAGACACTTTCCTAAGGAAAATACATGCACTCTGTGAAGAGCACTTCTCGCCTGCCTCACTTGACCTGAAATTTGTAACCCCAAAAGTAATAAAGCTGCTTGAAATCTTGCGCAAATATAAACCATATGAACGGCAGCAGTTTGAAAGTGTTGAATGGTATAACAATAGGAATCAGGATAATTACGTATCTTGGAGTGATTCTGAAGATGATGATGAGGATGAAGAAATTGAGGAGAAAGAGAAGCCAGAGACTAATTTCCCATCTCCCTTTACTAATATTTTATGTGGAATTATTTTTGTGGAAAGAAGATACACAGCAGTTGTTCTAAATAGGTAAAGCTTTTTATTTAAG
The DNA here is from genome assembly GCF_034638445.1 of Ciconia boyciana. Classification (NCBI taxonomy): domain Eukaryota; kingdom Metazoa; phylum Chordata; class Aves; order Ciconiiformes; family Ciconiidae; genus Ciconia; species Ciconia boyciana. Next base: position 55,357,402 of record NC_132939.1, on the reverse strand, counting down.
AAAAAATTCATTTAAAAAAAGAAGAAGGCAGACTCAGCTGCCAGCACATGAATGTTAATATTATGAATATGTAGGGGATTGTCTTGTATTCTCAGAACTCTAAAGTTGGTTTAGGAGATCATACTGGATCTGCATAAAGAATAGCAAAAAAAAAAAATAATTCAGGCTATGTGTATATGGGGTGGATGGGAAGAGCATGTGTCTTTGAAAATTGTACTCAAGGGCTTGTTTTGGACTTGAGTTTGTAATTTGATTTCTTTAGAAGGCAAAATGTGAAATACTGTACTTAACCTGTAAAATAGCCATATACTGATTTGTCTTAATCGGTCTTTAAATTTATATTTGCAATGGATGCTGGAAACTTCTCTAGCCTACTGAGTGCAATACTTCTGGAAATTTTACCATTACCTTACTAAATCACGTTGCTATACAATCCAAGTCTACAAAAAACCTAATTTGCCCTTGCACAAATATCTCTGAAGATTACCAGTACTACTTTAACAGTTGGTGTTTATAAAACACCTATTCACTTAAACACTATGCACTTTCTTACAGTCTCCACCAAGAAAAATATGAACCCTGGAATATTTGCCAAGATACACTTTGCAGTGCTCTAGTTCCTTATCAGTTCTTATTCCTGAATGGGATCCATGTTAGTTGTGCATAACACTTAATTGTTAAATGCTATTTGCCACAAACTGTGAATGACATCTGATTTATTCACCTATCTTGATTTTTGGTTTTTTGATAGTGTGCTAAATGTCCTGTGCAATTTGTTTACTCCGTTCTGGATACCTCTGAATCTGACCCTTCTGTTGTTGTTACCTTTTTGCCTGAGTCAGTAGTTTGAGTGCATAATATATTCTTTGATCTGCAGACTTGCCTATGTGTTTTTTGTGAACTTCATCTTTTTTCTTTGCCTTTTTTTCATTTTAAAATATGTTTGCATAAATATGCAATATGATGCAAACTAAGCTATTCAGTGAAATGGACATGTTCTGTTATTTCTTCAGGAGTTATTAACAGATTGTGATAAACTTTTGCTGAGCTGAAATGAGTATTTCATTATTCTACAGGAAGTGAGCAGAATTGTTAAATTTTTTTTTCTTCTCTGTTAAGTTATGGATGTTACTCAAATTATACTTTTTCCATGGTGCATTCTTGTAGACTGTGATTTATGCACTATACTATATCCTAACTGCTGTTGAACCTGACAGAATACAATGTCTAGATTGAATAGGTAACAAAATTCTGCCATCTTTAAGCTTTAGCCTTTGGTACAGGTTATTGGCAGCAAAAAATAAAACTATATGTAACTTTTTATCCACTTCTGAAAGCTAGCTAGCAGACTCTCCAAATGCTCCTTGACCTCATGTACCTCATGTTGAGACCACACCTGGTCCCAAAATACATGGATGATCAGCAGACCTGAGCTGTGGGACAGAAGACTGAAAGCCTTCAGTGGAGAACCTCACTGTAGGCTCACTTCAGTTGAGTGGATTTAGTTCAAGGGCCTCTGCTGATTGTAGCTATACTTATACTGTATATACAGGTGGAAGGACTGTCTCCTGAATAAGAAACTCATGAGTGTTTGAATTAGTATATCAAAACCACTTGAGCTTCCAGTAATCTAGTATGGTTGTTAAATAGAAGTTTAAGTTAAAGTAGAAATACAATTTTTCTTAAAATATATTTATCATGGTAATATTTAGAGATAGAATCCCATTTTATGAAGTCCATAGTTCATAATGACTGGGGAAGGGCAAAATTCATGGCATGTGCTGTACTTTTTGGGAGAAATGAGTAGGAATTTTCTCTGAAGCAGTAATTACAGCTAATCTTTCTCTAGAGATCTTTAGCAACAGCCACTGCACATATTGTAAATACTACAAATTAGAAAAAAAAAACAAACAAAAAAACCCAGCTTCTTATTTGGTTATTATTACATGCAACTGATGAAGTGGCTTACTTACTGTTTTATGTAGTGTATACAGTTGAGTTCTGGTTCCTATAAGCTCCTTTTCAGAAAACACTTTCTAAGGCCCAGTTTCCTTCCATTTTCATTGCGGTGCCTCTCAACTGCCTTAGGGAGGGGTCTGAAAGCAGAAGTTTTTGTATGTATGTGAAAAACAACACCTGTTACTTGCCACTAGTAATACTTTTTCAATGACAAGGTTGAAGTCTTGAATGCTTCTTAAGAACTTGCTGAAGATGTGCACAGTGAAATGTTTATTCAGATGTCTCTAATTGTCCATTTCTATAATAAGTGAGATACAGTAAGAATGTTTGAGATGCTTAGTAGATACTCAAACTGAAGTCATGTATGACTTGACAGAAATGCCATGTGGAAAAAGAAAAATGAAAAAAAATAATTAGGGTTTTTGTCCAGTTATTAACCTGTACTGTCTTAGTATGTCTGTTTCAAGAGCCTAGACTGCATGCAGAAAAGTGAATCTGTTTAGCCTTGAACTAACAAATCACATGCATTTTAGTACAAGAGGATCCTTCTAGTCTGTTTCCATAAGGGTACCAAGCTATTTGCCACTTTTCCATTCTCTTGCCTACTCCCTGTCCATTCCAGTTTTAACAGTTCGCAAAGGAAGGAAGTCTTCAAGGTGTTTTATGTTACCATAAATTGTGTTTAAAACAGTGACCAGGTAAAGGGGAAAGATTTCAGTAGTTTTCCAAGGGTAGAAAGGGCAGGGAGAACTTTGCCATTTTTTCCATCTGGTTTGGCAGCAGCTCGCTGGCAGGTGGTAAGCATGTAGCTGGGGACTGGCACAGCACCCGTCTTCTTATATGTGAGGCAGAACTGCTAGCGATGTAACTGGGAAAGCTTTGAATTACTGTTGGAAGGTATACAGAGGCAAGCTGTCCTTTGGATATGAGGAGCACCTGGTGATGGACATAATGGATATGCTATGAGCAAAGTGGTACTGGGATGGCTATAGTGAGACATGCAAGGGATGTAATTTTTTATGTATGATTCCTTGATTTTTATGAGCTCTGTTTATGTGCTCAAAAACCTGTTACTGTTGAGAAATCCCAGGTTCTGTCCATGCTGAAAACAGATCAAGTAAGGATGCTACAGCATAACTACTTTGATCGCACAATGTAATTAGGCATTTATGGATTTAAAAGCATAGTTCTAGGTTCAGTGCATTATTTATATGAGCAATCTGCTGCCTTGTCTGTGAAATCAAAACACTGCAGAAGCTAGCCTTTTCTGCTTCTGTAACCTAAAGAAGGACATAGGGGAATAAACTGAGAGCATGGATCGTCCTCAGCTCTCTCTTCAGTGTTCCTTTTAAAGAATTGGATTAAATCCAGCAATTGTAGATACATTTGGGTTCATTTCAAAAATAGTAGACATCTCACTGGGTAGGCTGAGCATCACTCTTCAGAAAAACAGGTCAACATTTTGTTATTAGTATACCTGAACAGAATACGTATTTTAAAACATAGATTGTTATTCTCCTTAATGTTAACCTAAAAATTAACACCTTATGTGGAGGAAACATAGAGGGAGCAGCTACAGGTCTTTCTGCTAAAATCAGTCATCACTTACAGACAATGAGATTACCTAAACCGATTGTAAGTAGGGTGCCTTAACAACAGGGAGCCTTAGAGTAATAGATTGGTTTAAAAATATCTGTTTTTACCATGATGGGTCTGAAATGCATGTGATGCATGCACACTCATGCTATATATGTATGCGGTCTGTCTTATTATCCTTACAGAGGTTTTCACTAGAATTGATCTTTTTAGAGAAGACGAAGGTTGGTTTATGTGTTAGCATGGCTTAATTGTCATGCTTCCATTTTTTTCTTTTAGTGTAGGTCTTGCAAACAAAACACTGTCTTCCATTTTCGGAGTTGTGGGACTTCTAAAAATGTATGTAATTTTTTAGGTTGATAAAAGAGGCTGGAAAGCAAGATCCAGAACTGGCTTACATCAGTAGCAATTTTATAACTGGACATGGCATTGGGAAGAACCAGCCTCGTAACAAGCAGATGGAAGTAGAATTCAGAAAACAGGAAGAGGTAACGTCAAGAAAAATAATTGAAATTAGCAGTACCCTCAGAACCTTTTGGTGGTTTTTTTCTTTCTTTTTTTTTTGTGTGTGTGTCTTTAAAAACAAACCAAACCAACAGGCAGAGTCTGGGCACAGTCATTGGAAGTTCAGGGAATACCCTTGGTTTAACAAATATGCATACTTACTGGAGATACAGATGTTCTTCATTTAAAAAAAAAACAAAACCCAAACCCCAAAAAAACATGTTTAGAGATATTGCTATGTCATATTACACAAACAGAAATTAAAACTTCATGTAAAATCATGTTTGTGTCTAGCCAGTTCATCAACCATCTAATTTTTCTGCATTGAGTTAGTAGTAGTACAGTAATACTGTAAAGAAAATCCAGGTTCCTGATGTTTTCAACAGTTAAGCTGGCTTTAATATTTATCTTTGCTAAAAGTGAATTTGGTAAATCATTAAATGATATAAATACAAAACCCTGTGATTTTGACCTCACTTAAAGCATGTGAAGTATTTTGAAAGCAAATGCATTTATTCCCCCTCCTCACCCCTGGCTGGGTTGTCCTTCTGACCTCCCCCACCCCCCGCCTTCCCAAACCTTTCCTTAGTATTTTTTAGTAAATAGTATAAATATCAGCATTACCAGCTCTAGAATGTGCTTCCCCTCCCCCCCTCAGTTGTTTCAGCCTCAGAAATGGTTGGAGAAGATGCTGTCCTGAAAGCAGCATTTTTTTATACTATTGAATAGTATAAAAAAGCATTACAGCATTTTTATATACTATTTATTCACAATAAATAGTGAATAAATAGGTAGAATTCTCTCCATTGCTGATGGCTGTAGTAGCTTCTTAGACTCACATAATTCCACATACCAGATTTGATTCTTAGAAATCTATCTGTTCTGATAAATAGTCTTGCTGTGTTTCTGAAAAGATTTTTTGTAATAGTTTTATATCTGCAAATTTAGACAAGTTTTTGGAATGTCTGATCCACTGTCCTTGTTTTTATTGTCTTTTGATGAATCTGATGATGGAAACATGGCTCAGACTAATCTCTCAAATTTGTCTTCATTACTCTTGCAGGTTCTTAGAAAATTTCGTGCACATGAGACCAACCTACTTATTGCTACTAGTATTGTAGAAGAGGGTGTTGACATACCAAAATGCAACTTGGTGGTGCGTTTTGATTTGCCCACAGAATACCGTTCCTATGTGCAGTCAAAAGGAAGAGCTAGAGCACCAATTTCCAATTACATCATGTTAGCAGATACAGACAAAATCAAAAGTTTTGAAGAAGATCTTAAGACATACAAAGCAATTGAGAAGGTATGAGGTCAAAGGAACATGCCTGTTTTGGTTAAATTTATCATAGTATTTTAAAGGAAAAATCTCTAATTATGCTCTATTCTTGAAATGTTAAGATCCTGAGAAACAAATGCTCAAAATCTGTCGATGCCAATGAAACCGAAACTGAACCCATTGTTGATGACGATGATATATTTCCACCCTATGTGTTGAGGCCAGATGAGAACAGTCCAAGAGTTACTATTAACACTGCTATTGGACACATAAATAGGTAAGAGGCATGTTCACTTTTTACTTCTTGTCTTTAAACAAAAAGTTTCTTGGTCTGTCTCGCAACATGGAAGCATAGGCTGGGGTCTTGTATGCATGTCCTCTTAGGAATCTTGTACGATTTTCCCTCCTAAAGAACGTGGTCACAGCAGTACAAAGGGATAGTTTGGTTTTTGTCTGTTTATCCTACAGAGGTTCTAGCTCTGATAATAAATTTAGTGATCAGTTCCTGTTTAATTAAAAGCTGCCCTGAAAACTTTCATTTCAAAATTAGTAAGATTTTTTTTTTTATCTTGGCAAGCTAGCTTTAAAAAAAAAAAGTGGCTTGTTAAAACTGTAGTAAAATCTTCCAGTTCTAATATTCACATTTGTAATAGTAATCTGTTGTCATGTTTAAAAAAAAAAAAAGTAAGCAAGCTGAACATAATACAGGTCCACAGATGGAATTATATGCTTCCAAGGGAGCTAGCCAATATCATCTTTGTAAGGCCATGGCAAATTAGAGGAGGTCCTCAGTGACCGGAAAAGGTAAATGTTACGACTTTTCAAAAAAGGCAAGGAAGAAGATCCAGGGAGCTACAGACTGGTCAATTTTACCTTAGTCATATGGAATATTATGGACCAAGTCCTCATGGAAGCTGTTTCCAGGCACGTAAAGGGAAAAGTGGTTGGCAGCAGCCGCCAGGAGTTTTATCAAGGACAGTTGTTTTGCCTGACCAACCTTGTCTCTTGTGTGATGAAGTGCTTGCTTGACTCTGTGAACAGGACAAAAGCAGTGAATGTCATTTACTTAAGTAAAGCTTTCAGTGCAATTGCCATAGTACCTTAGTGGCTAAATTCATGAGATGCAGACCATTTTGGTGGACTACCTGGTAAATAAAACCTGGCAAAGCAGTTAGATTCAACCATTCAGAGAGGAACCATGACAGATAGGACAAACAGGATAACAGTAAACTCAGGAGATTAAACAAAGACAGATGCAAGCTCTGCTACCTGGGATGGAATAGTCCTGTGCATCATTACAACCTTGAAACCACCTTTCTAGAGACCCCCTTTGTAGTAAAGGACTTGGAGGTCTCCTGCTTGGCAGTTAGTTGAACATTAGTCAGCAGTATACCCTTGCAGTGCTCAGTATGGCCTGAAATCATCTTCTGTAGTGTTTACACCAGTAAGGCAAGATTCCATTGAAATGTCTTCAGGTTTCAATTTGCAGGTTTTGATGATTTTTAAAATGTTTTGTCAACTTAGGTACTGCGCTAGATTACCAAGTGATCCATTTACACACCTAGCTCCCAAGTGTAAAACCCGAGAACTACCTGATCATACGTTTTACTCTACTCTCTACCTGCCAATCAACTCACCTCTTCGAGCTTCAATTGTTGTAGGTATTTGGGGAAGGAAAAGCATAGAAATAAGTGAATACGTTGGTATAGATGTGTGTGCACCTTTTCTAGAATTAGTTTGTTTCATTGTTGTAATGAAAGTGACATGATTTTTCTTTTCCTCTGTTGTGCTCTGTAACTGTATTTAGATCCCTGTTTGTATCTGTTATAATCTGCTTTCCAGCAGTTACTTTCCAGCAGTTCCAAAGGCAAAAATATTTAGATGTTCTTCCCAGTGCCTTGTTTTTTCACACACTTACGTATCGGTTGTAGGAAAAGGTCCTTTATAGGTTTTGATCAATAGTATGTTGAGTTTGAAAACTTGTAATTTTGGCTTCTGTGGAAAAACAAGATAAGCCTGAACATCTCCACAAAACTGTCATCAATGTAATATTTTACAAAGTTTTGCTTACCTAATGTTTGTGTTAAATTAAATTAACTGTTTGTAACATGTATAATAAGTAATGTGCTAATCAACCAAAGTTTTTAAGAAATATTTAAATGTTTATAGGGTCCTCCAATGAGTTGCGCAAGACTGGCTGAGAGAGTTGTAGCTCTTATTTGCTGTGAAAAACTGCACAAAATTGGTAAGAACTGGAAAAGCAACATCTCTTTGGTAAAGAATATTTTATAGTTGAGAAATTGAACATGGTGCAGATGTTATGCATATGCATATATTTCTGCTATAGCCATCTATGATAGCTTCCTTTCTCTTGCCTTGTTTTGTGATATGATCATGTACTTACTAATTTAGCTTACACCTTGTAAGCTAAAGTTAAATTTTCCAGGGGAATCTTATTTAATATATTTTGTCTTAAACAGCAAATGCAATGGTAATACAAGACACACAGATTTTGACATTGAATACACTTAATAAAGGGGAAAAGAGTCTTGTTCTCTAGGTGATCTTAATTATAGGTCAGGGACTATATCCTGCAGCCAAAAAACAACTTGTTTTTTAAAGTGAATTGTAACAAATTAAAATATAAAATACATAGCCCTAAATTTATTGCATTCTCTACTGTATCATAAGTCATGTTCCAAAAATAAGACAGCGCAGGATAACTTCAGCTCTCTTGTCTTTAGTAAGTATAATGGAGCATATTCTTTATTGTGGAATGTTTTAAACAGAATTCCATGTTATTGACGCTTTGATGAAGTACAAAAATATTTATGTATCTTTTAGGCAAAAAAATTTGTAGGTCTGGGGTTTGTATTTTTTTCTTCTGAGTTAAACCTTTTGATCACTGAATTCATACCAATAAATGTATCCAAGAATAATGCTGTGATGGCTCAACTCAGTGTTGAGATTGCACATTCAACAGTAGTAATTCGCTTTTTAGAATGATACAGAAACATAACTGTTCCCTCTTTCTTGGCATAACTCCATGTGAGTGATTTTTAAACGACTGTTTCAGTCACTGGTTGGCTTTTATGGGCAAAAAAGTTTATTTTTCTTTGATCTTTTCATTATAGAATTCAATTTTTTTATTAAAATTTTGGCTATTTTTACTATAAATAAGTATTTTTGCCAAAAATTCAATGTTTATCACTCTTTCCCCAAAGTTACACTTTTGGAGCCTTGCAGTAAGTGTATTTTAAAAACTTAGGTGAGGTGTTTTCATGGGCAATCACGTCTGCTGTGTAGTATCTGAAGGAACCAAGATTTGATTGCTCATAATGCTATTTCTTTGTACTCTTTCATAATATTCAGGTGAACTGGATGATCATTTGATGCCAGTTGGTAAAGAAACGGTTAAATATGAGGAGGAGCTTGATTTACATGATGAAGAAGAAACCAGTGTTCCAGGAAGGCCAGGCTCTACAAAACGAAGACAGTGCTATCCTAAAGCTGTTAGTATCACTCACTGCTGTCCACATCTCCAATTGAATGCTTTGTGTACTGATAAGAAGACAAAATTGCCAACTCTTAATGTTATCTGATAAGAATCTTTTACAACATATCTTGTGTTTATAGTGGAAATATTTTGCAGTTTAACTGTATGGAAACTTGCACTATTACCTGAATGAGCTTATGAGACCATATGCTTTGGAAGCATGCCTGTAGTTCAAAGAACGTACACTTTCTATAAAGCTTGTTGACTGTATTTGCCTAGTATAGAAATAACTGGGAGGAAAAATTGTCCTGCATTAGTAATCTGTAAAAACTTTAAGTTCTCTGGTAAATATACTAGAGCAAAGGAAGAATTACTGACTTTCTAGACAAATAATTGAAGAGTGAAGGAGATGCCCAGGGGGTTAAAGTTATCTGCTAGGCACTAAATAGAGAATTTTTTGTATATTTTTTTTTGTTTTTTAGGTGCTTGGTTTAGTTTGGTGACTTTACTGGTCGAACACAGAAGTTCATAATTTTTGGTTTAAATCTTAGAATGTCAAATAAGTATACTTTTAATATTTTTTTACTTTTAAAATAGTTCTAAATATTATACTTAATATGCTAAAGGAGTCACATAAGATACTTACTGTAGCTCTGCATTATTAACTTATCCATAGATCTGTTACACCAGGTTTCAGCCACATCAGTTTGTAGAATTGGACGACTTACATAGTAGGTATGGGGGAATGTCAAATACTTTAGAAGTAAGAGAAAATGGAGAAAAGAAGCTTTGTCAGAGTATTTTGCAACTACTCTGGAACCTTCCTTCATCCCCTGCAGTTGCTACAGGTTCTGTCTAACATCCTTTGAATAGGACAGGTAACTCAGTCAGAATAGATTGCATAGTAGCTTCTGATAATCTTTGCATTTCACGAAGAAACCGATAGCCTTTGGTCACATGGAGGAATGTCAGCATGCACACTCGCAGTAGCAGGCTACAAGTGCTGTGTTGTACAGTCATGTGCAGCCTCAGTTATGGTGATAGCCCTTAAGTAATTCCATTCTTGGCATCCTCCACATGCCCCAATTTTATTAGTAGCTTAAATAAGTGATTATTAGGAAAGCTTAGGAAAGGTTATGGTGGCATCACAGAGTATATTACAGATGGAACAACAGACAAGAAAACCTTTTTCTTGCAATACTTCACAAAAAGTTTGAATCTTTGCACAGTGTTTCTTGGTGCTTCTTGTTACAAGTGCCTTTCTCAGTCCTCTTACCTCACTAGTGATTTTTGAAATAGTAAAATGCATGATTATGGTATCTCTCATTCAGAGGAGTTGATTTGTCAAGTGATGCATCATTCTTTCTTGGTTGTTTTTTAAATACAGAATCCAAGAATACTTTCCCTTGCTTTCGTCCCAACTTTTCACATCTGGAAAAGAAGCTTTGGCAAATGTTTAAGGTCTACAGGATCCTCTTGGGCTTAATATAGTTACTAAACTTATGAGTAATTTTCCATTAGGCCAAGGCCATAGTTTTGCTACAGTATAACTTTAATATACAGGACTACATGTATTGCAATTTAGTTTTAGATAAACAGGAGGATCATTTTTGAGACACACACACACAAACACCCCCCACCCCCCTCCATTAAGGTCCAAGGACAAAGACCTTGGACACAAAGTATGCCTCAGAGTTACTGGCTAAATGTGGAAATTGGCATCAAAACTTCAGTTCTATTTATGGTGACGTGCTGTCTGTGTTCTACAGTTAGACTTGCATTTCTAACACAGGATGGATACAGAGGAAGTTTAGGGATGTAATGGAAGTTGCCTCTTGGCAAATAGGAAGATCTGGGAGCATTGTGCTCCCTTGATGCAAGTGTTCGGACAGATCTCATGGCTGCCAGGCCAGGCTGCTGACCAAACATTTTTGCTTAAGAAAGAAAAAATTACTTAAATCTAGATTAATTTTTTTTATTCCTCATTTTTAGCAATACCTTTCCAAATAAACATGCGAAGGGCTGTTCAAAGAATAGTCTTAGGTGAATTTTGCTGATTTTTATCATGTTAATGTTTTTTTTTTTTCTTTTTTTGGTTTTTAGATTCCAGAGTGTTTAAGGGATAGTTATCCCAAACCTGACCAGCCCTGTTACCTGTATGTAATAGGAATGGTGTTAACGACTCCTCTACCTGATGAGCTCAACTTCAGGAGACGAAAGCTATATCCTCCTGAGGATACAACAAGATGTTTTGGCATATTGACAGCCAAACCTATACCTCAGGTAATGAATCTAGCTCGGATCCTTATTGTGCGTACCTTACAACCTGTCATTTTCCACTTATTCCCCAGCCCCAGACTGAAGAGTGGGAAATGACCATAAGTGCTGCTTGTACCAAGTAACCTCCAGAAAATAAGCAATATTATAGAATCATATAATAATTTAGATTGGAAAAGACCTTTAAAGATCATCGAGTCCAACCGTTACCCTAGCACTGCCAAGTCCACCACTAAACCATTTCCTGAAGCACCACATCTACACCTCTTTTAAATACCTCCAGGGATGGTGACTCAACCGCTTCCCTGGGCAGCCTGTTCCAATGCTTGACAACCCTTTTGGTGAAGAAATTTTTCCTAATATCCTATCTAAACCTCCCCTGGCACAACTTGAGGCCGTTTCCTCTTGTCCTATGGCTTGTTACCTGGGAGAAGAGACCGACCCCCACCTCTCTACAACCTCCTTTCAGGTAGTTGTGGAGAGCGATAAGGTCTCCCCTCAGCCTCCTTTTCTCCAGACTAAACAACCCCAGTTCCCTCAGCCGCTCCTCATCAGACTTGTGCTCTAGACCCTTCACCAGCTTCATTGCCCTTCTCTGGACACGCTCCAGCACCTCAATGTCTCTCTTGTAGTGAGGGGCCCAAAACTGAACACAGTATTCGAGGTGTGGCCTCACCAGTGCTGAGTACAGGGGCACGATCACTGCCCTAGTCCTGCTGGCCATGCTATTTCTGATACAAGCCAGGATGCTATTGGCCTTCTTGGCCACCTGGGCACACTGCGGGCTCATACTCAGGCGGCTGTCAACCAACACCCCCAGGTCCTTCTCTGCCAGGCAGCTTTCCAGCCACTCTTCCCCAAGCCTGTAGCGTTGCATGGGGTTGTTGTGGCCCAAGTGCAGGACTTGGCACTTGGCCTTGTTGAACCCCATACAATTGACCTCGGCCCATCAATCCAGCCTGTCCAGGTCCCTCTGCAGAGCCTTCCTACCCTCAGGCAGATCAACACTCCTGCACAACTTGGTGTCATCTGCAAACTTACTGAGGGTGCACTCGATTCCCTCGTCCAGATCATTGATAAAGATATTAAACAGAACTGGCCCCAACACAGAGCCCTGGGGAACACCACTTGTGACCGGTCACCAACTGGATTTAACTCCATTCAGCACAACTCTTTGGGCCTGGCCATCCAGCCAGTTTTTAACCGAGCGAAGTGTACACTTGTCCAAGCCATGAGCAGCCAGTTTCTCCAGGAGAATGCTGTGGGAATCCATCCAGTCCAGTCACCACTTCATTTTCTGTCTTTAGTGATGGAACGATCTGTTCTATTTTAGCCAAACTTTTGTTTTACAATTTTATTTTTCATTATTTTGCAGTGGCAAATTCAAAATGTTCCTCCTTTTTTGTGTGAGGTATGATAGGAGTGGCCTATCCACTACAGAGATGGTCTGCAGTGCTACCTTATCTATATGAAAGCTATGGTAGCAAGTCCTCTCGGCATTCCTAGTCTGCAGCAGCAGAAAAAGTAGGCCGTGTTAATTGAAAGTGACACCTCTTGCCTAAGAAAATTTTTAATAAAAAGGTATTTTCTGTGTATGAGACTCAGCTGAGGAATATTGCTGTTTTTCACATTTCTTACTCCATTAATGGGAAAGACTTCCATTTTTACTTGATCTTATATAAAGAGCTATAAAACACAAGGAGACCTATTAAAAAAAAATCAGTCATTCTTTAAGCCTTCAAAATCTCATATATAATTGAAGGTCATTAAAGGTCAAAATTCTGATCCAGTTTGCTGTAGGGTCAGGCAAGCGCTACCTCACCATCTGAACTAAATGACCAGTACTCTGTAGAGGAATCCTACCCTGGATTTTCTCTCTTAATTTCTTTTGTTTTTCTTTTGTTTTTTTTTCTTATTTAGATTCCTCACTTTCCTGTGTATACTCGCTCTGGAGAGGTTACAATATCTATTGAGCTTAAGAAATCTGGTTTTACGCTGTCTCTGCAAATGCTTGAGCTGATAACACGACTCCACCAGTACATTTTTTCACACATTCTTCGTCTTGAGAAACCTGCACTAGAGTTCAAACCCACAGAAGCTGATTCAGCCTATTGTGTTCTACCTCTTAATGTTGGTAAGCTCTTGTTTTTTATTCACTTTGAATTCCTTTAGCAACACGTTTGTTAATGTTTATGTTAAATTTCAGGTGTTAGCTGTAGAAATAATACCATATGTGGTAGTATGAAAATTTGTCATTTTTATTTTTATTACTTCTTCACAATTCCAAAGTAGTTTTAACTTGGTGATGTGAGTTGATTTATAGTAGGTTTCCACTGACTCCATAAGGGTCTAAAATTGTATATATGTCTCCTTTGAAATTTTTTTGAAATAATCAAATATGTGTACAGAATAAGAAAAAATTTTGTAATTTACAACTTACCAGAAAAGTTCATCCTGGAAAACACTCTGAGTTATGCATTTTCCTTTTTAAGTTGATGACTCCAGCACTTTGGACATTGACTTTAAGTTTATGGAAGACATTGAGAAATCTGAGGCACGTACAGGCATTCCCAGTACACAATATACAAAAGAAATGCCTTTTATTTTCAAGTTAGAAGATTACCAGGATGCAGTTATCATTCCACGGTGAGTACTGTATACATACTTTAGGTATGTACCTATTGTATTTATACAAACACTTGAATAAGGGGTTGTTAGTATCTGCAACAGAATTGCTTGTAAGAAAAGTATGCTATTAATCAGAAGGTATCTAGTGGTGTCTCAAATAATCTAAAGATATTTTTTTAGTCAACAGTTAATCCTACATAGTAGGATTTAAGTGTTTAGGCCTCCCAAAACTGATTACCTTTTTATTAGTAATAGTAGACTTCATCACAAAACTCACATAGTATTCTGATAAAATGTTGCAACTTCGTCAAGAACTGGCCTACTGAAACCAATTTTAATTTGGAAGATTGAGCGGGAGTCCTGTTCTCTGGTTACTGCTTATTTATATCAAAGGCCTGCTAAAGGAGGGTATGCTGTTGGTGATGGAAAAATTAACAAGTGAAAAAGACAAGTTAAAAGAATCTTTCTATTGAGTGGTATTTAGAGGAGAAATTTACATAATTTTAGGTACTGGATATGCAAAAGTTCTCCAGAACTGGTAGGTTTTGTGGAGACTTAATTATTCCCTGTGTCATGTTTGGCATGATGTGAAAAAAGAAAATGGACTGACTGTTTTGTGCTTGTACCTAGTATACTGTAAACAACGGTAGTTGCAGAATATATATGGAAGATAAATATTAGTACTTTGGTTTGGCCTCATCTGTGTTAGACTTTTTTTTTTCTTCAAATGTCTTCCTATCTGTGCTGATGACTACTGTGGTGAAAACACTAGTGTAAAAAAGTGGTGATGGGCCATCACTGTGTATAAGCACTACTTCATTGTGATCAGAGTTAATGCCATAGAAGTAGCTCATAGGTGGTGTAAATTAGCACAGATGCTGGACTTCAGTGAAGCTATGGTATTTCACCTGTCTGAAGATCTGGCCTTTTTTTTTTTTTTTTTGATTGAGGGTGGGGCTGGGGTAGTTAGCTGAGTACATCTCTTTTATGAGAATTCTTAGTTGCCATCTGATAATGTTCAGGCTTGGGAGAAGCCAAAAATTTTTGACCTTGTTTCATACATTAAGAAATCTCAGAATTTCAAATACTTCTGTTTTCAGTCAATATAAAAATGGTGGAAATATGTGCTTGTCCTTCTCTATTCTGCTTGGTTGTGAGCTCCTTAGGGAAAGCATAATACAATGACTATGTATTGGTACAGTTCTCATTGAATTCTTCAGAATAGGCATAGTTGTGAATAAGATAAGAAAAAAGGATTTCCTGAAAGCTCCTTTAACCAGTATGTTCTTCAACGAAGAAGTTCAGACAGCCTGGGAATATGGTTTTCTTGATTTTTCTCTTTGGAAGAAAGCTAAAAAGACTCATTAATAGTATGGTAATTTTATTTAGTGATGTCTGTTTAGATATTTGAACAAAAGCTTAAAATGATAAACACAGCAGATCAAAGTACAAAATAAGCTAATATGCAAATCTAAATATCGAATGTTAATTTCATGGGGTTTTTATTATTGTTATTTTCCTGTGCGTGTTTATCACCATAGTATCCAATGACCACAATAGTATCACAATAAAGGCATTGCAGCATTCTGGCTTTATTTTGCTAACATTCTGCCTGTATTACAAGAACTGCATTGTTCTTGGAAGGCTTGTGAATTTACCTTACTAGGTATTT
Source organism: Ciconia boyciana (assembly GCF_034638445.1). NCBI lineage: Eukaryota > Metazoa > Chordata > Aves > Ciconiiformes > Ciconiidae > Ciconia > Ciconia boyciana. Next base: position 55,341,991 of record NC_132939.1, on the reverse strand, counting down.
GGGGTTTTGTATTTTAACTTTATTTTGGAGGATGACTTGGTTAAAATGCCAGTTTAGATGTAAGGTGGTACAATCTTTATATGCAGTAGAACTCCATTTCTACTGATGGTAGCACATAGGAGACTAGACATTAAAAAGCCAAATTATCAAGTTTGAGTGTTAGGTGTTTGGAATTAAGAAATTCTCATTTGTAGCATTACTCTTGGAGATTGTTGTCCAGAGCTTGATTTTGTATTAGATATTGAAAACATAAATCCTGCATTTAAATTAAAGGTTTCTGTAGAGGGAATTCTGTAGATTATAGATTGACTTTATTCTTCCTTATCTTATAGCACATTTCTCATCTAGTTATTTGAGTTAGCTAAACAAATGGTTTCTACGACAAAAAACCCCATCAACGAAAAACCTCAAGTGAGCTATTTAACTGTTTGTCACCTGACCACATGAAAGACTTAGCATAAGCTTTAGTCTAAGGCTATAACATATACCAAAATGCCTTTTTTTTTTTTTGTTAGGTATCGAAATTTTGATCAGCCTCATCGATTCTATGTAGCTGATGTATACACTGATCTTACTCCACTCAGTAAATTCCCTTCTCCTGAATATGAAACTTTTGCTGAATATTATAAAACAAAGTATAATCTTGACCTGACCAATCTCAACCAGCCACTGCTGGATGTGGACCACACATCTTCAAGGTAACAACAGTCATATTTGTGTCTGATGTTTGTAGTTTGACAATAAAGTGTTGGGGTTTTTTGGTTTTTTGTTTGTTTTTTTTAAATTATGGGATAAAGCTGAAGGCTTGTGTTTTCCAAAATAATTACTGATTTTTTTCTTGAGGCATACTTGTATTATAACAACTGTAACTTGAATCCATTTTTTTCCGGAGGTAACTATGCTGTCACTGCACAATGCATTAAAGTTGAATACTAAGAATAAGTCATCACTTCAGAAAGTTTAGGCTAGTAAGTTCTATTCATTAATTATGTACTTACATTAAAGTATTTTCATATGTCCTTTAGACTTAATCTTTTGACTCCTCGCCATTTGAATCAGAAGGGGAAAGCACTTCCACTAAGCAGTGCTGAGAAGAGGAAAGCAAAGTGGGAAAGTTTGCAGAATAAGCAGGTAAAATAGAAGTATCTAACTCAAGTTGCTTCTCTCTTAACAGTGATCTGATGACTACCTTTACAGGTAAAATTCTTTTCTTCCCCCCTCCCTTCCCCAGATACTGGTTCCAGAGCTCTGTGCTATACATCCTATTCCAGCATCATTGTGGAGAAAAGCAGTTTGCCTCCCCAGCATACTTTATCGCCTGCACTGCCTTTTGACAGCAGAGGAACTAAGAGCTCAAACAGCCACTGATGCTGGTGTAGGGGTTAAATCACTTCCTGCAGATTTCAGGCATGTATTTTTTCAATATGATATCTGACTTCATTGGAAAACAAGGTGAAAACTTAATCATTACTGCATGAATTCAAAACTGATACCCTTTGTTTAACTCATGTCAGTTTTCAGTGAAACGTAGTTTAAAAAGACTTGATTGTGAGTGGTGAAGTTAGATGCTGCAGTCACTGTTCTTTTCGGAAGAACATGGCTTTTTTTAAACATGTATGTGCATATAGAGTCTTCTTGTCTTGTGATAATATTTTTTTGTTAACGAAATCAGCATGTATCTTTACAGATATCCTAACTTGGACTTCGGATGGAAGAAGTCTATTGACAGCAAATCCTTCATCTCTATTCCTAACTCCTCTTTAGTAGAGAATGAAAATTACTGTAAGCACAGCACAATTGTAGTCCCTGAAAATGCTGCACATCAAGGTGCTAATAGAACCTCTTCTGCAGAAAACCATGACCAAATGTCTGTGAGTTACAGAACATTGCTCAATGAGTCACCCAGTAAACTCCAAATTGATGTCTCGGCAGAACTTGCAGCAATTAATGGTGTTTCTTATAATAAAAATCTTGCCAATGGCAATTGTGATTTAGTTAACAGAGACTTTTGCCAAGGAAATCAGCTGAATTACTGCAGGCAGGAAATACCTGTACAAGCAACTACCTCATATCCCATTCAGAATTTATACAGCAGTGAGAACCAGCCCAAGCCCAGCAATGAATGTACTCTACTGAGTAATAAATACCTTGATGGAAATGCTAACAGATCTACCTCAGATGGATGCCCCAAAATGGCAGTGACCACCAGTACTTCAAAAGCTATTAATCTTTCAAAAGACAGAGCAGATTCTGAAAAGAACCCTTCCAGTGGGTACTCCTCAAAAACTCTTGGTCCTAATCCTGGTCTCATTCTTCAAGCTTTGACTCTTTCAAATGCTAGTGATGGATTTAATCTGGAGCGGCTAGAAATGCTTGGTGATTCATTTTTAAAGCATGCCATCACTACATACTTGTTTTGCACTTACCCTGATGCTCATGAGGGACGGCTGTCATATATGAGAAGCAAAAAAGTAAGTAGTAACACTCCAATGATATTACGTAAAAGGCATGCTGTAACAAGCCATATATATAAAAATTTCACTAGAAGATTGAATGGCAACAGGTTGCTTTAATTCCACAGCTTTACTGATTATACATTGGGTAGCATGCATATTAGGAATAAAAATACAGGACTGCAGGATTAATGTTGCCATAACTGTGATTGATTGAAACTGTTTTCTACAGTTCATTTTGAAATCTAAACCAGCTGATTACCAGCCTAAGAAAGGACAGGACTGAACAGAACTGAAAGTCCTGGGTTAGTGAGGACATTTGGTGGACTGAACAGTAGGGCTGTATTGAGTAGAAACTCTGTAACAGGAGTGCTTGAATGAAGGTGTGAGAGTTAGCAGCACAGAGCCTTAGGTTGTAGCTTTATTTGACTTTCCTTTGTTTCCTCAATAAGTTACTTTCCTTGAAAACTTTTAGCATAATCTTACAGGAACACTAAAACTGAAAAAAACGAAAAAATCTTACAGAACTGTTGCATTAAAACTTTTAAAAGTATTTTAAAGTAAATGTAGACAGTAGTGAGCAGAGTCTTCAGTTCTACTGCTGCTGCTTTTAAATTCTGGAGTAACCAGTCGTGAAATTTTGCTTTGTTTGGGTTTTTTTCCCCACATAATGTGATAACTTGAATTAAATGCTAAGGATTTGATTGTCTACCTCTAATAAAATGCATCACTGAGAATTAAATGACTGAGTAGTTTAATCTTGGAAAATAAAGAGGGCTAAATAAATTGCACAGTTCAAATAAAGGAAGTGACTGAATATTCAAGTTCAAATTTCAAGACTTGAAGCATCGGAAGTGGGTTAAAAATGAGAAACTAAGATCAGAAGTTGATAGTTAAAAAGGAAAAGGAAGTCTGTTTGTGTATGTGAGAGTGCTTTTTTCCCTTCCCTTTAAAATATTAAAAGAGTTTTAGATGCTATCAAAATAACATCTGGATTATGACTTAATAAGATTTGTTATACGGAACTGTTCTAACACTTTCTACTGTCCAGGTTTAGGTCAATCTACCCATAATAGCAGTCATTTTTCATTACAAATCTAGTCTGAATGTTGATTATTCATACTGGTAATTAGTGACACTTGTACAGGTTATATTTACTATTATTTTAAAAGTAGCAATAATTTTTTTTGCAAAGAGAATTTAGTCTATCAGATTTCTCTAACTGAAATTGTCACACCTAAGATGCTTGGCCTTAAAGAAAAAAAAAAAAATTAAAAAAATCTGTACCTTGCTTTGAATTGGTTGTACCATATTAAGAAAGCTGAACTCGCTTTTGAGAACTAGAGAAAATGCATAATGGTACAAGATCTGGCTTTACATGTAAAATCATTTTGCTCTTTTTTTGCATTTTAGCCTATTTTTATGTAAATATATGTCCAGAGGTTTATCAGAATGTTTTCCTTGAAGGTCAGCAACTGTAACTTGTATCGCCTTGGAAAAAAGAAAGGACTGCCTAGCCGTATGGTGGTGTCGATTTTTGATCCCCCAGTCAATTGGCTTCCTCCTGGTTACATAGTAAACCAGGACAAGAGCAACACTGATAAGTGGGAGAAAGATGAAATGGTAAGACTTTATTTAACTGTGTTGAGGAATAACTATTCGTGTGTCTTTATTCTTTCACGCCTGCCTCCTCCCACCTCCCAGATATTTTGGTATGTTTTCAGAAAAAAAAAAAAAGTAAATCTGTATCTTTGTTTCCTTTCTAAAACTTCACTATAACTTAGGGAAAATAAGAGGAAGACTGATCCTGAATAGAACCCAAAGTAAGGAAATTTACTGAACATCATCCAGTAATGAGTGTATATATTAATGGAAAAGCAGGAAAGAAAAACATTTTGCTTGTAATTAGCATGGTCTCAGGAGTTTTTCTGAAATTTCTCTTGGAAGTTTTAAAACAGAATTATCATTACTGGTTTTGCTGTAATATGTATAGGCAGAAGACTCTGTTTTTTAATAAATAATGAGTTCACCTTTATAGAATATATGAAAAGGAGTTGCTATTTTTCACAGTGCTGAGGCAGAATGAAGATTAGAACTGGCTTGAGAAAATGTTCAATATTCGTTGCTGTTAGCTACACCATGGGTATGACTGAGAACTACTTCTCATCCAAAATACAATGCTGGCTTTGACACCCTCACTGTCTATCACCAAAAGCTTTAGAATGACAAATCTTAATTGAGGAACAATTCAAATTATTTTCTAACTAAACTCATTGTATGTTGAGAGGAGAAGTGCATGTATAAGAAATATCACTGATCACAGCAGTCAGTAACGTAATCTTTAAGTGTTTGAGACTGGTTTGGAGGTCAGGGGAAGGGGTGGAGGGATTTTTTCTTTTTACCAATTCTGAAGACCACACTCGCATTGTAGAACCACCAGAGGGCACATGAGAGGACTGTTAGGTAGATGTACTGTGCAAATAAATGTTTATTGCAGAATAAAACAACCTGATTATTGTGGTTCTGTATTGTGCCAGGACTTCATTTCAAAGAGACTTACTGCTATACCTTTCTAAAAATAAAAGAGCACATTTGGGCTAGGAGCTAATAATTGCTTTTAAAAAGCTTTCAGTTCTCCATAACTTTTCAGTGGCCTCTTCCTCTTTGCGAGTCACTGTTTATACATAAATAAAACACATAATTGCAGACCAAAATGCAGACAGTGATGCAGCTGAAGAAGTCGGGTTTTTGTGCCAAGTAGATATTTTGCTTTCTTGGATGTAAATTTCATTCTCCATCCATGGGCTGATGGTCTATGACTGGGGCTAGAAATCTCCTATCATTATGACAAATTATTACTAAAACATACTAGTCAAATGTTGATTTGTGTGTGTGTGGTATCAAGCTTTATTAAGGGGAAGGATCTTCCTTTGTTCATTTGATCAAATAGCTGATTTCCAAAAAGCATGAAAAAAAAGCACTTACATGTATTTGTCTTCAGCTTGTAAGTGGCCATAACTTATTCAATCAGGTATTCTTTAAGAAAAAGTTCTTTCTTCTGGGGTTCATTGTTGATTTATTTTTGAAATGTTGTCTCAATGATGAAAAAAACTAGATTAAAACTATTAGAATTGACTCCTGGCTTCTTTACCTGCTGTTCATTCTCATCACTTAGAAATTTTTTTTTTTGTAATACAAGAAGCGATGTGCAGACAATGTTAGGGTAGTTCATGTAGCTGTCCTGCTAATTAAAATTAGTTTTATTTTAAGAAACCTGTGAATGAAATGGTAATAAATGAAATTTATACTTTGTTAAATTTTTGTGAAAACAGACACTGAAATTTGTTTTGAATCGTCCATACAGACATGTCTAATTCAGAGAGTGTATTTTTATTTTAGTGACAGATATGACAGGTGGTGTGTAACAAGAAAAAATCAGCCCTAGCTCTAGTTGGGACTGGTTAAATTAGTCTTATTATGAGCATTATACTGTTAGTAGTATCCAAAATAACCATTTCAAATAAAATTTTGCTATCTCTTTCTGATCAATTAAAGTTACAGAAAGCCCTGCTGTGTATATGTGAGATGGGTAATTACAGCAGCAGAAATTCTTTTGGCAAAATGTCTAAACTATGAATTTCTATAGCCGCTTTTCTTCCTCTCCTCTCATTACTAAACCTGACTAAGCCTGCTCCATTCTGATGAGGAATGTCGTGATCTGTTTGATCCTTAGGTGGTTTCAGGTGCTGCCTAGTGCACCTTAGAGCTGCCACCCATCCACACCTCTAGAGGGTTGTGCATTTGGCCCAAAGGGAGAGGTCCCCAGTGGTAGCATCTAGTTCACAGATTTGCAAGATGAAGTGACTGAGACCTACAATATGACATACATAGATTGAGGGCAGATACAGGCTGTTTCACTTGATTCAAAATGGTGTTGGCTTTCAGGACCCAATCCAGAAAAGCACTTTGAATCTGATCTTGCTCCTATCGAATTCAGTGTCAGAATTCCTACTGATGTCAGTGATGCTGGGTTGAGCCTGTGAATAGTCCTTTTGATGTTAGGAAGACTACTTGTGCATTTAGCTAATATGTTTAAGTGCTTTCCTGGATTGGGGCCATGGCAAATTGTACAACATTGTATAGCTTGGGCATATCTGTGTTCAATTTATACTTTACATCAATCCGTACCACTTTGCTCAATATGAGCAGGGAAAAGACATGAGACATCATTAGTTTTACTGTTGTGGGTATGTATGTAAGTATTAGAAAATTGGTGACAACTTTAACTTTTCTTTTAATTAGTTAAGGCTGTAAGTATAGCCTGAAAAAAACAAACCTTTAAACAAATATGTACTTGTTTAAAGGATAGGATTAATATTAATTGTCTTTGCATTGAGTTATTATCCTACTTCATGATTTAATGTATATGTTAAAATTCAGTTTAAAAACAAACAACAAAAACCTACATTACAGAAGTGTGCCATTTTTTCTGCTTTTCCATTTTTAGACCTGCTATATTGAAATCCTGGTAATATTAAATGTATGACAAACTGGAGATATTTTATATTTATTAAAATTAAGAACCACAGTACAAGTTAATAATTCTTACACAACCAAAATTGGCCTATATCTAATGTCTAACAAGCAGCAAGATCACTTACTGAATCCCCAACACATGCAGTCAAGACTGTCAGCCACATAAGCAGTAGATTCTTGCCAACTAACTGGTATTAGACTCTCTGTTTTGATTTGTAATATAAAAATCGCCTACACTGTTTCACTAAACTTACTTTCTACTAGTTTGCCAAGTAGACTGAATTAATTTGCAACTGCGTTTGAGAGCATAGATAAATGTAATTTGCTGCTTCAAGTGATGATTATTGAAGGACTATGGTAAAGAAGTTCTTACAGTTGTTTCATTGAATGCGTTTTCCATTTGTGTGTCCCAAAACTGAGATTATCGTGATTGTGACTATAGTAAACCCTGCAAGCCCCTTAGTATTTGCCATAGAAGGACGTAGAAAGAATCTTCAGAATTACAGTGATTGAACATTTGTAATAGCCTTACTTAACAGCTAGAGAGAAGGATGCAACCAAAACTGTTTCTTGTACTTATCTAAATTTGTTAATTTAGAATTCTTTCTTTTGTTTACTTTGGTGTGCAAGTAAATGTTTAGTGGTTTTTAAAATTAATTGTATGTGCATTACATTCAAGTATAAGCACGACTTCCTGTGAAATGCAGCATGTTTTACATGTAGAACATACACTATTATAGGTTAGTAATAAAGGTTTAGTATTCCAAGACAATTATTCTAGTCTTAGAATGCTAGTGTTAATTGAGATTTTATTGTACATCTGATCGGATAATGTAATTAGGAACATGAATGTAAAAAATCAGTCTTATTATTAGCAGACACTACTCAAATCTTACTCTTCTGACAGTTCTGGAATAAAAGTTTCTAGTTTCCCTTTTCAGTACCATATTTTTTGTGTTCTTTCATAGACAAAGGATAACTTGTTGGCTAATGGTAAACTTGATGATTATGATGATGATGAAGAGGATGAAGACCTAATGTGGAGGTTACCCAAGGAAGAAACAGACTTTGAAGATGATTTTCTGGAGTATGATCAGGAGCATATCAAATTCATTGATAATATGTTAATGGGATCAGGAGCTTTTGTGAAGAAAATTTCTCTCTCACACTTTTCAACCACTGATTCAAACTATGAATGGAAAGCACCAAAAAAGTCATCCCTGGGTAATGTTCAGTTTTCATCAGATTTTGATGATTTTGACTATAGCTCTTGGGATGCTATGTGCTATCTGGATCCTAGCAAGGCTGTTGAAGAGGATGATTTTGTAGTGGGCTTCTGGAATCCATCAGAAGAAAACTGTGGTGTTGATGCAGGAAAACAGTCTATCTCCTATGACTTGCATACAGAGCAGTGTATTGCTGACAAAAGCATTGCAGACTGTGTGGAAGCCCTGTTGGGCTGCTATCTGACCAGCTGTGGTGAAAGAGCTGCTCAGCTTTTCCTGTGTTCATTGGGGCTGAAGGTGCTCCCTGTAATTAAAAAGACTGATTGGGAAGGCACTTTGTGTGCTACCAGAGAGAATTGTAACAGTGAGCAGAAAAATCTTTCACCAAACTCTGTTTCTGCCTCTGTAGCTAATTCAGAGCCTTCTCTGTATAAAGACCTGGAGTATGGCTGTTTGAAGATTCCACCGAGGTGTATGTTTGATCACCCAGATGCTGAAAAAACCCTAAATCACCTTATTTCTGGTTTTGAAAACTTTGAGAAGAAAATAAACTACAGTTTTAAGAACAAGGCTTATCTTCTTCAGGCATTTACTCATGCCTCATACCATTATAATACCATTACTGGTAAGTTGTCTTAAAGAAACTAGGGTTTTTTCCCATATTGTAAATGTAAGAGAAGCAGTATATGTTGTGTTCCCATACGTAGTCTTTTTTCAGACATCACGTGGTACTTTAAGAAGTCAGTAGCCTCTGAATACAAAATCTTAGAAAAGAATACTTGCCCCTTATTTAGAGGAAGATACTTTTTGAAGCTGTATCTCAATGATTATTCATCTTTTGACTTGATACAGATAGAAGATTTACTGAAGTCTAACCAAGTTTTGGGAAAGAGCAGTATTTTGCATCTCTGATTCTGTATCACTAGTTGTATATGACTGACATTAGATCCTCACTTAGCTGAAATAAGTTATTGTAGAACTCTGGAAAATTGCAGTGTACTTCTAGAAGTAGTGGTCATGTTTTGCAAATATATTTAGCAAATTTGTCCCATAATTTAATGCCAAGAATATTACCCTTTGACTGTACTTCTGAAGATTAAAAGTAGACTATATAATTTTTATTAACCGAAGAGCCTATAGGATAGCAAAATATGGAGACTTCCGCTTGAAGTTGTGAATTGGAAGGTTTAATTTAAGTATAGGCATTTTATTGCATAAATATTTAAAGTCAAAGCTTGAAGCAATTGGCTAAATCATACTAAATATTAATTTCAGGTTAAAAGCTTAATGTTTCTGTACATGATCTCATAAAAGATTTTACAGCAGTACAAATTTGTATTTCTGTAATCTTCCTGAATTACTCTTGCTTACACTAATTAATTTAGTATTCGTTCATTCTAAAACTTTAAATATTTTCCTATGATAATACGCAATTAAAAACAAACCATGGTAAAATTCCAACCCTGTTTGAAGTGAATGGCAAATTCCTGTGCAGTCAGCAGTCTGAATTTTTCCCCATAGTGAATTGGTTCCTTATTCCAAGGAGTAAGAAAGCTCTGCTTTAATTAAAGAAATAAGTCATTTTGAAATGTTAGTACATTGAGAAAGAGTTCTGACAAAACACTGAAATGCTCCTTTGGTTTTTCATTCTAGATGATATTACCCACATATATATAAAAATATATATATGTATTTACTTTTTACAAATATTTCACAAAACATATAGAAGGTAGATGATTCCTTTTTATATACATACACTAACAAACAGAAACCTTGAGGCCTAGTCTCTAGATGAAATTATGTTGATGGTAGCCAAAACTTTTGGTTCTGTTTCTGTTTACCAAGCAAGACAATTACGAATTGCTGTTAGCTGTAACTTTGTCTTGTAAGGAGTAGTTAGCAGTTGAGATCTGACAGCATCTTCGGTTCAGCTGCTATAAAAGCAACCTAGTACTAGCCATTTCATTCTGTTACTTGTGTAGTAATTTTGTCTTCCTTCCTTCTCTACCCACCTATCCCTGTTTACTTTCAAGAGGGTTTTTTGCTTTTGTTTATATTCTAAAAATAGACCTCCATAGCTCTCCATTCCCGCATCCCCTGTCAATTTTCCAAACGGCAAAGACGTGGCAATTTTAGTTTCCAGTTTAAAAGACCCATTCTGAATGGGAATCTTTGTTCAATGCCTTTTGAGAAATCTAAATGTGTGGCAAATTAGATGAAAAATCTCAGCTTGTATGTTCCCCCTGCTTTTAATACATTGATTTATTTATTGACTTGTTGGACGTTTGTTACTGTTTTCAGACCAGCCTGCTGGTGGAATCTCTTGATTTTACTTTTTTGATGTTTCTCAGCACAATGTGAAGATCTAGAGTAAAAGCCTGACAAATTAACATTGGGTTCAAAAGTGGCTTTATTATTAGATATAACTTGTGCTTTTTCTGATTTTTTTTTTAATAATTCAATAACAACCTCTTTAAACACAAAGATACCTGTTCTAAAAAACAGATTGTCTTCTCTGAGCATTGGTTAGTTTGTGGAATTTACATGGCAGCGTACCAAACCTGCTATCCAGAAAGGCCTGGAAAGAATGTGTGTGTTAAACTTAATTGTGGTGTTGTACATTCTTCTGTTTCCAACACTTCAAGATTGTTACCAGCGCTTAGAATTCCTGGGAGATGCAATTTTGGACTACCTCATAACCAAGCACCTTTATGAAGACCCACGGCAACACTCTCCAGGAGTTCTTACTGACCTACGATCTGCTCTAGTCAATAATACAATTTTTGCATCATTAGCTGTAAAGTATGACTACCACAAGTACTTCAAAGCTGTCTCTCCTGAACTGTTTCATGTTATTGATGACTTTGTGCAGTTTCAAATGGAAAAGAATGAAATGCAAGGAATGGATTCTGAGGTTAGTGGAAGTAGAAGAAAGGTGTTAAGTATCTGATTTGAAGCATGTCACTGGATTTCTTAGCGTGATGTGGATTTTTGTAATGTTTTAGTTTTACGCACACAGCAGCCATAGAAGCAGGCTCCCAGTAATAAAGCATGCAATAAGCAGAGTAAAATACAGTCTTCAGAAAGTATAAAGTCAATAAGAACATTCAGAAAATAATTAAATTGAAACTAGTTTGCCTCTGGATTTTTCTGTGATACTTGATTTCGGTTGCTATTTTGCTTTTGTATTGTTGTTAGAACAATGTGGTGGTGGGGGGAAACAGTTAGCTTGCTTTCTTCACTGACAGATTGGAAGCACTACTATACCATAAAATTTTGATGAAGTTACTCAGTCACATAATGCCGACTCAGGATAGGATATATCCATGCAACATCATGAAAAATACTACCTTGGCGCAATGCTGGGATTATTTAATGTAGCACACTGACAGAGATTTCCACTGTTTTTCATCTGATGATTTCTGCTGGAGCAGGTGTCATTGCACTGTACTCGAGGGTGTTTGACATGCTCCTAAAGGCTTTATCTCTGCTAGCCAGGGAAACATTATGTGCATCTTTCAAATAAGCTACTTGAAAAATAGTTTAACTGGAGACTTGCAAACACAGATCATATCTGTGCTATGCAGGAAAGCTAATGATAATGAACATCTGTTTGCTGGAGAATGGACTAAAACTAACTCATTTAGGTAAGCTGCTCAGAAAATGTAGAGAGCAAGGGCCTCGTGAGTCAAATGCTAATCGGAGTCCTGGAAGAGATGGACTTTCTCATTATCCTTTCTTTAAAAGTGTTATCCAATAGATATCCCTAATAGTTTGTCTTCTGAAAAACTGACCAATCTCTTTAGAAAATATTCTGTCTGAGAATACTCCAGCACTAAATAAACATGTTATCTTTGTCTTAATAATTTCTTCTTTCTGATACACAATTTAAAAGCTTGGGAATCAAAATACTTCAGTTAAATATGTTTTTACAGCCGTTGCACTCTGTTGCAGAGTGAAATCCATATGTTTTATGGGAAGGTTCAGAAAACAATGAGAAATTTGTCACTGAAATTTAGATAATATAAATTATTTTACATCAGAGGATCAAACTCTATCATCCGGCTTGTTTTCTTCACAATATGAGTGAAAAGGCTAAAACTTATTTTAAGAGCTCATAGTAGTGATTTTTAGCTTTGTTCAGTTTTTGCTAGTATGCAAAAAGATTGCCTAGAAACTTCCACCAAAGTTGCAACCAAATTGTGTGATAGCTGTTTCAAATAAAATTCGTGTTTCACTCTCCCTGCGCCTGCTCCCTATCTTGGTCTGGCACTGAATTACTGAAACTCTTATTTCATCAGAGTTAATGCAAGAGTCTTTGTTTCTGCAGTTCATGCCAGCTAGACTGGTTTCCATGTGTGTCTCCACGTCATCTGCTTTTCTTTTTTCAAATCTCACTCCTGAAACATCTGTTGTCCCTTGCCTTATAGCTCTTAGTTTCTCTCTCCTTCTGTTATTCCAGTAATAACTCAAAAGTGCTTCAGTTTGCACTTGGTATGAAATACACTATTCAAAACAGCTGAATTTGTTTTTTAACATCAAAATTCCCATTTGGAGTGTGTACACATCAGGTCTGACTTCTTGTTTGATTTATTTTAGGTAGAAATACTGGGTGGGACTAGTTTATGAAGTATTACGGTGGCTCTTAAGAGGACTGAATCGGGTTTTAAACCCCAAATAGGGGCCAAATGGAGTGAGAGGGTAGCTGCTGGGGGAGAAGACCAACAGAAACTTACTTCTCTTTAGGCAGAGGAGAGTAATGGTCAAAACCTTTGTTTTCAGATTACTTTGTTTGAACGTAGGTGAATGTACTTTATATGTATTTTAGTAAAGGATTAGGTTAACCCAAGACCTTTAAGGTATACTGCAAGTTTAGTTTTAATAATGAGAATAGACTATTGTCTTAAATTAGAAGCATAAAACCACTGCCTGCTATATTTAAAAAATACCTAAGTGTGCCTGTTAGTTCAGTCTGATGTTGCTGGTTATCAGTTATTAATGGCTTATTTTACTAATGCTTGTTTCATGCTTGTCTTTTGGGGTAAATGAGGTAAGGAAAGGTACATCCAACTTTCATCCAGAGATTGGACTTACAGATTTTAAAGTCTCCTTCTAGGAGGTGTTTAATGTATGAACTCTTCCTTTGTTATGAGTAGCTTTCTAGTATTAACTGATAGAGCCAAGTCTGTTTCTTATTGGAAAAAACAGACCCATGGTGAAATCCAGCAGAATTATTACAGGAGGAATTCACAAAGCATATAAGGTCTCTGTATGCAGTGGTGTTTGGTTTTTTTTTTTTTTTTTTTTTTTCACATTTGAAAAATGATATATCCAGCAACTGAGTTTCATTGGGGAATAAAAGAACAATTTCACTGTGGAAAGTTGTCAATGAAAAACTTTAAGGAAGAGCTCAGGATAGGATGTAAGAGAGCTTACATTTCTGAAGATCTTTTGTTTTATTTTAAAAGAAGCAATTGTTTCTCTCTCTTCTCTTCCCCTTCTCCCCCCCCCCTCCCCCCCCCCCCCCGGCTTTTTTTAATTGCAAACAGCTCAGAAGATCTGAAGAAGATGAAGAAAAAGAGGAAGACATTGAAGTACCAAAGGCCATGGGGGATATATTTGAGTCCCTTGCTGGTGCCATTTATATGGATAGTGGAATGTCTTTGGAAATGGTTTGGCAAGTGTACTATCCAATGATGAGGCCATTAATAGGTATTGTCAGCTTTCAGAAAAAAAGTAAGTGCCATCTGCTATGAAGAGAACAAAGCTAATTTTTTTTTTTCTCTCTCCCCCCCCCCCTAGAAAAATTTTCTGCTAATGTGCCCCGTTCCCCAGTGCGAGAGCTGCTGGAGATGGAGCCAGAGACAGCCAAATTTAGGTAAGAATACACTTCCTTTGGTACACACTGCCATAAAGGGTTTTTAAGCTGTGCTTCATAAACTACTGAGGATTTTTAAATGTCACAAATTCCTTTTAATTTCTTTTGCACTAAGCAGCTAGCATGATCATTATGTTCACTGATTTTTATCTTTTTCCTTGCATAACTTTGAGAAAAGTAGTGATTTCTGCTTAACTATACTGCTTTAATTTCTGTAGAAAAGAGAATGTAGGTCTCTTATTTCACATTAACTTGCCTAGGCAGTAAGTACTTCTTGTGTATATTTTTACAGTCCTGCAGAAAGAACTTACGATGGAAAGGTCAGAGTAACAGTGGAAGTTGTAGGAAAGGGAAAGTTTAAAGGTGTTGGCAGAAGCTACAGGATTGCCAAATCTGCAGCTGCAAGAAGAGCACTACGAAGCCTCAAAGCAAATCAACCTCAGGTCCCAAACAGCTGAGACTCCTCTTAAAAATAAATAAAATTTGGGGAAAAAAACCGCATACAAATAAAGCAAATTTTTAAAAATGTTGATGTTGAGAGGAACAAATTGGAAGACAAAATTTAAAGTTTGTTTGATAACGGAATAGGTAACAAAAACATTTAACATGTATAAAATTTTGGAACTAATTGTAGTTATAGTTTTTTGCGCAAACACAATCTTGTCTTCTTTCCTCACTTCTGCTTTGTTTAATCACGAGAGTGCTTTAATGATGACATTTAGCAAGTGTTCAGAATAATTGTTGTCAGGTCTTTTTCGTTTACTTTTATTGTCAGTACAGCTTTGCTTAGTGTTAGAAGGCCAGGGAGCTTATGCCTAATGCAGTTGCTAGATTTATATATAGTAATCTTGAAATTCTTCAATCTGTGCACTAGTGCCAGTCATAAAGCAGTTGATAAACTGTACTGGATGATTTGGTATAAGAAAGAATAAGTGTGCCAGTATTCTCCTTTTTTTTTCCTTTTTTTTTTTCTCTCTCCGTGTCATCTTTTATACATTAAGATGGCATTCCCAATCATTATTGCACTTATTTGTTAGGGACAGATTTTAATTGAAATGGCTGGCATACTGGTAGAATGAAACTTCAGTTTCCTTATGCCACACAGTCTTGCATAAAAAAAGGTTCTTGCCTTAAAAATAAATAAACCCTCATTAATAATCTTTAATTTCTGATCTTTTTTGGAACAAACTGTTTTACATTCCCTTCATTTTGTTATGCATTTTACAATGATACAGCTCTATATTTACAGTACAACTCATTACTATAGCTGTGACTTATTACAGGATTATAATAGAAATTGTATTCATATATATGTAATTAGGTTATTTTTAACAATTCTGAGGAGGTGGTTAGTCTACAGTTTTTTTAATACCATAAACAAAATATGGTCTTTGGCTAAAATTCCAATTTTACACAAACCTGCAAGCTAGATAGTTCCAATACTGGAAACAGTAATGAATAATTGCACAGTGCAAACTGTCACTCTAACAAAATAACCTTAGACATATCACACCTAAAATATGCTGCAGATTTTATAGTCAATTGGTTACGTATTTAACAAACAGAGCACCTTTACACTTAGAGATATTTCCACGTAAATTTCTTACTGTACTTTTCAGAGTTGCATGCATATTTCACCTACCAAAGCTGTGCTGTTAAATAACATGAAAGTTGATGTTTGAGATATAACTGCCGTACTTTTGATACATCTGTGATTTAGGTCCTTAATTTAGAGAAACTAGCTCATTGCTGTTTTGGTCTACTGGGGCGGGGGGGAAATCATACTTTTATTTTTTAGGCTTTGCCTATACTTCTTTAATTAGATTTTTGTAGGCACTCTTCACTTAAATACCTCAGTTCTTTTTTTCTTTTCTTTTCCTTCTTTTTTTGCATGCATTGTTGTTTTTCTGTTTTGGTGCTATGTTTATATATTATGCTTGAAATTTTAATTTTTTGCACTGTAACTATAATACCTCTTAATTTACCTTTTAAAAAAGCTGTGGGTCTCGTATTCCCACCAATATCAGTAGAGGTTTGCTGCAATTTTGCCCTGTTAATTATGCTTGAAGTTTGAGAAAGCAGAGCAAGTTGTTTTAACGTTTTCCAGCACAATAGTTTGAACTTGATGCTGTGTCTTATGTATTAAATTACAAATAAATACTGTATTTCCTGCTTTTAAACCCTATTCCTTTCCTCACAAATGCACACTAAAACAAAACAAAAACTGTCAGCTCTTGCTTTCTTAATAAAAAAAAAAAAGCCTTAGTGACAAGGGGTAGACATTAAGCTCTTCTGAAATACAGTTTTCAAAAGTTCATGTATTTTCTATCCCAGTCATTTTTCATTCTGCAAAAAGGACCATTCTTGTATTTGAAAGCAGCATTGTTATAGTAGTCAGACAGATAATTAAAATATTAGTTTATAAAAAATTCTAGCATTTGTTTGGTACTTTAGTCATGAAAATATAACAGGGAAGTATAAGACCTGCAAGTCTTGATGTGTATAAAACAAATGTAAATGTGATGGAACAGTAAAAACAGGCAGTCTAAATTTTCAAAGGTAAATTGCTATGAGTTAGCTGTTAAAAAAAAAAAAAGTCACCGATTTAAGTTATAGCTCTTTCTTCATGGTAGGAGTAAATTTCTTAGAGGAAAATACATGATCACTAATGTTAACAATTCTGTGTTTCTGGCCAGACTTCAATCAGCAGATAAAATCAGACCATCTAGAAAGTCTTAAGTAGTTTTAACTGCATTATGAAAAACTAAAATTTAAGTTAGTCTTTGAACGCCTAAAATTTCTTACTGATTGTTACAAGGTTGTAGATTCTCAGGGGTTTCAGGTAATTGTTAACGGTAAAGTGCTACAGAGCGTTTTGATGCAAAGAAAATTAACTGAACTTGCTCTGTGTTTCAGAATAGTTTAATGATCACTTTGTTACTAGATAAAGCCTATGAATTGGAAATCTGAAATGTGTAGTGGCTGACTATAAAGTAGTTTCTGCTGCTGTTGTGTTTTTAAATGCGTTTTAAATGCCGTAATTTTTTCCAGTGTGACCTCATTGAAATATTTTTTATCCTTTGAGATAGAAAATTCATATTAGTTTCCATGTTATACATCTGTGTGTTTTTACCCTGCAGTTGATATGATTTTGATATTGGACAGTGTATGCTATTAAAGACCTAAATCTGATCATTTGAAGGTTGGGATAGAAATCACTTGACATGCTATAAGCACAAGTGTAAGTGGACTGTTGCAACCCATCTTCAAAAGCAACCACACAGGCTCATCATAAATAGTGTGGGGGTTAGTTGGCATGAACCTTGGTTTTTTTATCTAAGTCCTGTTATACTGTACTTTAAACAGTCCTCCTAACTATGCTGCGTTTTTATTTTTATGGCTTTTTTTGCGCTGTTCTGTTCATGTAGCACAAATAAGCATTGCACTTGGTACCATGCTTTACCTCATTTCAAGGAAAAAATGCTTAACAGAGAGTAAAAATGTGGTTTGGCCTTGCTGCTGTTCTGATTTACTGAATTTGAAAAAGATAATTATAATGCCTGCAATGTGTCATTTACTTGCACAACTTAAATAGGTCATTTGTAATGTCTGTGGCATTTTTACTGTATGTGGAAAAATACAACAAAGATGTGTAACAACTCTTGATTGTATTTTAAAGCTATTGTTTTCTACTACATCATTTTACTGTTATGTGAAGTAATCAAAATTAGAATGACCTCTGACACTCCAGTAATTATCACTGAACAAACGAACATATTACATGTATAATGTAGTTTTTGTGAGAAGACAGCCCCTAGTAATTTGGTCAACCTCAACTAAATCTCTGCTCAGTCTGAATATTGCGTGCCCAGTAGCGACTTCTGAAGTGTTTGTTCAGCTTGATGCTGCTAAAGTCCGTACAGAAAAAAAGCCTACTATTTTTAAGTCTCATTACACAATAGTATGTTGTGACTGCAGAGTACAGAACTTCGACAAGAACCAATTTCTGTGCTGGGGAGGAATATAGTGGTGGCATAGGGACGAGGTGCCAGATCCTCAGCTAGTGCAAATTGATGTGGTATCATTTTAATCAATGGAACTGCGTTCTTCTACATACCTGAAGGTCCTGTGCTTATATTACATTGCAGAGTTTGGGTTTTCCTCCTTGTAAGCAAATATAGAACCATAAACTGGAAAATGTGGGTTTTATGTTACTGCATATGACATAACTATGCTACGTGCATTTATCTGTATAGAAGGTGAAATCTTTGTACCCCAGTAACAGCAGCAGACGTAATCCGAAAATGACAAATAGCACCATGGTCTGCTGTGATACTACACTTGCCTCTGTCTGACAGTGTTCTGGGTTTGTATGTTTTGGGTGGGGTTCCCTACAAAAACATTCTCATGGAAATCTCTGTATTTATTACATGAGTAAAGCGAGAAGGATTTTGATTTTTGGTACTTAATTACTGACATTGGTCCTTTTCCAGTTGCTCTAATCTTCAAGAAGTTAAAGTTAATTTCTTTACTTTCGTATTAGGTTTAAAACTTAAAACACTACAGTTCATGACCATGAAACGTAATCTAAATATCAACTGTAACTCAATCTGAATTATGTTAGCAAATATCTAGAGGTCATTGTAGTATACTCCACTAGCAGTTAAAATTAACTTCTGTCAAAGCTAACTACATTTCTTAAAAATAAATTTTATTCAATAAAGTCCTGGGGTTTTTTCCCTCTTTTATTTGAATGGCAACCACAGACTACTATAATTGCTTTGTAGATGCACTCAGAATTTACTGCAGCAGCAAGTTGGAGAGAAAAATGTTTGTGAACAAGAATTGGAAATTGCAGGCATTTTTATTGTAAATAGTTTGACTGAAAAGATGGTTAAAATCAAGTAGAATGAATAACAAATATAATTTGATGGACAATAAAATATTTACCATCACATGCTGCAGCTGTCTTTAAGGGACATAAAATGTAATTCATTCATACTGTAATCATGCTGCAGAAGTTTGCAATCTGCACCTTATGGATCACAATTACCTTTAATAGTTTTTTGTAATAATTGTAGCTGAGTATATCTCCAATAAAGTTATGGTCTGTTCACCTTGTATTGTCTTTTTGCTGTTGTTTTTAGTTCCTCTTAATCTTTCCATAAATCTCCTAGAGTTTACAAAAAATTACTTTTCAGTCTCAGTCTAAATAAAAAAAATAATTAGTGAAAACATTATTTCTTGACCTTGGTTAAAGACAAGTCTGCTTGTCTCCTTCCTCTGATGGATGAACTGTCTTCATAGCTCTGTGAAGCCTCTTAAGGGACACTCAGGTTAAAAATGATGATGGTGTACATGCTACAATTTGATCTCTGTGTTGACCATTATACCTGCAAAATTTCTGTTGGAGCTGGGAGGCCCCAGAGCACAAGGGATCAGTAACACAGGTTTGCACAATTCGGCACATGTTTTAAGAATAACATGTTCATATTAGCTAATAGTCTCAACATTAATAACATTGATTGTAATTATTTTTCCCATTTGTGTTCCATTAGTATTTCACTTACCCTGAATATTGAAAGTGTCCTCATAGAGTGTTCTCACTGGCACACCAGTGTCATGTCTCTGTTTTACGGAGACCAGACAGACCTGCCAATCAAAGATCAGGAGATCAGGAGTCCTCCTTTTTGAAAACTTCCCCGTGCAGCAGTCAGTTTCTTGACATCTGCAATGGGCGACTTCTACTACACATTTTGTCTTGGGTTATAGAGAAAAGCCTGCTGAACTGCTGATAGGCATGGTGGTACCTTCTTCTGGGACTTGGAGGAGGGCCAAATCACCCAAGTCTTTCCATGGTGTCAGTTTGTTCCTTGTCTCAGGTATAATGAAGCAAGCAATTCTCAGTTGAGAATCCTGAGGAACCTTGTGGATCTTCTGTGGCTTCCCAGCTCTTTTTTCCCCCTCTGGGTTCCACCCTGACACTGATGGCACTGGTAGGTAAGGCCCTTTAAGCTCCAGTGTGTCAGCTAGTAAGCTGTAGTAGGGGATGACAACACAGCCTCCACCCTCCAAGTTCTAGCAAGTGGGTCAAATCAGAAAACTTTCTTTCCCAAAATTTTCTACAGGAAAATAGGCCTGAAAATAATAATTGAAAAAAAAAGTTGAAGATGCCATTATCTTCCTGTTTGTTGTGGATGAATGAGATGAGGGATGGCCGTCTGAACTTGAGTCTCGAAGGAAGTGGTCCATCCCTTGCTGGGTAGTAATGTGAAGCATCCAGAGTTCTCCAGAAAGTCAAAGTGTAAAATCAATAAAGGTTCTGCTTCAAAGGCAGGTGACTGCATTTTTTGCCAGTATGGGAACATTGCCTACTTACTGTAGGTTTTGAGTACAGCTTCCTAGCAATGGTGTTGAAACTGCATAGCATAGAGATCCTTTTAGTTTTTTAAATTTAAGCTGCTCAGAATGCAGCAACGACTGGGTTCTTCCTGCCCCCTGAAGGAACATCAGACTTGACTTCAAAAGAGGAATAATTAACTTTACTAAAGCTATAACATCAAGACACAAGTTTTCAGGATAGTTACTATTTGTCATCCTGACAAACCTCAGCGGCCACTCTATAGGAATTGGAAAGAGAATACCTCTGTCTATCTGAAGAAGAGTTTACAGGTACTGGTTTTTCATCTTATTATAAGAATAAATGTGTTTCATAATTGCATCAATAGAGCTAAGATATGTATTTAGTTAGCTGCTATTCTTAAGTAAAACCATACAGAAAAAGGAATTTGAGTGAAAACCGAGGGGGAATAAGTTTTTGAATATGCTTGCCCTGAAAAGGGGTAGTAACAAAGCTAATCATAACTTCAAGTCCAGAAAAAGTGGAGCAGATTTGGTACTTGGCTGGGCTTCCCTTAACACTTCTGCTAGAGTCCAGGTGCAGGATCTGTTCCTTAGAGGAAATCCCCATGTCAGTGGACACAGGCAGCACTGACATGTAAGTGAGTTTTATTTTTCTCATAGCTGTGATTATGTCCTTCCTTATTGTAGAACATGAACAATACTTTCATTTTGGTGAGTAAAATAACCAAGGACCTTCCATATGTTATGAAAACAGTATCATTTACTTTGCAGCTTAACCACCTCCACGTACCTAGGTTATATTCTTTTTTTTAACATTACTTTTTTACATATATATATTTTATTGGACACCTCATGCTAACTCTTAAATTGAAGTAATTTTCTTCTGTTAACTTGAAAATTTCCTGTAGTTTCGGGTTCCTGTCCAGCTCCCACCGAAGTCACTGGGAAGACATCCACTTGGGCTCTGTAATTTGTGTGTATCTGAACTTAACACAAAAGTCCTTCAGATATAAGAAGTGTAAATTCCAGACGTCAAGTAAAAGTTGAGAAATGCAGTGATGTGCAAAGGCAGCCTTTTCTGTTTTGTTTCTATTTTTGAGGCTCTTAAGTAAAAAGGGTGGCATTTTTGCCAGCTACCTACTTTTGAGATAGCCCACCTATCATGGTGAATATCCAATTGCTTGCTCCATTTTCTTTTGCCAGGTGGGCAAGATTTAGGGGGGGAGGGATGAGGGCAATCTTCCTCACAGCTTTTATTAACATCTAGGATGCTTCAGCTAACTTCAGGCATGTGCTCTGCAGATAGCTGCATCTGGGCTAACTCCCACCCATTTCTTCTGCTTTCAGTGGAGCCACGTCAGCAGCCGCAGGGCACCGTTCGGTTTTCCTGCCCTTAGATCACCCTTTCAGCCTGAGGTGAGTTGGATGAGAGAGAGGCCCCTTCCTCCCCACCCAGGGCTGGCAGTCAGCTGGTAAGATGGATCCCACACTGTAGCTTGAAGCTGGAAATGTTCGTTCAGGGAAAGCGATGGGGCAAGGAGGAGATTTCATCTAGCTGCACGACGGCCAGTGAGTCACTAGTTACTCCAGGGTCATGCTCATCTCTTGCCAAGGTGAGGATGATCCCCTTTTTATTGCCAGTTGGCCTGAAGCAGGGGAGTGAGTATGAACTGTTGCAGCTGTTCCAGCGTTTGTAATAAAATGATGCCAGGTTTGCAGACTTCACTCACCTAACTTTGAAGCACTGAGCTACAGGAGGGGAATCTGGGATCACCAGTCCAGTCTTCAACTATATATTCCTTTAAGAAAGTAGTTTCCACAGAAGTACTTGAGTGGCGTTTTGCCATCAATTTTAGGGTAAGGCTTTTAACTTTGTTTTATAAATGAGAATCTAAGTAACATAGAGGAGCAGTGCAATGGTTGTAAGAGTTGCCTATTGCACAACTACTAGCGTTAGCACAAGCGTCAGTGAACACAAGATATCATTAAGCATAGATATCTGCTTCCATGTTCTTATACCACAGCTGGCTACACCAGCCTTTTTTGCTTTCATGTATTCACTCTCCAGTCTCCTGAATTTAGGCAAGACCCTGGTGTCAGAACAAAACCCTCCCTGCATTCAGTCAAGCCTCAGTATCTTGATAGCTAAGATCTGCACTATTCTCACACATCTATAGCAATTAATAGTATTTTGCAGCACCAATTTTAACTTAAGAAATTATTGCTTTCAGGGTGATTCTAGCTGGAATAGCAGGGCATTATGTTCCTGCCAGCAACACTCATCACCTTCCTCCCAGCTTTACATAGTACATGTGCTCCAGGCAAAAGAGATCTCATTATACAAACAAGCATGGCACAGGCAGCCGTACTCCTTGTCTCGCCAACTGGCTGCTGTGCAGGGCTGTGCCAGCAAAAAGCTCACTTAAAGGCAAAAGTTCCCAGGACTCAGCCTCAGCAACGGTGTTGAAGTTGCTGGTGGTGGAGATGGGAAGGTGGGAGATGTAGTAACCATTTTTTCCTCGACTAAATGCCTTTGCTGGTCTTTAAAAAGTTGCCCTTTCTGTGGAATGCATCAGCTAGAAGGGTTCCTGCACTGAGCACCAAGCACTGCCTGCTGTGGAGGGCTAAATTCCCAAAGAGTGCTGCTGTCCCAAGCAGGTACAGCAAGGCAGAGGAGAAGGGCGATTCAGAACTTCCTGACGCACCTTGCAGAGCTGAATCAAGCACACATCCATGTGCATTGCAAGGGTACTCCTTATTTTACTTAATGTTTGGTTGCAAGCCACTGAATTAGTGTAAAATAACCATACGGCAACCTCTGTGGAAGATTTCTTGTAAAGTAATGTTGGTTTATTGGCAGTTTAGGTAAGGTGAAGGGTTACTTAATGCAGCAGCTAAATAAATCATAACAGAGCCTATGACACATGGGCTGTAGGAACTAAACTAAACATGAGTATATAATCTATGCTAGATATATAGCAGCTGCTTTTTGTATAGGATATGGTGTGTTGATGTGTGTCAGAAAATCCCAGAAACAGCAGTGACTGAGGCAAGGAGTGATGGGGAACCTGCATAAGCACCTGAGATATATCAACAAATAGAGAAAGCTGTAGGCTGGAAATATTTTGGAAGAAATGCCAAGATGCAGAGACACCTCAAATATAGAGAGGAAAGGGAACAGACCTGGGCAACTCGGCTCTTAAATCAGCTCCCCAGAAAGGGGTGAGCATCATGGAGGAGTGCTGGGCAATGGTGGAAACGGGCAGAGCCAAAGTTCACTTATTCCAGCATCAGGTTTTAAGATGACAGTGGAACACGTGGGAGGGACTGAGAAGAAGACACCAACTGAAGCAGAGCCTTACAAGAAGCAGAGGACGAGCTTGGCTGCCAGGTACTGCAGAAGTCACTTAGCAGTTTTTGCCACTTCCAACAAAGTTGAAGCCTCAAGTATCCCTGAACTTAGTTCTCTGAGGTCCAAAACAAGTCCTGTGGTCCAGGGGCCATCTTGCCCTGAACGTTGCCTCCTCCTGCAACAGTTTAGAGCTTATGACTCTTTGCAGGTCACCCCTGTGAGGACTCCATGTCTTAACTGCAATAGCGTAAACTCCGCTTTGCTTCCAAAGCAGGCTTGTGGTGAGAAGAGCTGTGGTCTCTCCGCTGTGCCAACAGTAAAGGTACAGTTTCTGTGCCAG
Source organism: Ciconia boyciana (assembly GCF_034638445.1). Classification (NCBI taxonomy): domain Eukaryota; kingdom Metazoa; phylum Chordata; class Aves; order Ciconiiformes; family Ciconiidae; genus Ciconia; species Ciconia boyciana. Next base: position 55,317,843 of record NC_132939.1, on the reverse strand, counting down.
CCATGCCACAGACAGCAGGCACGGTAGGGTTGTGTTTGATAGGTGGGAAACTGGTTTTGCTGTTAGAGATAAGACTGTAGTTGTGTCCTTCTGGCATCACTCAGCTTAAAATCCCCTGCTGTTTTTTCACCTTGTTGTGATTGCTCACATGGAGAGCTACATTTGCTCATCCCCTACATTGGCACAGTCTTCTGTCTTTTTTGAAAAAGCATCTCTGCCCTGAGCCTTCACCAAGATAACACGTCTCAAACTAGAGAGAAGCAATTGCAGCTTAGGGTTTCAGTTGTCTGGTTGAAGTCTAATAGGCAGGAGTAAGCCCATCGGTGGTGATTTTCAGGGGACAGTTTTAAGCTTTCAACTGATTTTCTTGTAAAGCTAAATCTAACCTGATGTTCAGAAGTTGATTCCTCACTGTGATCAAAGAGGTTCTGAGAAGGTCCTGAGTGAGACCAGACTGGAGAGATTTGGGGCTGACGTGAAGCCACAGGAGACTACTTTGGCAACTATGGCAAGTATGAAGAAGCAGATGAAGGTCCGACTGCAGTCAACTGAGGAACACAAACATTTTTCAGTGGTGTAGGTAACAGCAGTCTTTGACGGCCAAGTTCTAACTGGGTCAATAGCCTAGCCATAAATCCATGCATCTGCCTGATTTTTCTCTAGTGTTGCATTATTTTTGGACAATTTCACCCAGCTGCCCCCCAAAGGGGTCTCTGGTCAGCGGGTTCCCATTGTCCCGTGGTTTTCTGGAAGCGCCGCTGGGGTTATCTTTGGGGAATCCGAGCAATGCAGCATGACGACACTGGAGATGGAGCCTTTGGCTCAACTCCCTCAGCAGCCAGGGGCTGCACCACAGGGAGGCTCACCCCATTCCCTGACCCACTGCCTGAGGGCTGGAGCCAAAGGCTGCAGCTTGGCCCCACGGTCAGGACTGCTCCCTGGTGACGGTTACCGCAAGGATACCCCGACTCAGCGCATGTCCTGCCACGGCCGCCTACGCACCTCCCTCGCCTGCGAGTGGGGTTATGCCTTTTATATTATTCTCCTGAGACTTTGATATAATTTTCTCTGCTCCCCATCCCCAACCATCTCTCTCGACTGTCAGTGTTTATAACCACTGTGCACAATTACTCTCCTCCCCTAACCCCCGCTCCACCCAGAGGCAGCTGTATTTCCACAGCGAATGAAGCAATTCCTGTATGTATGATTTTAAAGTGCTTCGGGACCCTTTGGGAGAGAAGGTGCTATTGTACAAGTACAAGATATTATTAAAACAGGAATCTGTGTAATGGGTGATAAATTTTGATACTGTATGTTTAATATAACATGACGGTTGTAAATCCAGTGAATTACCATAGGTATTTGCTGTGCAGTGTGTTTATGAATTGTTTGGGCAGGTGTTTTTCAAGTCCCAGTTTTTCACACAAAATGTGAATTATAGGACAGTTTAATAATATTCCTTACTAGACTCCAATATGCCACAATTAGCTGCAGAAATGTTATCGCTTGATGGCTGAGCTTGGTTGCTGATTAAGTTCATGTATAAGAAGGTAAACTGAAAAAGCAGCGCAAAGAGATCTGCAGAAGTAAACTTTTAGATCTGTCTTTGATCTCTTACAAGCGAATATCTTTTAAAGCTGCAGAAATCAATGGTTTTGGTATTGTCCAAGTGTATTTTACATGTGCTTCCATATCGGTTAGAAGCAGTTTATTTTGATTGCAATAATGAAATAGTTCTCTAAAAGTTTATATTCAATAGTTATACTATTAATATTTATTGATGTGAAGGGATATCTGTACTGCACATGTTATTTGAATCAAGCCTTGCTGGATAGTTTTTAAATCAAATCCAAAATAATGTAATTCAGGATTACATAGGGTCAGAATTTCTTATTTTTATTCTTTACTGATTTCCACATAAAAAAGACTTATAAGACCTTGAAAAAAAGTTTACCTTCTCTGAAGGAGGGAGAAGTGCTCTATTTCACTCTTCCATCTGCTTTTGTATGACGAGCTGAATCTCATCCTGAGCTGACATTACACCAAGCAGCCCAGCAGTAAACAATCTAAGGGTAGGGCCGGGTAAAGGTTGTAAAAGTTAGCGACTGAAGAACACCTCTTCTCCATCACTATAGGATTTTGTGAGTGTAAATTGGGCTGCCATTAGTTTTATTAAAGCCTATCACCGGTGCTCTTTGGGGTGTGGAGCCCTTTGCTTTTCACGTAGGCGCTTGCAGCTCAGGGGGGTTTGCCATGACTTACGCATCTCTGTAGCCGTTGGTGGCACCTTCCAGATGAGTGAGGCTCAGGGCCCTGTTTCGGACGTGCTGTGCTCCTACGGCTCCAGCTGACGTCCAGGGTGGCTGAAGATGCTGGGCATCACTGGCCGCCTCTCCAAGCCCCGTCGCACCGTGGCTCGTGCCTCCCTGAGTGCCCGGGAGCTCAGCACCGCCGGGATCAGGCCCATCGTTGAGCGTAGCTGGGTCTCACTAGCGCGACGTTACAAACTAGTAGCTCGGATGGAGGTTTACTTAAACATTTTCTTTCCACTTGACTGGCGCAAGGAAGGCGTTTGCAGCCCACCCCCCTCCCCACACTGTGCCTTGTGTATGTGTAAAAGCTGCCCTTGGCCCCAGATGATATGTTTGCATTTCATAATTAATGCTGAACTCGACTTGAGGCAGATACCAAAGGACAATTTTTTAAACAGATGTTGCAGGTCACTTATAAGTTATTTGTCAAATAAGTTTCAGAGCGCAAGCCGCTGCTTTTGCCATTGTAACCAAAGGCGTATGCTGTTCAGCAGCAGTAATTACAAAGCCAGGGCAACGCAGGGAAAATTCATCTTATTTAAAAGTGTTTTAGTGTCACCAAACAGCTTGCTATGCCATTAGGCAAGTTTTGCTAGACACGTTCAAGTTGAGGGTTTTAATTTGTTTGAAGTATTCTCTAAAACAGAATTATGTTGGAGTTTACATAAAATGAGAGAATGACATGAAAAGTTTTAACTTAAGCAGCAAAATATAAAGGCTAATCTTATTTAAAAGTAATATGTGTGTCTTGATTGAGTGCCCAGATACACTCAACTGGGACATTTTAGTGGAATCGGTTCTAAGCTGTTACACTGAGTTATACAGAGTAGGTTTTCCTGAGCTCACATCGCCAGACCTGAAATACTCTTGTGGCTGCATTTAATAAAGAAACGAAAGTCTTGGGTAAGGGGATATGATTTTTTATGACAGAAGGAATGCAAATAACTTTTAGTCTCATTGCCTAGACCGGGTTTGGTCTGATTTGATGGAGTTTAATAATGACTTATAACCTGTGCTGACAATGTGCAGACCTGCACAACGTCATTTAACTCATTTATTCTGCTTGCTGTAAAAACAAAGAGATGGCAAATAAATATATGGAAAGTTCATTGTTTGTCAGAGGGCCCAAGCCAAAAGTTTTCAGTGACCTTTTAAAATATGGTCCCAGGCTAGTACTAAAATGTCTGTCACTCAGCGCACACACTTGCACAATTTGGCCTTTTAACCCGTGCATCTTGTTTTTCTCTCTTTCAACTGGTTGTATGAATTTCAAATCAGCTGCAGCTATTTAAGTTTTTGCATTGGAGGATTACTGTAAATTGCAGTCTGACAATTACAATGTACAGCGCACAGGAGAGTTATTAATGGATAGGCCTACTGATGGCCTTTCAGCGCTGACGAGGGCCTGGTGTTCCTCACCCGTAATTAGATCCAGTGGTCGGGGTCTGCGCGGATGAGGCAGGGGAGGGGGTTGGCCGTGGAGCACCGCTTTATCAGAGGAAGATATCAATTGATCAGAGATAGTTACTATCGGCAACGTCTAAATCTCTAATTCACCTCCTTCTTAATGACTTGTATTGGCTTAAGAAGCTAAGTTACTTGACAGCACGGAGCTCGGCTGACAAAGCCGCGCAGGTGGTTTTAATAGAGGATTTCTGTTGCTTGAGATTTCACTAAAGACGGAGCAACAGTTCAACAGACACAACAGAGGCCAGTAAAACCCTGGTCTGCTGCTCTGCTCGCCGAGGATACCAGCGGGGCTCAGGCTGCAGCGAACCACCGCTCCCATTTACACCGCACTTTTTTCCTTTGCAAACCCCGCACAAAGATTTTCTCTGAGGTTTCAGTATTTATTTTAAGGAATGAATCTTATGTGGGCATAAATTATATTTGACAAATGAAAGCCCTTTGGGGGGGGATTTTTTTTTATTGCCCTTTGAAAAACATTTTCCAGAACATAATGTTCCTGAAAAATTAAAAATGCTTTTTAGGATGAAGAGAGAGTCCAATGCCCAGGAAGAACCAGTAAGCTTTGGAAAAGTTGAAGACAATGGTCATTTACCATCGATAAACCCAGAAAATAAACTGCAAGCCAAGTGCTTAGATTAGACACGGCATGATGAACCAAAATTTCAGCTTTTTAATGAAGTAACCCAAGAAGCAACAGTTTCGTGCTTAGATTATCACAGTGTAAATCCAATAAGAGATGGGCACCTAACTTGCCCAGGCGCTGCTGATCCAGCCCTGATCCTTTCTAGAAGGATTACAACCACCTGCTGGGAAGTTTTCCATGCAGTAAAGCTTGTAGCCAATCTGATGTTCACAGTATGTCCCAGAGGTTTTTTATTATTATTATTCAGATTATGTATACCCCTGGCGAGCATAGGTTTGAGTCTGTTAAGGCTTTTTTTGGGGTAAACATTTGTTTAAAATCTTGTTCCAATCTCTTAACACATATTGAAGTAAAATCTAATTGAGTAGATCACTGGCATAGGTGGAACTTTCTGTTGTTGTTCTTGAGGGAGAGCTCAACAGAAAAACAGGTCTGTGAGACTTTGCATTTTAGCCTTGAGTGGAAACATATTTATCAGTACAAAGCATGCTTTTTTAAGCTGTTCTGGAACTAGCAAAGCTGATGGACCTGTCTTCTGGTTTCACTACCAGATTTGTGACCTCACTCCCAATACCACTTCTGCGTTCATGTCACGGTTTCTCCTTCTGAGCACTAATTTGCCATTTGCACTTCCCCTGGACTTGCGACCTATTTCGGTAAGCTATGGCTTTGCAGCTCCTTGGTCAGGGACCACTGGCCTGAAGTGTTAAGAATAAATACACTGTGCACCTGTAGTGTGCTGTTATCTCAAGATCTCAAAGTGCCTTCAAAACTTGCTAATTATGGTTTCTAAAGCTCTGAGTGTTATCCCTGTCAGAGGAGAAAACAAACACAGAGGGAAATAAGTAACTCTCTCAAGAGCAATAAATAGTTAAATGGTTCATTGTGATTTGCCCAGACAAGGATACAGACTGAGCTAGAGCATGGATTGAAATCCTGATTCTTTGATGCTGATGGTGAGAGTCCCATTGGCTTCAATCTTGTCAGGAGCTCAACAGCACGTTTTTTGCTTTACATGAGGAGAGCACCCAGGAGCCCAAGTCACAGATTAGTTACCACATCATTATAAAGTTTCCTCATTAAAATGAGAGCTGTCATTTTGGAGCTGTCTGAGCTAGCTAGCTGGGGTGCCAGTGTCATCTTGACTTCAATGTGGATGTACCAGCAGAAGGCTGACTGGAAAATGGTACTAAGGTGGAGGGCTGCTTCTCTGTACTATGAAGCAAAGCAAAAGCATGGTGATAGCAGTCGTCTTCAACCTAAAATGTAGCTATTGGGCCATGGACAATGTGGGATGTCCACCAAGTCCTTTTTGGAACAGGTGTGTAGGTCAGCTGTTTGCTATAAAACATATTTTTATTTTATAGTTGCATGTGCTTATGCCCTTAGACTTCTGCTTTCTGTGTTTGAAGTTACCTTGAGCAGGGAAAGTTTCTTCACTCATGTTTGTAGAGTATCTTGGACAGTGAAAAGCTATCATTGATATCTTTGGATGCTATTATTTATTACGAATGAGTAGCGATGGTGGGGGCCCCAATGCACCACAGGAAAGGTATTTTCCTCCTATCCCTTGTCTTGTGTGAGCTGCCAGGTATTAGTTTTGGGGCAGGCCTGAGTCTCCACCGTGCTGTCTGCAACTATATGCCAAATAGGCAAAAGTTAAACTTCTCACTGAGGAAGACTTTGGCACTAAGAATCAAGCACAAACCTTTCCCTTCCTGTAAGTCTGTCTTTTTTATCATTTAATTTTCTTTTAAGCATGGATTGGAATGTTTCAATTACTTTGTTTTACTTTACCTGTGTTCAAGGACTTGCCGAAAGAATTGTTTTGGATGCAAAGAGCAAACCTTGATCACTCAGCCCTCAAAGGTGACAGTTTTGGCATGTTTGGAGGTTTCAAAGCAGGGGGGCCACTCATAAAAAGGGGAACCTCTGCTGACTCAGTTGAGCTCTGTTCATTTACACAGAGAAGATAGGGCCCAACGGTTTGCTCTATAATGGTTTCCATAAGAGACATCTCAGCTTGGTCCCTGTAATAGTCTGTGTGGTGTGAATAACCACCAAGCTGTTAGCAATTTTGAGCAAGCCTGTTAGCACCATGATCTGATCAGCTGAGTTTCACAGAGAGACGTTGCCGAGCCATTCTGTCGCTCAGCCGCATCGCTCCTGCAGTTCGCGTCTTCCTTCAGGGAGTGTAACACGAGGGCTTGCTGGTACTAGGTAACTCTTCCCCCTTTTTCTTGTGCTGCCCTATGACGATTGTGCTCCACCATGTAGTACTTCAAACATGCTTATTAAATTCAATGACTTTGAAGATAGTTGCTTTCCTGCCTAATGCCCATTAGCTAATGATATTGGGCTACCAACGAGGGTACATGGTAGGTGACCTTATTCTACCACTGTGCCCCTGAAACAAGACCAAAATATGATTTTTGTGCATTGGAGTGTGTATCTATACTTCATTCTTCTTCCCCAGGTAAAAAAGTTCACTGATTTAATCTTTAGTTTGTATATATATATACACGCTATATATATGTGTATATAACTTGCTCATATATGACTGGCACGTCAAGCCATCTGATGACAAAACAAAGAAAACAACCAGCTCCACAGCTTCTGATGCGACGCACTGCTGCAAAAGGCATTATCATGAATAACTGGCTTCTGTCTTAGTGGTGCCTTCATCTTTTTATTCCTTTTTAAAACAAAGTCTGTTTTGACTGCTTTGCTATACTGTTAACAGACAGATACACTCAAAATGTTGGCAGTTATGTTCAAGGCTGGATTAATATAGGTTTGTTATTTTACTAGCATATCCAAAGGCAAATACTTCTACTGGACTCCACCCTTCAGCTGTGAAGCAGGTTGTAAATCAGTCCCTTTTTTGTTGTTTTTAAAGTAGTTTAGGGGCTTTAAAATGGTATTTAACATTATTACAGTCTGCTTGAATATAGTACAATTTCTAGCTATTTCTTCTTTTTTATATCCACTTTTCTGCCACTCAGAAGCTTCTAAAGAAAACAATGCAGTCACTACTAATGCCAAGGTGTAGCAGAAGTGCTTATAATGTTCTTAATGACTGTTCTCCCCCAGGTATTTAGTTGCCATAATTTTTAGCCTGCTAAAACCCCCAACATTTACAGAGGGAAAGAATGAAGGCCAAATTTTCAGACTTTGTCCCTTTGTCTTTGAGGCTGGAATGGGTGAATTTGTCCTTTCTTCTTTCCCTAGGAAAGCTCCAGTAGGTGCACAGCCAGCTGTCCTTGTCCTTGTGCTGCCCTCCTTAATGTAGCACTAAGAATATGGAAAAAAATATTCTGTGTCTGGAAATAGGGAAGGAAATGGCTTCTGGGTCAGGAGCCAGCAGTTCTGATGCTAGCAGACATTCAGCCACATCCATCAAGCACTCTGTGACCTGTGAAAATTGTATCCTAAAATATCCTTGTTCATTTGTTTCTATTTTGAAATTGTGATCTCCACGTTTATTCTCTTTCCTCAAAGTCAGAGCACTGTAATCTGAATGCTGGAGGAAACTGTTGTTTGAGCTGATCTTCTTAGATTCTTGACTTATTCTAAAAATAGGGCCCTCCTATCCATTAAGATAAGACTGAAACATTGGTGACATTAAGCACGGCTAATAGCTTTGGTGTTCTGGTCTGCAAAAAACGTCCATCCTGTCTAGCAGGGACATTGCATTTGTTTGGTCTCTCAGACCTGGGTTAGAGGCTCCCGTCTATAAAGCATCACGTCCCGCCATGTCCTCGCCGCTGCTGTCCCCAGAGGGAGGGACCCAGTGAACATATGAAGTTTCAGAGCTCTTGTGATAAAGCTTGTGTACCCTGGAAGATAAATCTGCTTCTATCTCACCTTGTCCTCTTCTGATCATGTCCCTGAAACCCCCTGTGCTGTTCGTTTCTGTTTTCTTTGCAAGGGTCCCTTTATGTGGACTCCGGCTGGGTCTCACGTTCCCCTTCGCGTCCTGCCCCTTCGACCAGGCAGCGCAGGCGGGAGGAGCACAGCCTGTGCTGGGCAGCGCTTGGCCTCGCCTGTGGGCTGGCATCCGTGTGCAACGTGCTGCGCACACCCAGGGCTGCTGGCTCTGCCGGAAGCATGTTTAGAGCTTCCCAAATGTACGGACTAAAAGACGAAAACTTTACGATTTTTCAGTCCCTGTGAGCTAACCACTGTGTAGATTGACATCCAACCTTGCTTTCCTGCCCTCCCCGTCCTCCCAGTGCTGTGTTCCTGCCCCTCCCCCAGCACCAGCAGTGATGTTTGCAGGCTGCATGCTGAGCTGGGTGAGGCAACTATCCCCACTGCAGCCTGTCTTTGGGTATTTTTCGGTTTTATGGTCATGTCAGCTTTTAGTTGGATCAGGTTCCTCATCTGACCTACTGCGTAACTTCAGGAGCACTGGCATCAACACAAGGGAGAAGGCAGGGCTGCTGAAGGCAGAGGAAGCATGGGCTGACACCAGTCGTCACTTCCCCTGGTTGCGAGCCACTGCGAGACCTCCGGCCGTGCGCTCCCAACCCATGTCTTCCATCACACCAGCCATGGAGCATGACCAGGGCCAACTCCTGACCTGATGCTCAGGTCACTTGATGAGCTGATGTGTCTGTCTGCGGCCACGCAATCCCAGCACAAAGAAAGCGTCAGAAATGGATGATGATGGGTGGGAGAGGGAGAGCCGGGCCACTGCTCTCAGGAGCAGTCGGTGGCTGGGTCAGGCTAGGTGTGGTGTGAAACTGAGCCCGCGCGGAGGCACGGATCAAAGCACCATCTCAGTGCATTCATGTCAGACACAGCAAGCATTTAGCAATTTACTTCGGTGGTGAGATAGAAGAAGTTCACTTAATACTTCTGGAGGATATCAGTCTGTGTGCTGTGGCTCACTCCTGCTCACCTCCTCCCCCTCTGCTATGCGCACACACACACACAATGGCTTCTTTGTTGGCGTGGAAAAATGCTCCATGGGGAGCTGCACATCCCAGAATGCAGCTCTGTTTGCATCTCAAGTCATGATGGATCACTGCGGGGAACCTTAAATCTCTGCAGCTCTCAGATCTCTATCAAAAATGGGGGCAGCTGGGGTATGCTCTATTTAACGCAAACTACATGCATAGCTGGCTTCCCTACCACCTTGTCAATGCCACCCCCAGCTGCCAAGGTCTGAGAGCCCCTGAGTCTACTGAAACCAAAGGGAGGTGAGGATTTTCTTTGCCTTGGATGCAGGTTTTTTAAAGGGAACTTGGGAAATAATTAACACATAATTAACCTGTAGAACTTTCTGCCAGGAAGTATTACTGAGGCCAACCGCTCTGCAGGGTTAGGAATTTATATGAATAATAAGAGGTCCAAAGTGGAAAAGGTATCAGCCTTCAAAGTAGCGAGGACATCATTAACCAAAATGAGTTAAGGAGATGGTTTTCTTATGGATAAATTATTTCCTAGTGGTCTATTATGGGATGTCTTGCACCTTCCTGTGAAGCCTCTGGGAATAGGTACTGATGAAGACAGTAGAGCACTGGTCTGATCCACTCTGGCAAACATGTTTCTCATTAAATATTCAGTATTGCAGACGTTGTGCTCTAGAGCTAAAAGAGCAGCACTCGCCCTGGTTCCTACTGTGCTCCAGGAAATAATTGCTTGTTCAACTCATTTTAAAAATATATCTTATTTGATCCCAGACCTGTCACTCTTGTAGATTGCCATTATTTGAATGATTCATTGTCAGTTCATCTCACTGGCAAGTTGTTCATTAGAAATTAAAAAATACATATAAGAGGAAGCCAGTCTGTTTAGGGAGTGAACTACATAAGGGTGTGAGATAAAACTGTCAGAACAGGTCAGACTGAAAGGCCACCCTGCCCAAGATGCACCTTGGCAGTGGTCTATAGGTGTCTGAGGAAAGAATATAAGCAATGGAATAAGCATAGAGTTATCCTTCCTTGTAGAACATCTGATTGTGGCACTTCATGTCTTGTGGACTCCTGGAGCTTGACGCTGCATCCCCACCACAGGGCTTAATAGCCACTGAAGTTTTTTATTCCTTCTTGAACCCTATTTATATTTTGGCCTCCACTACATGCTGTGGCAATGACATCCAATATTGTAATTACACCCTGGGTGAGAAGGTGCCTCCTTTTGGTTGTTCTGAGCTTGCTTGGCCTGCTCCCATGGGGTGGACAAGAGTGACCAGTCATTTCCACAAGTTGTTATGGCCCCAGGGGCATCTCTTACACCTTCTGTCTCCTACCTCCTCCCAGCTTGTCATCCAGCAGATCCTGAGACATCTCAGAGCCTCTGGTTGCTCCCTTACTCCCCTCTTCCAAAGAAGAGCTGAAGCACCTCTTGTCAGATGGGCTCAGCAAGAGACACTGAGGCTTGGAAATATTTATCTCTGTTTTGCACCCTGTCCCCAAAGCAGTAGGTTTGACTTCCTTTTCTCCTTGCCCTTGCAACAAATCTAAGCTTTCACTTTCTACTTTCTCTGTAGCATTTGTGATTTTACACATTTCTACTGTATCTCCTTATCCTCTCCACCCCCAACACACTTAGTAATTCCTTTTCAAAGTACGTTTTCCACTGACTGGTTCCATGTATGAAAGTTCAATACATCCTTGTCTTTTACTGCCCTCAATGGACTTTTCTCCAATACGCTTGTTGCCTTTCCGTTTTGCAATTCTGCTGCATCCTGCTAGAGACTGAGCAGCCAAAACAGCATCAGGGATTCATGACGTGGGGGCACCGTGCATTTACACAGCAGGGAGGCGAGGACCGTGGTTGTGCTAACTCTAAGATCATGTTTGCTCTTTAGACCACTGTGAATCCCAGAGCTGATACTTTCAGAGGACAAACTGCAATGAGACCCAGTTCTATTTCCTAAACAGTTTTTGAGCCTGCTTAAGGAGCACAAATCCAGGAACAACTCCTTGAGACAACTCCTTGTGGGTATTTTCTCTCCACTGGGGAAATGAAAAATGGTTCTTCTAGCTTTTCGACAAGAATGAAACTATGGCCATATTGGATCAGACCAGAAGTGCATCTTGCCCACAGTCCTGTCTCTCTGATAGTGGCTTGTGGATGCTTAGGGAAAGAACCAGGTCTTATACTGCGATATTTTCTGTATGTATTTTCCATATTAGGCCAGTCTGTGGCTTGGAAGCTCCTTGGCCAGGAGGTTGCACCTGTTTTGGTTCTCGCAGTCCTTGGGGGACCTTTCTTCTGTTCACTTTCACATGGATTTTTGAATACCTTTTATTTCAGCCATTTATTAACCTTCAAGAGGAACTTGCCCTTATCCTTGAAGAGCCTAGGTCTAAGGAAAAGCAGGTAAGAACTCTTGGTTTCTGGCATTTTTTTCAAACTCTGGACTCATTCATCTGACAGCTATAATAGCCACTGGCATAATTTCTACGAAAAGTACCTTTTTCAAGTATAGTCTCCTTGTCCACTTGTCCATCCATATCAGAAACCCAAGGGGACCACCCTAGCTTGAAACTAGCAACCTCAGAGTGTTTGGAAACCACAGCGAGGCACACGGCTCTCGATGGGTTGTTCAGCCTTCTGCTGCCATGACTGCACTGTTATCAGTACCCAGCAAGCCAGATGAAAGCTAGCTCCGCTGTCTGCTCAAGTTGCAGTCACACCTTCGTGTTGCAGTGTAGACACCCCCTCTGTCTGAGAGTGTTACACTACATGAGTTCTTCCAGTTATAATAAATTTACAGTGAAATATTAAACACTGGCATATACAATTTTTTTGGCAAAAAGAAGCAAATGTTGGAATCTGAATTTAAAACTAATGCAACAAGTGAACATACAGATTTATGGGCTTAACAAACACATACAACTTTTGAGACATGCCTAGCAGACATCATGCTTTTAAAATGTCACAGTTCATGTAGCTGTCACTTCAAACACTAAGGAAACTGGCACTCCCAAAGTGCTAGCAAGCTCTGGCTGGACAGTAACAACACTCAGAGGTCTAAAATTAAAAACTGTCTAAGAAAATGTATAGCTTCTTAAAGACCTCAGTCTGAATGTTTTATACCACACTTCAGTTTGCAAAGAAATGATTGTCTGATCATCTAAATAGAAATGAGATGTTTCCACCACACCTTCGGTAGAGGAAACAGAGCTGTTTGTAACGGAGCAGCTTCCACGGGGAGCGTTATGAGCCCTGCTGATTGAAGAATGTCTTCTCCTCTGAGGTTTGCTTGCCTTTCTCTGGCAGATGTCTAACCAGTGATGCTGACGTGTTTTACGCAGTGGCCCATCTGAATGTCACTGATGAATAGGATGTATTCTAGTTCTGCAGTTATCAAAAGCCTCATTTCAGTTCACAAGTCAGATAATTTTTCTTTCTGTTACATTTTAGCAATGTCAGCTTGGAAATCTCATTGCAGCCTGTTTTGGCAAACGAGGTACACTGACCTAATTGAGACCTCTAGTATAAACAGACAAAACTCCCTGGGTTTTGAGACCTACTGCCCTTCTCCTCCTAACAGCAGCAGACAGACACCCCTATGGAAGCAGCTTTCTCCTGCTGAAATGCACCAACTCATTTGATAAATGAACCTTTTTCTTCTGGTGCTCCAGAAAGTTAAAATAAATATCAGAACCCAGAATACAAGAACACGTATTATAAATTCCAAGCAGACTTCACCCTTCGAAGAAACATGTTTATGTTTGAGTTTGGGAACTTAAAAATACAAATTTTCTGGTGGACTGAGACAGGAGAACTCTGGAGTGAATTTATTCTCTGCTAACAGGATATTCTGCTGATGCACAGCATTAAATAATCATAGATCAGGTTTTTAAAATGTTATTTTCCATATACCTGGGTGTAATTTTACAACCAGCCACTCCCTCCTCCTCATCCCAGAGACATACTGCTTGTATTGGATTTTCCTGTCCTTTCCCTTAGGGTTAGTTGTCAGCCAGATCAACTCCCCCGTCCAACTGACCTCACCCCCTCAAGTCCTGCTGTGAACACAGCGAGGGACAGGTACATGTGGCTGAGCATGAAGGAAAGAACATCTCATGTCCTTTCAGCTGCAGGCTCAATATTACCTTTTTCAAACCTCTGATGCAGCTGTTGGACACTAATTAGTGCACTGACTACCTCGTTCCACTGAATTCTTTGTTTCCCTTGATGGCTCCAGTCACGCTTCCAAGCCAAAGGTTTCTACTGGGTATGGTGGGACTTTGCACTTTGGCTTAATTAAAGCACCTAACAGAAGCACAGCTAAGTCTCATCTATAAACATGGAACCATGCTCAAAGCACATTAGGATGAACAGTTTTGGTGTAGTTTCCTCTTCTAAGAGGCATTCTTTTTGTGAGGCAAATGGAAATAAAACAGAAAGGAAAAGGAATATTCTTCCCTATGGGGATGAAGAAGAAAAATGAGGAAGTCCATTAAGGACTAAAGAAAAAAAGGCAAGAAAAGAAACAATTCCTCCATTGCCACCAAGGGACACAGCAAAAATGAGCGTTGTCTCTCACTGTTGATCAAGTTCCTTTTCTCGTCCTCCCTTAAAGAGTTGAAGACAGCAGCAAGAACCATGATGCCATTGCACTTCCCAGGTTTACTGATCTCCATTCTTTCTTCTACCAAACTGCCAGGCTCCTCAAAAAAGCCTTTTAGTTCATCAAAAGTTCAAGGATTGCTAGCTTGTACATAGAAGGACTGAAATAAGATATTTTAATTAAATTCCAGACTTCTTATTGAGTTAGAGTATTGTCACAACAGACTATTTTGTTTTGGAGATTTTTTTGTTATCATGCAGCACAAAACTAAGTAGGGCAAAAAGAAACTTCTTCAAGAAAATGAGGAAAAGAGGAGTCTCCAGTCTCTGGGTTATCAGATCCTTTTTGCTCAGAGTTTGTAACAGGTATGTGATAGGATACAATCAGTACCGTATGTTTTGAAAAATAGTAGACAAATACTTGCAAAAAAGTAGTTCTTGCTTTCATGGATAACTTTCTTCTCATTTGGACGGGCAAGGCTCCTTGCTTGTGACTGCAGCTGGAGCATTACTGCCCAAAACACGGTAGCAATTTTATCAACTGTGGACAAAATGTACACAATCCCAGCTGAACTCAAGGATTTGCCTTTCCTGAAGCAGTTAGCAGGAGAGCCCATCACAGGCTTTTTAACATCTTTCCAGTATTTAGGGCCACTTTTCTCAGACTGAGTCCCACGGTTGGATCCTTGGGAACACAGCTGCCAAAGACATGAATTCTCCATGTATGACCACACGTCCTGCATGTCCTTCCCCTTCCCAATGCATGTGTATCGCAAGCCTCCTGCTTCCAGCCGTGATGATTAGGTGTGTGGCTAGAGTTGACCGGCTAGTTGGGATGATTTCTTTAATTACTCCACTGGGAAGATTAAACTATTTCCCTAGCTGTGTCCAATGAGCTGGCCATGTATTTGACACCCTCTATTTACAAGGAGATGACAAGGCAAAACATTTGGTATCGGGTGTAATGGATGGATGGATTATGCAGAAATTTGGAGGTGGAGAAGCAACATATTTGAGAGCTACAAATGTGTAGATTGAAACCCTTGGATTAAAAGCCTATAAAAGATTTGAGTCCTTTTATTCTTGTGCTGCCCTAGATACCAAGACAACAGTGAAATGAAAGAGCGGCTTATTGAGAGCGCTTTGGGTTCCTGGAGTACCTTCCCACAGACCGAAGGGGTTTTCAAGCTGGCCTGAGGCGAGAAGGGAGACTTGTGAGGAGCAGGTCTCTAGCATGCCAGTGGCTGTTGTGGAGTCACATGCAGTTTCTGGAGGATCTGAAGTCTCTTCTGACAGCCCCATGGGGATCTGTGGTGGCTTGGCTGCTGGGTAGGTCAGGGTAGATGTTTGCACTGCACCTCCCAGCGTTGAGTTCTGTGCTCACATCAACACCCTCCCCCCCAAAAAGTGTACAAAATAAGCTGCTTCTTGCCAAAGTTTTTGTCTTTGACTAAGGGAATTAATAAGGAAGCCACAGAGAAGAAAGCCAGCTGCCTCGTGGGACAGCCTGGTATGGGCAAGCTGCATGGTGAAAACCTCTCCTCTGGGATGCCACACGTGTGCCTGGACATATCTAGCAGGGGACATGGCTGCCGTTACCCTCCACTCAGCAATGTACACTTGTCACCACATGGCATCACGTATTTAATATCTCACGAGACTTGTATGACTTCCAAGGCTTGTATGTCACAAATGAGATGAAATATTTTTCAAAGTGTAAAAAACCTACTTTAATCCCAGGGACAGCAGCCCTGGATTTTTACATTGCTTCTATCATATGTTTCTCCTGAGCCCAGAAAAAATCTGTGGTTTCTCTGGTTTGTCCATTAAGATCTTTCATGAACCCTTTAGTGGCCCACAGGCTGTCTAGCAGGGCTTGGTCCTGCTTCACCAGGTAGAGAGGCTGCAGGTCCTGCTGGATGTGTCTACTGATATTAATGCAGAAAGCTGCCCTCACTGTCTTGAGTTGTAAAGTTCTCCCATAATAAAAAAAATAGATTTATGGACAGGAGATGCTTGTGTGGTGTATCAGTAATAGCTTTCTCCTTGTAGAAATATATATTCAAAAAGATAGAGAAATGTTGACCTGTCAAAAAAATGATTGCAGCAGCTACCTATTATCTTTCAGGGAAAAAAACTGCTCATTTGTCACTGACCATCTTCCTTGATGTGGTTATCCCCAATTAGGCTAAAAGTGCCAGAATTACAATACAGTGTCTGCCAGTTTAGCTTTACAATGGCTTGATAATTATAGAGCAGGAAAATAGTATGTCTGGAAGGGTGTTAACTGAAGAGCAAGGGGCCATGTAAATAAACTTGGCAATGATATAGAAAGGCAAGAAAAAGACACTACTGGATAATAGCGTTATGGTGTGCAGGAGTTATTTACATGCAACCAGAGCTTGTCACAAATAATGAGAACTAGAGGAAAGCCCCTGCCCTTGCATGCCAGGCTTGCCATGGAACATCTTTGCCTCAAAAATGCAAACATGGGAGTTTAATTTGCTTTCTGTGTTGCACAATGCAGAAAATGAAAACTATGTCTTCTGACTGGGCCTAAAATGTGGTTGCGGTATCAGCCTTTACCTGCCAGCTCTCCAGGCAAGTTCCTCTTCAGAGGTCAATCAGCTCCAGAGAAGAGTGGGAAGGGGAATATGGTGCATGGGAACATGTTTTTTTGTAGAAACCATGGGGTTTGAGTGGTGAGGGAACTCCAAAGAGCTGTAAGGCCTCATGGTAAAAACCACAAGAGTTATCAACACTAGATACTACTCTGGCTTTCCCTTCATCATCAAATAGTGCTTACTGAAAGATTAGACAAAAATTCTATTGATTTCTGTGGATGTCACCAGAGACCTTTATGGCCTCAGAAGGTCTTCAGCCTCTTTTATGTGTAAAGAATACTAAATTGCAGCACAAAATCCCGAATCCTTCACCTACTTAAACTAGCAGCTTCTGCAAGACACTTGTAGGGTTTGTCTACATGTGAGCCTCATCTGCCCGTTTTCTGAAGTAGTTTAACCTTGTTCTGAACAAATGCAAGTTTTCGATGCTATGGCCTGTCTTAACCAGAAGTTATGGTTAGTGCAGCTCTATTAATTATTAGAAAAGTAGATTAGCATAGATACAACACTGTGCTAACACGACCCTATTGCTTTTAGCCTGCTCTGAGTGTGTGCAGAGTGAGCTAATGTTTGCCTGGAGAACACTGTGTAAATGTTCTTTTCCCTAAATTAAAAGGAAGGCTTGTACAACATCCAGCAGAAGGTCCTGCTCTGTGACAAGGTCTTTTATCTGCACTAAAAAATAAACAAGGATCTTATCCGTAGCTAATAAATATCTTCAGGATTTGGCCCATAGAAATGATAAATGGGATAGGTCTGTCGGATTAGGAGGTGTACATAAGATTTCTCAATTTTTTTCTAACTGTGGCTGTACATTAGGGGAGACACTATGCCAAAAACTACCCAGTATCATGATATCCAGTATACTGCATAATGCCACACTTTGTCAGTAGGGAAAAAAAAGAAAAAAGCTAACCTAAACAAACAATATTCCTTCTCCTCTGAATGAAGACATGTAAATTTTCACATGTCATGGTGACACAGAAAGCTTAAAAACTGGAAGCAAGCTCACTATTCAGGACTGAAGAGCAGGAGAGCAGGCAGCGGTTGCCCTGCATTTTTAAGTAAATCAATCACACGGATTATTTTTAAGTTACAGTCCTGATTTTGTGGGGCTACACTGCTGTTCTTGCACAGGGAGGATGAATACCACTGCCTATTGCCCCCTCTTTGGAATGACGTTGCTTCCCTGTGGTTTACCAGCAAACACTTTGACATGGGGAAAATAACGTTGTGCACAGTTTCACATTTTGTTTATTTCTTTTAATGCAATGTAGTGTCTGGGAATGAGAGGGGCAGAGAGCCTGTGTTCACAGCCAGCAGATGCCCCCTGGATTGCCAGTGGCCAGTCTGATTGGGTTCTCACCTACAGACAGTTCAGTAACATCCCATGTAGCATCCTGCGGTGTTAAATATCCTATGTGAGAAAAGGTCTACCACTCTCCTTAAGAGCCATTTCCCTGCTGAGTAAGTCTCACATTGACAGTTTTCAGGAAAATTGCAGTTATCCAATTCACCCCATTAAGAACTGTTTTCCATCAAAGCGGTCAACACTCAACTGTAACCGAGGTTGCTGCTTGCATTGCTGGTGAAGCACTGCCTGTAAGTATTTGCAGTAATGTTGCAATAGAATGGCTGACTGTATCACCGAAGTTCAACCTAGCAAGTGCCTTCACCATCCTACCTGCTCTCTTATTCATCTCCCCACTTTATACAGTTCCTGCCCTCAACTATGCTGCCAAGGCTGCCTGTATGGCTGCTTTGGGCTTGAACAGAGTTAACTGATCGGGATAAGAGCAAAGTTTGAACATTAGTTTTCATCCGGGGTGTGTACAAATACAGCCTACCACAGCTGTGCTATGCTGGGTGTCTTCCAATCTTCCCCTCTAGTCAGGTTTCATATCTCTACCTAGGGATATGTAAATATTTCTGAATCTGGCTTTAAGTGATGAAGGTGCCTCAATACCATCTATTTTCTCTGAAGCAGGCCATATCTTCCCAACTTCTTCATGCTGAGGTAACACAGCTGAGCATCCTGGTCCCATGCCGTCCCACAAAGGCGCCTCTCCAGTATTTCACAAGGTTCGTGAGTCCTTCTCATCTGTGCTCTCGCCTGTCCCCTCTGTGTTGCTCCGAGCATCAAGCCTGGCAGCGTGCACTGAGCAGCAGTGCAGGGGACCGGCAGCGCTGTAACCCTCCAGCCCCACACAAGATGTCTGCGTGGGTGCCTAAACCTCACGTAAAGCAGGACCTTCTCCTCTCCCCCTCCTTTGCTGTTGCCCCTTTGTCCCTCATCTGCCCGAGACTGGGGCTGAGGACACCTGCCTGCCTTTTGGGCAGCCCCGCCTTGGTGGGGCACCTCTCACTATGAGTTTGTTCATAGGAGACCTTGAACGCTGGACGGTAACGCGTGCTGTTCCTAGTGGTTTCATGCAATTACGAACTGCATAAGAACAGGGGCATGTCTGGGGCTCAAAAACATCATTCAAGGTAACTGCAGGCCTGGGATAAGCCAAGGTCTCAGAGGTTTCAAGGTTTCACATTAATGCCTCCTGGTGATGCACCCAGCAACTGAGAAGTCCTTTTCAGGTCCTGTGCTTCAAGAAAGACTTGCCCTGCTTTATATCCTTCAAAACCTGGCTATATTATGCATTAAAATGGCAAAAATGCTTAGTAGGATCTCAGCTGTTAAATCTTCCTGGCCTGGCATCTTACTCAGATGTTTGAGCTTTTTCTTCCCTCCTCACTCACACTCCCATGACTTGGGGTAGTCAGGCATATAGGCACTTTTAAAAGTCCCATTAGGAGTCTTTCTGCTTCTCCCGGCACTTAAATACTTAAAAAATTCTGGCCTGTTGGCACCTTAAGAAGTTTAATCTCTACATATTTCATTGATTTCCAGGAGCACCCAGAGTTTGGGTGTCCTTGCAAATTCTCCAACCAAATAAGCCTGTTACCAAACATACTGAATAACTAAGAGAAAATTAACAACCTAATAGTACAGCTACTTTACGTCCTTTTAACGGTTTCCTTTCATTTCCATTCACTTGGAAAGAACTTGACTAAATGGCAAAAATAAATACCTATAGGGTCACTGGGCCAAACACATTCCTGATGTAAGGCCAATGAAGTTGCACTTGGGACAAATTTAGCTCAGTGGGTTTAGGTATGCCTCTGTTTTCCATGTCAAAGGACTCAAAGCCGAAAGAAAGCACATCTCAGCACATTCACGCAGTCTGTGAAATGAACCCATGTTTCATGTCGTTTAAATCTGAAGACATACTATGTTTCATATTTCACATCAAATAACCCTTACAAAGCTGTTTCAGCCTACTTCTGTCCTTCATGATGTAATCACCCACGAAAGTTGACGTAGCTGGGCTTTTAGGGATTTTTGCCTCTTCAGGCCCGCCCCAGTGGATGGAGCAGAGCCAGGGCAGGGAGATAAATGCCCCTCTCTTCCCTGGCACTAAGACGTATAACACAGAGAGTTGTGAAAAAGGATTCAACCCTAAAGCATCCGAGCCTCTGCCCAGTGCCTCCCTGCAGAAGGGAGCATGGGGGCCATAGAGAATGGGGAACGCCCTGGAGCAGGATGGATGCGGTTTCCCTTTGGGCCAAGCACACGACACAAAGCAGTTTGCAGTTACCTTTCTGTTCCCTCCTTATCACCCCCACCCTCTGCTGTTGTAAGCCCAGCGTGTCAGATCCCAAGGATCTATCCCAAAATATTTAGCTCATTTTGTACATATTACCTTCAAGTAATCATACACCACTGAGTCATACATCATGGGATTAACAATCCTACACATGGTATAAACAGAACCTAAATAAAATCCCAGAAAAAGGATATTGCCTTTTAAATAAGTCCTGACAGCTGTGGAAAATATTATGCCCCAATACAACCCTCCCATACGACATACATTAATACGAAGAGAACCCCAAACTGTTCCTCTGGATATTTTGTAAGGTTTTATTTTATTATGGATTGGACATATTGAAGTAAGACTATAATCTTATTGTGCTCTGACCTGTGTTTTTACTGCGCTGTATAAACAGCAGTTACTATGTTAGATGGAGAAATGTTTACAGAAAGAAGAAATAAAAACAAGCGGATTTATTGTGTTGCAGAAATTTGAAACAGGAACGAAAGGCTGCCCATGTGTTTTGTGCTCGTAAGACCTTTCCCTGATGGAAACAGACAGCTTAGACATGACAGAAGCACAGAGAGGTCCTGCGCTATCAAAAATAAAATGTAATATCCGCATAGCACTGACTCTCTCCAGCCAGCCTCGCCTACAATCAAAGCCCTTGATATGGCTCTTGCTGTTGTCTGTTCACATACAGCAGGTTCGGGATCTAATTTTTTTAATAGATTTTGAAATTGCTTTTAAGTGCTAGTGAAAAGTGCCAGATTGACAGCTCTGGAGTCTGGAGTCTCTTTTTAACCGCAGAAAGAGTACAGCATGGGAAATGGCTAAACAAACTTCCTTCCCCAGCCCCACTCCCCAGCCCCATCAGCACCAGGGAGGAGGGAAGCACAGTGGGGTATCCTTCCCCGCTGGCTTCTCCGCCGAAAACGCCCAGAGCGGGCAGCTGCCAGCCTTCATGGGCTTCAGGGTGAAAAGTCACCCGAGGCACCCATAAAACTGGTCCAGGTACGCAAAGTACTGGGGAAAGCAAGTCCCCGTTTTGGGAAAGCTTTTCTCTCCTCCTCTCTTTGAAAAGTTGACTTTTTCTGAAGACAAAGATCGTTAGAGAAAACTGAACTTTTTCACATGTCATGATTTGGCTTCTTTTTTCTGTTGACATTTTTATTGACAAGCATTATCAAGATCAATGCCAGCATGATCATTTAGATTTTTAATTTTTCCAAATTCTGTGTTTTTGGCAGAAAAGAATGCTAATAAACATGTTAGTGATATCCTTGATAAGAACATTGATTAAAAACATCGTAGGCAAAATCTTCAGCTATAAAACACAGAAGTGAAAAACTGGCCTATTTTCAACTCTACAAAATGGAAACAATTTTGAAATTTTTTAGGATTTTTCTGTTTTACATTTCAATGAGCCTTGTGATCCTCCAAGTCAAATCTCCACAGGCTGCTCAAAAAGAAAAAAAAAGTCTCTTAAAATGAAATCCTGGCCCCATTGAAGTCATCTGCAAAGCTCCACTTGAATTCAGCCCAGCTAGAATTTCACCCCTTATTTGTATACTGAGCAAATCTGATCTGGAGTCAGTAACACATAATAAACATGGGACCCTAGGATGCCATTTTTAGTCACTTTTCAGGGGAGAGCTGTGCTTTAATTTATTTTGTCAACTGTTTCCACTTAGGTTTTTCCTATTAATGCTTCTGTTACCCACTGCACAGTAAGGTTATACCTCATATAAGTTCTTCTTCTCCCTTAATAGTTGTGGTACTTTTGCAAATGTTACTCTCTTTAATATGTGATTTCAGAATAATGAATGCTTGTCAAACTGATTTTTTGCTGTCTTAAAATGGGTGGATGTGTTAAGCAATTTGTGCTAAGAAACAGGCATGATATGACTTAAAAATGACAGTGGGACCACAGAACGGGCTGAATTATCCAGAGCATCTTCCCAATAATCAGATGTCAGCTATTTGGCTGTTAAAAGGATGGTTCAGAATTTGTGATACTCCAGATGAATTCTGTCCCTTTCAAACCTCCACTGTACAATGTCTGTGTATACATGAAAAATGAATTTCTGAGATTAACTGCATATCATATAAAACCCTGAAAAATTCTGACAGTCACCAAGTAGGATAAGGAGGGTGACACACATCCTATCACCTTCATAGAAGAGGAAATCATAGTCCAGGTGCTACTCTTAGCAACACCAAGAATAGTTTGTAATGTTAAATAGACCAGGGATGTGAGGGGATTATCCTGAAATAAGAATTAGTCAGAAAACAGACAAAAAAGTGATGAAGAAGTTTCTTGGGTTTTTTTTTTCTCTTTTAGCATTGAACAGTACAAATCTTCCCTCATGAAGAGCTCCTTGAGAAGCTAAAGGCTAGCTGTTCTGAAAAAAGCTCATTGACAAATATGGCTTTTTTTTTTTAAATTTTTACTATGTAATAAATAAAATAAACAGCTGTACCAAAATTAGCTTTTCTAAAGCTAAAACCATTCAGATTTTAGTGTCTAATCCCCTGGATGGTTCCAGGGCTGGGACAAGTACTGGCTCACCCTGCCATGCTGGTGTTCCAGGAGTTGGAGCACTCCAACTGGAGTTCCATCCTTCCATCCTTCCAGCAGTGCAAGGCTCCAGCATCTCACCCTGCAGGCTGTGAGCTGCCAGCCTTTCCGCTTATGGTACTTTTACATATGGAAACAGTGTCACTAAGTCACATTAAGTGTTGAAAAGAGTAGATGTAAAGAAATGATCATATTGGTGTAGAATCCCAAATTTTGGAGGAAAGAAAGAAAAGATTTTTCTAATCTATGTATGCATGTATTTAAAATGGCTGTTTGAAGTTGCTTAGAGATTGAGAAAGCTTTAGGGAGGTGCCTAAATCACTGAATGCAGGTGATGGTAGGCAAATAAACGTTAATTACACAGTCTTGTGAATTGTATGGATTTTAGACTCATATAAAACAGGGCTGGAAATAAACTCAAGAGGTTAACTATTCCAACTTTCTCTGCTGAGGTGGGATTAACTTTATCTGTTGTGTGGAGTCTAATCTGCATCTTCCTAGCTAGGTGAACAGTTTGAAGCCATCAGAAGTGCATGATCTATGCAGATTGCCATCTGGCCTTACTTTCAGGCAGCAGAGCTCACGTTACTGTGATATAGGCAGGAATTGAATGATTCACCTTGATGCTGAAAAGGCTTCCTCAACCCAGCATAACAGACTTCTTACCAGCCTGTTAGTGAACTATGACTGAGAAATATTCAGAAATGTATGAGCTGAGAAATATTCAGAAATGTATGAGCTGATAAGGTCTTCAAAACCTGCTTTATAGTGAAAATTGAAAGAAATGTAACCTATTTATTTTGTCAGACAGAAACTGGAGCATGGTTGCATGTGACAGAGAAACAACTCCAACAGCTCACTGCTGCTAAAAGGGACGGCCCGGATGCATGCCCTCTGCTCTGGGGGCCACCTGCACATCCAAAATACCTTGTGGGAAAGAGATTTTGGATATCAGATAGGTCTCGATTTTACCAGTGCAAAGCGAATAAAAATCAGTGGCTGAAAAGGGAAACATTACAAGGCAGTGATGTTTTCTTCACAAAAAGAGGCCAGTTACCTCTGACTGCTGGAACAACTTCTCCAAGGCTGTAGTGGATTGCCCAAACTGGAGATCTCTATTAACGTTCTCCAGCTCAACCAGAAGGTATCAGTTTGGTTCAGGAATCGCTTCTCTGGCCTTTGTTATTTTATGGCCTTCATTATAGCAAAAGTCAAACGATCTTAACAGCCCCTTTCAGCCATCAGATCTTTGGATCTATTATACAATTTTAGAAAAACCCTACCCTGGCTCCAATGAGTTACATGTGGTATCGGTAAAAGTCAGTGGAGAATATTGCCTGTTGAGGTCTGTGTGCTCTCAGTATATCATTGTACAAATAGGTACTGTGTACAAAGAAAAAGATAGGTGAGCGTTTGTGTGAGTATGTGAATGAAACAAGATGATGCACTACAGAGCGAATAAGAGCTCGATAAAATGAATCTCTATGTAAAACCATCCATCTAATGGAAAAAGAGAGAACAGATGGTGAAATAACTCTCTAAACAAGCTGCTGCTTTAGACTCTGGCCTTCCACAAACAAGTTGCAAGTATTTCTGATCCATGGTCCAGTGATTAAAGAGATGAAATTCAAAGGAAAAAGTGGGGGAAATCAAAGAGGGGGGGAAAAGAATGCATAAAACCCCAACCCAGTTTAAGTTTCATAGTGGAATATCAAAGCAATATTGAAATATAGGAATATCAAATACCAATACTTTATTTTTATGTTTTGCATTTACTGAATCAGTTTCAATTGTATGAAGCCCTCTGCCCTTAAGCCCTATGATATAAATTTTATTGGATTTAAAGGAAACAGATTGGGAATCTGGGACAAAAAAATATATATATTTTACCAGTACAGATTTTATGGTTTTGCCAAAGGAAGCTTCAAAAACGTTTGAAGTGCTGCTTATTTAGTACCACTAACATATTCAGGAGTTGGGAATGGGAAGAAAGAGAGATGTAAGGGAAGGCACAGAGATCTGTGCAAAGACCAAGTAACATTCTCCCCCTGGAAGCAATAAAGCAATCAGAGGCTGCAAGTGTGCCTGGGGACGTGTGAGGGAGAGAGCGAGGGAGGTGGAGGTGGTGGAGAGAAGGGGTTCTAGCTGCTACCAAGGCCAAATAATGTTTCCACCTAATTTTTTCTTTGTCAGTCTAAGGGTGAATGGTCTAACCTCATCATCAGACAGTCAGCTGAGATGACGATGGCCGTTAAAGCCCAGTTGCCGAATGCCTGCTGGCAGAAGGGCAGCCAGATGCCCCTTTGCGGGTGTTGCCCAGGAGGCTTCATCCTTCACGCTCAAGATGGGGTGACCGTCTAGCACCTTCCCTGCGACCAGCTAGCAGGCGCCTAGCCCAGCACCTCCTGAACCCCTCGGGCACACAGTGGCACTTAAGAATGTGTTAGCCAACATTTGAGTTGTTTATTTCTGTCTCACAGTTGGTAATCAAGTGAGAGGAGAAGCAGTAAAACACTACGTCTCTGACTGAACCTTTGCTCTCTGCTGGGTGTTGCAGGAGACCCTTGCATTTTACTCGGGCAGAGGTCTTGCATGGAATTTGGCCTTCAAGCCACCCTGGAGCAAGTCCAGGAGAGGTCTTGGGCACAGAAAGGGGGCTGGTCACCCTGTGCCTCCCAAATATTTCCTGAGTCTCTGAAGAAGAGGTGCCTGAGGCACCTCTCCAGTTTTCAGAAAAAAAGTGAGCGTTAAATTGAAAGCTGCTACCATTTGTAAAACTGACAGCCAGTGATCTGGTCGTCTATTAACAGCCTTTGTCACCATTGTGGGGGAGTCCTATGTTCATGTTTTCCAAAGGCTGGCTATCTGCTTGGTCAGCTCCATTTCTGCCTCCTACCAAGCGCTTCTGGCCGGGGATGGAGGCTGTACCACTGGAGGACTTGGGCTGAAGCTTCCTCAGCTTTAAAAAAGTAAAAACTCCATTCCCTATGGAAAGCCGCTTTACTGAGAGGATGAGCAGCTCCTTGGTCATAACTCCTCATCCTGCTTACTTCAGCTATGTGTTTCTTGAACTGGCTGGTGGCAGAGCCAGCTGATGGAGATGACCAAGATGCCTGAGCCACTCCATAGCAGGAGTCATCATTTAGGATGTTAACAAGGAGAAGGAATTGGTCCCTATTTTACTCTTTCAATTCTTGTATGTGAGAAGGTAGGGGAGAGAAAACTTCTTCCTTGAGAATATAAGGAAAGGTGGAAGAATGTGCGGAAGGTAGGGGAAGCTCTAATATTTCCCAAAGGTTTGGACTATGTCGGTGCCTCCTGGCCATGGGAAGCTGAGGAAGCCACAAGCTCCTGGACTTCCATAGGTGAGGCAGGTATGGGCAAGAAGGTGAATTCTGTAGTCATGGTGGTGTCAGCTGTTGATCTTGGACACTGAAGAATTCAGATGTCTCCATCATCATTGGTTGAGTAAGGGGCCACAAATGGACCAGCCTACCATAGGGTAGGAGAAATGAAGTTGTTCCTGACGGAGGGGAAAGTACTTGGAGGTAGCTGAAACGGAATGCAGAATGGGAGTCAAACTGCCTTTCTTGAAACATGTGGGGCTTGGTATTTAGTTCTGGTGGTCAGTGACTGGCTTCCTTCAACCATGAGTAGCTCTGTGTTTCCTGAGTTATCCCCAGAGCTGCTCCAGGCACAGGGGGAAAACGGGAAGGCAAAACAGCTGGTGGAAAATGAAGAGTATGGAGTCTTGTTTGTGGCCTCCACTTACATTACTCAAAAATATTCCAGAAGCTCTGCCAGAAGAGGTAGGACCAGGCAGTTAAATCCTCTGCCACGGATCGGAGGTCATGCAGCTCTGAAATGTAAGGTTCATATCTGAAGTGCCTTAAATTCACCAAAATGACTATTTGTATAAACATATATACTGCAGAGTAATCTGATTTATTTCGGCATTGGTCATTGCAAGTGTTTACTAATGTCTGTTTATGTTGCCATCACTACGTACTGTTTTAAGTCACTCTGTCCTCAGAGTTTACACTCACCCTTACGCTAATGTGTCACCACTTACTTGTCACTAAATTAAATTTTATATATCTAACATCTTTAATAAGAGATAGTCCCAGCAAATAATTTCTGGAAAAATATTTTTGTTAAGACAAGTCCTGAGTTCACTTCAGCTGTGTTTGTCTTCTGCGAATATTGTAGACAGCAACTTTGCTAACAGTGATGTTTTCAGGAAAAATGGGTGCCGAGCAGATACTAGAGAATATCAATAGAAAGTAAACTAAAACTACGTAAGAGTGTGCATTAACATCTATCTTGTGGTAATTTAAACAGAGGCAGTAACATATAATGAGTTCAATAAATTTAATGTTGGATATTTCTAATTCCTCACTAGAAATATTTTTTGCACTGAAAAACTGGGTTTTTTTCAAGAGAAAAGACATTTAGATTTTTAAAAATTCTTTCTCCTTCTTCTGAAGGAGCCTATATTAACCAAGAAATGGTTCTCTATTCTGTCCTTTCTTTCCTATTTCAACAACCAAAGTTTCTGAATAAAGTGCCTAAAAATCTGACAGAATTCTCATGAGATTCTGTGTAGGACCTGAAAATCTCATGATCAAGAGTGACAATAATTCATCTGAATAAGCATATTAAGTAAAAAATTTTATTTGCCAATTATCTAATTTGAGAACTAAAAATATTTTGTGGAATGATCTGGAACAAAAATGAAAGGGTAGCTTATACTCAGTTATTAGTGGGATTTCTCACTGAACATCCCCCACAGGTTTTATGATAATGTGAAGCTAGAATAAAAAATTAATATTTTCCAGCAATAAAATATTTTTCTTCCTTTTGACCTCAAGGAACACTTTAATTGAATTTACTGGACTATAGTATCTAGGGTCTGAAAAGAAGGTTATTGCTATCCAATGCAGAAAATGTCATCCTGTGGGAGAGGAGGGATAACCATAATACCAGTAATGCTGGACAAAAAAATCATCCATGTGGCTGCTGAAGGAAGACAACTATAGCATTAAAAAAAAAAAATCTTTACTATTAAATTACAATGTGTACTAAAACTTACACTCTGAAACAGACTTTCTTGAGCATAATCCTGGTTAATAAAATGGTTGAAGGGTTTGAATATTTTTTAGCTGATGGTTCTGACAAGTTAAGACTAAATATACATTGCGGCAACCACCGTTATATATACGTTTCGTGCACAAATGGAGAAAATAACATGTTGACTGTAATTTCATAAGACCAGAGGGATCAGTCTCAGATTCATATCTTAAGATAAAACGGTGCAATTACCATTGCAGTCCATCTTTCTGGAATATCTTCAATCAAAGAAAAGTCAACCATAATTGTGGATTTCAATGGAATATAGATGTAGCAAAAATGTTTCAGACCACTGTGATTACATCATCTGCATCTTGCAGATCCCGTGCTGTTCGCTCCCCAGCCAGCACAGCCACAGCTCGCTCGGTGCATTGTAAAGATCAGTGGTACTGTACAGATGAAGAGAAAACAAACAAAACCCAGTCAGGGTTTATAGGGATTAGCGTGCCAACATACGCAGGTTTGCTAACATGCCCAGGGAGCGGAGGGTGAGGCTCAGGGATCTCGACCACAGTCCCACCCAGCAAGCTTTGCTCAAGCCCATGGTGGGTGGTGGAGCAACCGGGGTTGATGCCATTGCCCATCAGTGGGCCTCTCTAATGAGACCGTTGGGCGAGAGGAGACTGCCTCTTTCTATGGACAGTGACGTCAGTTTGGGACACCTGAAAGTTTGACGAGGAGGAACTCCTTATCCTGGCGGAGTGGAGTAAATGAAAACAGACCTGATAAGTTAATCCCCATGTTAGCAGGGCAGGGCTAAGGCCCTGTCCTCTTTCCCTCTCTTGCGATGTGGATGGACCTCGCTGGGATGCTCTTGCTCTGACATCTCCTGCCGAAAGCTTCTGCCTGCTCTGGGGCACAGACAGTGAGACCTGTGGTCTGCAGGACTGTCAGGTCCATGATGGATGGGAGGGGGACGAAAGGCAGGAAGATGGTGGGGAGCAAGGCAGAGGGCAAGAAGGATCCCCTAACACCATTACGACCCTGAGCTGTAGTTTCTTTTCTGTCCCACAAGGCACTGTGTATACATTGTGTCTCCTGCTTCTCAGCCATAATAGACCAATGTGACATGCCACATATGGTGCCATGGACCCCTTTTATTTAATCCACCCTTGAAAAAAAAAATGCAGTGCCACTGCCATCTCACAGACTTATGCAAGTTATAATAATCACCATTTTAATTTTTCCCACAACTTTGAGGCTTAATAGCTTTAAAATCTTACAAGTTGTAAAAACAATTAAAGCAATAATTTTAAAAATAAGCAGAATGGGACCTTCAAAAGAATGTGAACCTTTAACACTTCATGGTTAAATAAGGGCCTTGTAATACAGTCACTTGAAGGCCAGCCCTGAGAAAACGCAGAAGCATCCTGTGAATTTGTTGATGCTAGTTCAGACAGACTGTTTATTTTCATGATTTCATGGAAGAATTTTAATTTAATGAGTGTTTTATACACTAATGTAAAGCATAGTTTCAACCCTATAATTATAGTGTCAAAATATTTCTGCTTAAACAGCAGCAGCTGACTACAGAAATGTGATTTACATCTGAATTGTATCAGGGGGACACTGCTAAAAATAATCAGCATGTGCCTCTTAATTGAATAAAAAAATTAACAAAGAATATCAATGTATCTCTCAGCCTAAGTCTTTCTGCCTTTCATTTAAAAGCTCTGCTTACTTGCTTATTGCCTTTTTAGGGCTAAGGTTTCCAGAAAAAATAAAGGCACAGAATGGTCGTGTGTCATTTTGCCCACCCATTTTTCCCTATTGCACACATAGCGATGGGAAATTGCATGAGCAAATTGTCAGTTCCTGTCATTGGGAGCCTACATTTTTTGAAAATCTCACCATTAATCTTTCAGCTCAGTTTTAAAATAACCAACTGCCATCATGAAACAGGTTTCTCATGCTGCTTAAGGCTGTCAGCAGGTTTTGACCAGTTCAGGCCACATTTTGCTCTTGGAATGGGGTTAGAAATCTTTTTTGTTGTTGTTGCTGTTGGAGAATTCATCTTTTGAGGTAATGCCTA
Organism: Ciconia boyciana; assembly: GCF_034638445.1. NCBI lineage: Eukaryota > Metazoa > Chordata > Aves > Ciconiiformes > Ciconiidae > Ciconia > Ciconia boyciana. The sequence goes on along the minus strand of NC_132939.1, from coordinate 55,287,873 downwards.
GGGCAGCTTCAGATGGGAGAGATCTTAGTTGTGCACTCCCAATCTGTTTGCACAGCCACACTGCCGGAGATGGGAACGCAGCCCTGCTGCAGCTGCCCTGGTCTTCGTCTAGCCCTTGTCCATCTGTAAGGCAGGATTATTCTCTGTTTGTCTTACAGTACCTTCTAGAGGCCCCGGATGAAATGGCATGCAGTTGTGCCGGGTGTTTTACGCACTTCCCAGGGAGAGATAGTCTCTTGCCCAAGGAAACTACAATCTACAAGCCAAGGCACACAGAGGAAGGACCTTTATCCTTATTTTGGAAACAAAGGACTGATGTTGAGTCTACATCCATATCTACTGTGGGTGGAAGGACTTGGGATCCTTCTGAATAGATGCCTCTGCTGTGTGCTTGCTGCCTACTGGGAATGCCAACAATGCCCCTCTAAAACCTCCTGTGCTCACAGTTCCCATTGTAAGAGAGGGAGAGGCAGTAAGCGAGGGCACCAAGGGCTATGTTTCCAGTTAGGTTGGCCAGGGAATGCAGACCTGGGAGCCCATCATAGTGTACACCTGCCCTCCAGTCTAGAAAACTTCCAGGATTATGTTAACTTTCAAATTCAACTAGGAAATCTGTGGTGAAGCAACAACTCTCTGCCCAAGATGTTTTGTTTCATTTATGCAACAGAATCTGGGGAGGAAAGAGAAGCCCATGATGCAATGTCACGTACACAAGTATGCCCATGTTTGTCTTGTCTTCAGTGGATGCGATAGCCTGCTCCTCCTCTTCTGTGCTCCCTGAGCTTTTGTGGGTTTAGGTTAAGCGAATCTGTCTTGCTTCTTCAAAGAGGGTTTAAGATAGCTAGCTAGTCTGCAGGAGATCCTCACTCTTCTCTCAGCTTTCAGCTTTGGGCCAGCTCCTTTGCACATAACAGTGCTTACAGAGTCACATAATCACAGAATCGTATAGGTTGGAAAAGACCTTTAAGATCATCGAGTCCAACCGTTAACCTAACACTACCAAGACCACCACTATACCATGTCCCCAAGCACCTCATCCAAACGTCTTTTAAATACCTCCAGGGATGGCGACTCAACCGCTTCCCTGGGCAGCCTGTTCCAATGCTTGATAACCCTTTCAGTGAAGTAAAATTTCCTAATATCCAGTCTAAACCTCCCCTGGCACAACTTGAGGCCATTTCCTCTCATCCTATCACTTGTTACCTGGGAGAAGAAACCGACCCCCACCTCTCTACAACCTCCTTTCAGGTAGTTGTAGAGAGCGATAAGGTCTCCCCTCAGCCTCCTGCTCTCCAGGCTAAACAGCCCCAGTTCCCTCAGCCGCTTCTCATAAGACTTGTGCTCTAGACCCTTCACCAGCTTCGTTGCCCTTCTCTGGACACGCTCCAGCCCCTCAATGTCTCTCTTGTAGTGAGGGGCCCAAAACTGAACACAGTATTCGAGGTGTGGCCTCACCAGTGCTGAGTACAGGGGCACGATCACTGCCCTAGTCCTGCTGGCCACACTATTTTTGATACAAGCCAGGATGCCGTTGGCTTTCTTGGCCACCTGGGCACACTGCTGGCTCATATTCAGCCGGCTGTCGACCAACACGCCCAGGTCCTTTTCTGCCTGGCAGCTTTCCAGCCACTCTTCCCCAAGCCTGTAGCGTTGCATGGGGTTGCTGTGGCCCAAGTGCAGGACCTGGCACTTGGCCTTGTTGAACCTCATACAGCTGGCCTCAGCCCATCGATCCAGCCTGTCCAGGTCCCTTTGTAGAGCCTTCCTCCCCTCAAGCACTTTCTTTTCCAGCCAGGACAGCCTCAGCAGACCACTCCAGCAATCATGTAGCCGGTGTCAGCAGCCCAGGGTTTAGCAAGGAGCAGCACAATGCATCCCCAATGAGTTACTGAGATCTCCATGGCACAGAATGATAGACAAACACTGTCTAAATCTGTTTTGTGCTCTTTGGTTGCTATTTTCTAGCCTAAGAATGTATGATTATGGCCTTGTACAACCAGTACGTGATCATGAATGCATCTGCAAGTTAGAAGGAAGTTTCTATTATGTGTGGCTAAACTGTATAAACATTGCATACGTGTATTATATATTGCATATGGGCATAGAAGTATATGCATGCATACACACATGTATATGTATAAATATTATGCTTCCCTTATTTGATGAAGCACAAATTTGGGGTCCTCTAGAATTCAAGGCCTGATTCTCATCCTCATATATGTATTAGCTTTAGTTCATTGTATTCCTGCAGCACCAGATGCTCTCCAATGCCAGCAATGTGATATGAAACCTTTTTCACAGGGCAAGATCCTAAAGATTTGCTATGGCCTTTCATGACACTAGGATCAATGTATGGATGAATCTGGTATTCCTATAGATTTCAATGTCTCTGTGGGAACTGCATATGCTCTTTTTATTTTATACTAAGATTCCACTAAATTGTCCTTTGGATTTATTTCAAAGAAGGAAAAGAGGGGGGAAAAGGCAGTAAAGATTGCTCTTCTTATGCTTTAGTTGTTTTTTTAACTCAATTATATTTTGACAATTCTGTATGAAACTTTGGAGTATGTCTTTGTTTAAGCAGTATACCTTCCATAGGAATAGTCAGTTAAATGTATATGGCTAGTTTCAGGCATAACAAGCTTTGACAAGGGCATTTAGCGGTTGTAATTCAAATCTAATTCAGAACATCTTAGCGCTGGACCTGTCAAGCACTTGAAATGCACTGTAGCTGCAAAACCAAGGGATATGGTCCCAGTCGTGCTCTGTGTGGCATCAAGCTGATGTGTCAACAAGAGCAGTTACAATTACAGGTTCTTTCAAGCATACTAAATTAATTTACAGTACTCTGAAAATGTGGGAAAAGGCCTTGCTAGCGTAAAGGTATATGGAACTTTTAGACTGCAAAGGCAAGGCAAGTGGCATGGCCATTTCATTCAGAAGTTTAAATATTATGCAGTTTCAGTACCACCTTTGGGGGGGGGTTAGATTTGTAACTAGATATTTTGTAGATAATAATAGATTTGCCTTGCAGCCATCAAATACCCTTGTCAAATCCCATTAGAATCACATTGCACATTTATTTGAAACCTCAATCTAAAATGCATGCATTTGCTAAGTGAGGATGGGGTCCTAATTGCACTGGCACTGACTGGTCCTTTTTGTTTGTCTCTCTTGTTTACCTGATAAATACCATTTACACTGGTTGCAAAACACTTAGGCTTCTTCTGCTTACAGGGATTAGAAAACTTAGTGCAAAGGGAGAGGTCTTTCCAGAAGCAGATCTGATCCAAGGATGTCCCACAAAAAACAAGACAGAATTACAGTAACCAACATGTAATTTTAACATCAAGATATAAAAAGACTTGATTTTAAAGTGCACCAGTGATTTAAAGCAGCTGCACATATTTAGAGGGCATTGCTTTAATGTGCACACAAAGGCTAATGGAAGCTTTTACAAAAGAAAAAAAAAATCAGGTTTTATGATTTATCTACTTTTTATGCACAACATTATAGGCCCTCCCCCCAGGGACTCATAAATGTGATTTTTACTTCCCAAATTACAAAGCTAGTCAATTATTTGGGAATGAGTCATTCGTTCAAAAGTGTCTGTAACGGGATGTGTTAACCATCAGGAAATTTTACACCAATTGGAATTATAAACACCAGGGTAAAAAAAACCTCGTGGCCAACCAGCTATGTCTATTTGTGAAACCTTGAGTATGGAGTGCAGTATAATGCATGCTGGAGAAGTCCTGAGAAGTTGATTTGGAGGGGAGGAAAGGGTGGTGAATTTTTTTTTTCTTTTCCTTTCGATTGTATAAAATGTGTTTATTTTATTTTGAAATAATGTAGTTAGCAAGTCTGCAGCAACTTGCAGTCAAGGCTCCTAAAGCACCTTATAAACCTTCGTCGATTAAGCCTTGCAGCCATGTACGGGGTAAGGAACTATTAGCCCCATTTTATGGAATGAGAAGCTGAGGGCCAGAGGTGGCTGCTGGCGGGCAGACATGCACGCGTTTCCTTTGGAGGCCGAAACCGCTCCTTTCCCTACAGCAACTCCATCAAGGTCAACAAGAACCAAAGGAGCTGGTTTTCGTTTGCATCTGCTTTCCTCTTTATCTGCCAGTTGGCCCCTGAGGACTTGCACTGACCCACCCAGAAGTTGTCCCTGGCGTTAACAGCGAGCCCCGAGCATGGATGCGACTGATGACTTTGCCTAAACAGGTTGCCAAAGGATGTATTGTTGAAACATCAAATTGTTCTTTTGGCCACTGTAAACTCTAGCTGTATCCTAGGCCAAAATTAGGAAACCTCTGGGGATCTTCTCTGGACACTAGTCCTCCAGAGAGAGGACACCAGTCTGACAGAGAGGAAAGAGGGGAAGTATGTATGAATAGATAGGTATGCCTCTGCTGACATTTCCTCTGCTCCTGCTGGATGAGGGAGCAATCTATTAAGTCCCTCCTCGCTGTCAGTGCACTTCTTTTCTGGGGAAGACATTCAATTTTTGTTCTCAAAAAAATAAATTCATACATACACTTGCAAGTAGGTGAATGAAAAATGAAGGGTGGAAAAGTAGGGATAGTGTATTTATATTGCCACTATTTTTTAAAGTACCTTTAGGACCTAAAACATTATTTCTCTTTTTTCTAAAGGAATTTGAATATTGTAAATAACTTCAGTGATGGAAATGTTTGCCATGGTTCTGCACAGAAAGCATAGCAAAGAACTGTCGCCCTCCTTGTGTGACATCCTGGCTTTTCCACAACAACTTCTGAAATATATTTTAGTACAAAGCAGACTCTTAATTACTACATGCAGTCTTCAGGCTCCTAGGTGATATAACATCTGAAATTTAAATCTCAGCTCCTCGTACCCAGAGGGGCCACTGATTCCATGTGCAGAATACTCGAATGCCAATGTAAGGACAGAAGTACAGTCATGGAAAGCTTGGAAAGAAGAGAAGTCGCCACGTAACAACATCCTGATGAGCTCACACACAGCAGGTACTTTGGGGATAAGCCGTACAAAGGGTAATTCAGACTTGAAGAAATGGCCCACAGGGCCTTGGCTAAATATTGTCAGGGATGGGGAGAGCTTCAAGTACAGGAGCAACTGCCACAGATCTCGTCTGCAGGCAGACGCAGAACAGCGAGAGGTGTCGTAGGACCTACAGCAGAAAGGTGTGTAGCAAGGGCTGAACCACCTGCTGCTTTATGAGCTACAGAAAAGACAGATTGCAACCCTTACCTCCACTTAGACCACTTTGATAAGGTTCATTTTCTGAGGCTTTGGACAATGCTTTGTTTCCTTTTTTGTACTTAAATCTTGACCATTGGAGTGCAGAACCAGGTGCTTTGCATCAGGTATTGCCTCGCAGCTGCATTTCTGCTGGCTGGGTTGCAAATACTGTGAACACATGGCTGCCATGGTGAGCTCTGTTTTCTTTTCTCTGGAAATGGAAGAAAAACAGAACAGCATCTCATGAATCCTCTGAAAACTGGGTGTTCAGAATCTATGTCCAGATTGGAATTATGTAATATAAACCCATCAAAATGACAGAGGAATGTAGGTTATTTTAAGATAGTCATAAAGCCAAAGCATGCTTCTAAATAATCAAGTTCATTCCATATCCTGTTTGCAAGTAACGCCATTATCCAAGCAAAGGCTGGATCCTACAAGGACTTAAGAATGGCGTTACCATTAAGTGTGTGAGCAGATAGATTGCCTTCAGAAAAGCTATAGGTAACATAAAAATTAAGTATATATTTAGGTGTTCACAGAACTCATTTCTAATAAAGCCAGTTATGGGTAGCTGAATCAGGCCCTGAATAGTTTGGCAGTGCATAATGAAAGCTTTCCTTCTGTAAATTACTTTCTGTGAAACACTTTAACTGAGTTCCAGACAAGTGGGAAGATTAAAAAAAAAGGTGGAAAATTTCAGAGAAAAATAGATTTCCTGAAGTCTTACTTAATACTTCAAGAACATATCTGCTACATAAGGCTAAAGAGTCAGTTGTTAAATTTTTAAGTATTTTTCTGACATGTATTTTTCCAAAGAAATCTAAAAAATGTTAAGTAGCTTGAGCTCAGGTATTATTTACAGTGCAAATCAAGAATTCTTTTTTTTCCACCAAACTCACATGCCAGGAATCTGACATAGGATCTGAACCACAGCGACTGAAAATTAAGGAAAGTAAAAGCTATTCTCTTTGTCATCACACTTCCACTTATAGCGATATGCTCTTTTGTTATTAAACAGGCCCAATCAAAACAAAAGGGATACTGTTTCTTTTATGAGTAATGCACTAACCCACCAGCAGAAAAAAGTTCATGTAAAACGTATGGGTTCGGACAGCGTAAGATTTATTACGATGGCTACAAAAATTATTCCTTCTTAACAGCACTTAAATTGTCTAATTATTCACAGCTGTTTTCAATTTGTTTCAGGTTCTTAATTAGGGGGTAGGGTCCTTTGCCCAAGTCCTAAGCTAGCACTGCAAAAAGCTAAGAATTGCTTCATGCTAAACCAGCCCAGCCCTGGGGCTGATTAGTGGAATCCACTGCAAGATAATTTGTTATTCATCCTTATCCATCCGCCTCCCACTGGGCCGAGATAAAGATTATGGAGAGACACAATTTCCTTCTTGTTTGTATAATTGTTTTGATCCATCAAGGCAATCACGGTCTCGATGGAAAAAAAAAATAAGTAGTGTTTGCTGTTCCTTTAGAGGAGCAATGCAGGGTAAACAGATACGTTTGGGAGCCTGCACCTGATAATCATAATTAATCTCTGGATTTGGGGTTAGGAGATCCTTGTTAAAATTTAGTGTAACAGCAGGCGGCTGTGTGCCTGAGGGGTTGTTGGGAAGCGAATAGATGCGCAACCTGCAGATAGGAGCGACTCCTGGGGGGTTTAGACTTCCAGCAAAAACAACTTTCCTGAAGGATGTTACAGCAGGGCACAGCTGGTCTCTGCTGATTTTGGATAGGGAGCTAACATTTTATTGCTGAGAAGAACATGCCAGTTCTCTCTTTATATATATGGGACGATACAAGTGGAGGATTATGTCATATTTAGAAAGATGAGGACTCAATTATTCTTTTCAGGTTGCCTCAGATTTGTCCTAGACATTTTCTTTCCTTTGAATAGTGTCCATGCTTCAAGCATTACAGTTTTGAGAAGTCAAAAGCCAGTGAGACTCCTTGTTCTTCCTCTACCTGTGAAATGGTTGTACATTTTTCCATCTGCAGCATACGTGTAGGTGCAACTCCTGCCCTTGCATGCAGGAATTTGCACTTGGGTTGGATGGCTGACTGGGCACATGCAGTAAAGGGAGCTCGAGCCACTTCCAAAGGAAGTCTTACTGGTTTAAATGGGAGTGAGATCAGGACCTGAATAAATCTTTCAGGTCACCAGCTGCACTTAGCTGGCCTCATTAAAATTCAAGTCCTTAATATCTGTGGGTGAGTGTATGAAAGAGGGTTATGGGGTGAATTGGTCAACAGATTTTAGGTTTGTTTGTGCTCCCTGTGGACTCCCCTACTGAAAAAGTCCTAAAGAGTTTAATAGGAAAAAAGAACCCATGTTATTTTTTTTTTAAGTATCCTATAGGACTTAATAGGGAATTATATCCTGACTATGGACATTTTTTTATGGTTCAGATAACTGTAGGCAAGACTGATTTGTGCATTAATGCATTTTTCTAGTGTGTCTCAATTATAGAAACATCTGCACTAAGTGAACTTGAAACCTCTTTGATTCCCTGTGCAAATTCTCACTATTCAAAACTCCTCATGTTTTCCTATTTCTTGCCTTTAGCTTAATAGTTTCAGAGTGGGTTGCAATAGTATGTAACTGTGTAGCTTACAAAGGAAAGAAGCATTTTTTAATATAATTGCTTAAATCCTTCAAATCCTGCATTCAGAAAACATACCTAGCTCAGCACCGATTGATCTCCTGGAGGTTATTACCAGCATCTGTTATCTCTGGTAGAGACAAAGACTTTCAGCCTAAACAACAGTACCCACCCCATGCAGCACTTTCTTGTGCTGGGGAGGTTATATGAATCCCCTCTTACGGTCATGGCTGCTTAATGGAAGAGTGGAGTTTTGTCTGTTTTTCAGCCTGGCACACAGTGTGATTTTCTATTCCTCTCTGCCGTCATTTACACCAGTGCAAAATTAGTGTAAGCTGCTACCTCCCAGCCTTTAGGTGGGCTATTTCACAAGGTGTGGGACAGCAGAGAATTTTTTTTCAGCTAATTGGAAAATAAAATACTACTATCTTAAAACACATCGTTAAGTTTGTAAAGTCCTTTTCCAGGTTCATATAACAAGTTTATGGCAAGTTGCTCTTGTTCTGGGTGTATTGGACAGCACAGGCAAACTTCCTCAGGGCTGTTCAGTGGTGAATGGTTTCGATTCCGTCAGCACGCTCCCTCTGGTGAGATGGCATGAGACTGGTTTTGCCTCTGTCTCTGCATGGAGCCCAGGGGCAGTGTCTGCTTTCCAGCCACTCCTCTGCTACCAAAATGCCCCCCACGGGGGGTTTCCCCCTGGTTTTTGCCCACCTCAGGAGGTGCAGAGTCCCTTCCTTCCAGCTGGCAGTGGGCTGCAAGCGAGAAGCCTTTGCTGTCACCTCGCTTGGTAAAAGGCAGTCCAGTTCCTGGAAAGTTTTCTGTCCTGAAAAGCACAAAAAAAGCGCTAACAAATAATCCCAGAAACAAAGACACTGAAGTCAATTACTGTCATTACCATAATCAAGAGAGTCACAGTGGGCAAGGGCTGGGTCGTATGGCTCTTCCCTTTGGAAGAAGTGAGGAAGACTTTCATTATGGTCGAGAATCTGGGGACAGACTAAGCAGGTTGCCCAGTATCACCAAAGAGTCTGTGGTAGACTTCAGAATTGAACTAGAGGTTCATATCTCATGTATAACCTTTCTGATTTGTTTTTTTTTTAACTATCTCAAATAGCTCTGCTTAAGCCTTTCCACCTAGATTATACATGTTGACACAGCTTTCTTACTGGGGCACAAACCTCTGCTGGGTCAATGGATCTTGGTTATCATAGCTACGTGCATATCTGCTGATATATACACTTCTCTTCTGTGTATATAAGGGCCAATTACCACTGCAATAGATTGAAAGTCTATTATTAATATCACTGACCTTTGCCTCAGACCTGGAGTAAAAGTGCTTGCACAGATATTTGAAAACTTAGGTTATACTGTGACCATTGCTGCTGTTTGTCCTCTGCCCAAGCTTGGCAGCAAGTGATAGGAGAAATGGCTCTGGCAGCTCTGAGATGGCTGATATCTGAGCCTTGAGAAGGTTCACTCCGGTTTTGGACTTCTGTGATAGCAGCCTGAAATCTGTCCAGTAAACTCAAACCATTCTGGAGAGACTTCAGAAAAATTTGGACCAATATAATTTTATGCTTGTATGAATCATCCCAGTGTTTTGTTAAGTCTTGACTTAGTTTACATTTTAGTCGTTCACTGGAACACCAATAAGAAAGAAATATCCTTTAAAGAAAAAACAGCTGGTGACTCAAAATCAAATCCTGCTAATATTTCTCTCCCAATAAAATTCATATCACTGATATGAAGGCAAATTCTTCACATTATATATAATATGATATACTATAATACATAATAGAATATATATGCACACATAAAACCCTAATGCTTTAAGAGCTAGGATTTAGAAAATGTATAGGGAAACAAAATCACATTCACTGCTGGGCACCCTATTACCAAAAAGGATCTAGATAAACTGGAAGGACTTCAAAGAGGAGACGTTAAAGTGACTGGGAATCCAAGGGAATTGAATTATGAGGAAGGATTAAGGCACCTAAAACCTGTATCTAGGAATTAATGACAAGGTGACTCAGGGCTCTGACTCGCATCAGAACTGGCACCGTTTCCAGCTGTCATATGAAGGTAAATTGAAGCTGGGTCTGGTTTACACCAGGCTGTAAACTGCCATGGTTTTGATACGGCTTCACAGGCAGCTAAGTCGTCTCTGCAGTGGGGCTGGAAACCTCGAAATGCAGGGCTGGAAGGGGCAGCCATGGGCCGACATGCCGTCATGCTGCCCGGGAAGGCTGTTCCGTCCCGAGAAGGCGATCAGCGATTCCCAAGCAAAGCGCTGGCACCCAGGTTAGGAAACCGCACCCAACCACCAGCAGGAGCTTTGCTTTTCAAGAGTACTGGCGACTGAAAGGCTGGACCCCCGAAGGGCTGCTGTGCCTTGAACTGCTGACAAGGTCCAGGTGCCACTTTCTAGATGCTGTTGTCCCCGCATGTGGCAGCGGCGTTACCCCAGGGGCTGTACTGCTGCTGGGAAGCGTAGCAGGAATATGGCTAACTGAGACATGGGAGGAACGGAGTCATCTGCTCATGGACACACAGACAGTTTCCAACAGAGGCAGGGATCTGGCCCAGACCCTGAGGTCCAGGTACGTAACCAAACCAGAAAGTTCCTTTCCTTGTAGCCCAGCCAGGTTAGAGGGAATACCAGGAACATATTCATGTGAAATCAGGAAAATAGGAATCGCATCAAGAAAAATTCTTAATGGTAAGACATCACCTTGTGCATGGACTGCTTGCTCTTTTCCCCATTTTCAAATTTTATTTTTTAAAACAGACTTTTTTGCAATAACACATTTATAAACTTGCTCCATGCCCCCTTGGGAAGGGTCTTGTTGTGAGACCCAAAGGACGTGGTTCCTGTTACGTGAGATTTTTACATTTAGATGCAGCAAAAACATTTTACAGGAAATAAGACTGCTCACTATGTTTATCTTTGTCCTCTCAGACAGGTTGGTTGATTTAGCACACCTTTTTCACTCCAAACGAGAATTATTTCCTTTCAGGTATTATCTGACAAATTAGGGTATATTTTCATAATGAAATCCTACCCTTTATTTTAATCAGTCACAAAATGAGATCTACTCCTGCAAGAACATAAAAAAATGACTTAAAGGTCAAGATATTGATATTATATTGTCATTTTAGGTGTGAGAAGATCCATTTCATGACTGGAGCTCTCTTAATAAGGAACTCTGACTTGCATATCCGGGCACATAAGACACAGCACATCAGATGCCGATGCCACTTCACTCCAGTGTGGCTTTTATGGTGACTGACTGATAAACTTTTCAAAAAGTAATGGACTCTGTGTATAAATTCTTACGGAATCAGATCACCAATTACTTCTGTTTCCCCCATATTTGGAACTTCCTCTTTTTATTTTGTTTAGAAAAAAGTGTACTTATCCCACTTAAAACCATTTCCTTTTTCCCCTTCGCAAAGTGAAAAAGCAGAGACGTGAATTAGTAAACATAAAAGAGCTATACATCTGCTGCAACAACTTATTGTTGGAGATCTTGAATCCTAATTAAGGGAAAGAAGAGAAGCTGACCTTTGGAAAGTGATAATGTTGTAATATTTTACCTATATGAGCATTTGGAGAACTGCAACCGCTTTTGTGTTTGAATTTATAAGTGAAAGGTAAAATATTATTAATGTAAGTGAAACATGCTTCAAGCAAAGAATAAAGCAATGAATCATGTTAAATGAATTTTTAAAGAACGTGCAAAGGATGTGTTCATATTCCTGAATGGTTAGTTTCTTGCAAACAGGCTGTTAGGTTGAAACCATATCTGTGGTTTGCTATTTAATGAAAGAGCAAGATAAACTGGGGACACTACAACAATAATGAAAAAACAGAAATCCATGAGACAGGTTTTGTAGAGCACTTCCTCAGGGAGAGGAAAGGCAGGAGGGATGGATTGTTAATGACTAGAAGTAGAACATTTGATGGCATTACCAGACAATGTAAATACAGCCTAATGGCCTCATCCTGCAACACCTCTTCTGAGGTGCTGAGTGAGCAGCCTCAAAACTGACCACAGCCAGCAGAAGCCTAGACTTTTTTAGGATGAGACCTGAAGTTACTGGGAATACAGAGTGGGATTTCAGTCCCTGCCAGCACTGCTGGTGGGAACACGGGAGCTGGTCCCCAGAACACAGAAACTCTGGGAATCATCATCACCTTCACATTTCTGTCTAGGGTAGCCTGAATTTCATGGGCTTCTGTACTAATTTCTGCTTTAAAAACGCCCATCCTTACAGTTACTTAGGGAGACATTCAGGTCCCTAAATAGAGGAGGCTTCCAGCCACCACTCCATAAGGGCACGAGTCTTTTGTAGTGGTCCTCTGTCATCTCTGCTGGCCTTGGGCTAATGTCCTAGGTACCCTCAGAAGTCCAGGGCAGCACTCAATACCTGCAGCTAGGCACCAGCACTGCTCCCTTAGTTCCAACAGGAACATCTGGATGGAAGAGGTAGCTTTTAATTTATTTCAATAATTTCTCTCTAATGTTCGCACTGCATTTGTGCAGGTGAAACATTCCTGGTTTAGTCTTCTGGAGGCTGGAATTCTCCCCAGATAAGAATCGGTTTGGATGTAGCAACTTTTTACGCAAGTGTAACAGATCTTAGACTTTGCAAGTCTATGAAGAGAAGAGTACCCATGGTTACTGCGGTTGTCGAAAAAAACAAGACTGCCAATGTGCATCGGAAAAGAAAAGCAGTAGTTCTGGCACTGGAACAATATTATATAAAAGTCTTCTTTATGGGTCTTGGGCCAAATTCAGCTATTGTTTATATGCATGCACTCCTTTTGAGCGGCTGGTGCTCTTCCCATGGACAGGAGGACACACTCCCTCTCGCCATTTTCCCTTCAGCTGCACAACTCCTTCTTCAGGTATGGCAGCTTTAAAACGACAACAAAGTACTCTTTAACCTGACTGACCTTTAAGCACATGGCCTGTGAAAACATCGTCTTCTTTATATCTACCATACTCTGTATATCCAAGCACACATTTGACATTTATATTTCCCTGAGGCAGTAAATTTTCCTTCTGCTGACATTGAAGTAAATGCTTTAATCAGAATAAATATGACTCTTTAAATCAGCTAACTACATCTATAGCAAATTAATTACTAAAGATGGCTGTGCTTAAGGAGGCTGGATGTTTCTAATATTTATTAAGAACATGACTCTTTTTTTCTACAGTTTCTCAAGAGATTTAATCTCTGCACAAGTGAATTATTCCAGTTCACTGCAATGGGACTAGTATGTGGGTTAGGTGTTATTAGTTTGAGCCCTAAAATTAATGTGAACGCTACTGCAGGCAGCAAATTTCTGTGCTCCTGAGGGAAAAACAGGACTGGACAAGGATGAAGGGAGTCATCTTTAATTCACATTGTCTACAAAATTGATGTTCCTGGGAGCAGGTGACATTTGAACCCTTGCAGAAAGGGCCCTGGGCTTTGTGGCCAGCCTGGGGTTGGAGGTGGGATATCGCTGTGCCCAGCACGGAGCTCGAGGCATGGGCTGTGCTGGAGCATCTCTCTCTGCCACCACCCTTGAAGCCTTGGCTCTAGGCAGGCACTGGACCTAGCCCCAGGTCTGACCTACTCCTGAAATACTCTGCAGGTACAGCCACTGAGCCCAAACAGAAACCTATAAAAAACTTTCCTGCAATTTTTAACAGGCAATGCTACTGGCCTCCATAACAACAATAACTGTCATAATTAAAGACACTCTTTAAAATTTCATTTTGTTGAGAAAGGAAGCTTTGGCTGCTTGGAGGAAATGCCAGTCCAAACCCTTTTTGTGAAAGGAGCCTTTAATGACTTTCAAAACCTGCTGTAACTGTCTAGGATAACTTAGAAATCCAAACTTCTGAAGATCTCTTTTCATCCATGCAGAAGATCAAAGCAAACTCCCTCTTTTTCTGTTTTTCATGTCTTTCATAAATTTCTGTCAATTATATTGAAACCCAGGCAAGCTCTTTAGTTCATATTTTGTTATGAAAGACTGTATTTTTCAATTTTTCCAGAGTTTTCACAATATCTTTCCCCTAAGTATGACTGCTGTTGCTCAGAAAGCAGTGAGTTTGGCCAAACCTCTTTCATAGATGAAAACTATAACGGGAAATAAAAATAAGAGCTTCCCCCACCCTGATGGACTCCCATTATTTAGCCCTTTGTTTCTTTCCCAAAATACTTTAAGAGCAGAACAGGCTGTATTCAAACCCATCTGCCCCGGCACCACCTGCAGCTTGGCATCGGGCTATTTCCCAAGACACTATTGAACATGCAATTTGTGGTGGAAGCGTCTTCCTGTCAGATCTCCCACTCCCTTGGTTAAAATGATGACCCTCAATGGTGCTGGGTGTGGGGACGTATACCTGTGATGCCCTGCAGCCCTGCAAGGGTGCGAGGGGCCGGCATGGTGTGGCAGAGCTGGCTGTGGGGCACATGGGAGGGACAGCGGGATCCCACCACCCTGACATCACACAAATTCTGGGAGAGGCTCTCCTGGCTTTCCCAACTGGCATGCCTGTGAGAGGAAATACCAACCAAAATCTTAGGGCATTCACCGGAAAGCTGGCATTTGCCATACGGAAAAATACCAATTTTTCCAAGCCGCTGCTTGTATGGTGCAAAGGTGGAAAGATAGCATCACAAGGCCTTTCTCTTTGCCAGATTTTATATGGGAAAAGTGAGGTATGTCTGAACCCATGCCAGGGTGTCCCAAGCTTGCTTCTGGTTAAGTCTGAAAGGTTTGGACCAGCAGAAAAGCCCAGCATCACTGGAGGACCAATGTGCACAGTAACTCTAGGGGCCCACTTCTTTGTTCAAACCTGTGCAAATCTGAAATCTTGCTGCTAAAGTCAGTGATGTGACTTATGTTTCAAAAGGACATCATTCAACTGAAAGTGCTGGCCCTGGGGATTTCAGCTCTTGTGAAATCTGGCTAAGGGTGTGTTTCTGGGGTAAAAGTACCATTCTCTCAGAATTCACAGGGACCCTAGGCAATTCCTCACTCCACTCACAACAAAAAGAAGAAAAAAAAATCAGAAGCTAACTAGGCAAAGAACAGACCTTAACTGGATAAAAACAACAGCAGTTGCAGGCTCTCTGTAAGTCTGATGAATGAATGATTTGATGCTTGCAAAATCCTGCAAAATTATTGAGGTTTTCCCCTCACTGTTACAATGAAAAGCAAGTTAGAGATTAAACCACTGATCCACCAAAGAGTTCAAACTCTGCTGAAGGGTGGAAGCCAACAGAGCTGCCAGATTCATGAGGTCATGTTCAGAGTGAGATAACTCTGTCCAAATCTCATTCTGAACATGAGTTTGCTTTCTGGTATGCGTGTGAAACCTTTCAGTTTCTCCATTGACTTTAATTTTCAGTCGTTCTAGGCTTGCTAGACTGGTAACTTGGACAAAGATGTTAAATAAATGAATTAATTAATAAAAGAGTTTGTTTGCCAAAGAGATAATTTGCTGACTTTCTCTGCTCAGGCAAAAACCGCTAAAAAAAGCAATACCAAGCCAGCCAGTATTGCAATGTGATTACCAAAGATGTAACCAAACTGATGTTCTGGATTTAACAGCTGTAGGTGCAGGAGGGTCCATGAGCTGCTGTGAATTGCATCAGTAGTTTGGCTCCTTTTCTTAAAAGTTTCATTCACACCCTCAAATAGAAGCAAATTTTGGGTAATTTTGGTCCTGAACTCTTTGAAGTGGCATCTAGCCTATAGACTAACACTAAGCCATGAAATAATGCAAGAAAGTGGGAATTTGAATGAATGAATACCATTAATTTCTGAGGATGTCAGAAATGGAGCAAATAGTAATCATAGCTACTAATGGAATGATAATTAATAAAATCACAGATTTTTCCCACAGTGTGCCACGGCAGTGATTCCAGCTAGTTTTTTTCACCCATGGATCTCACACTATGTAGTGAAATACCTACATTTCATCATGCCCATTTCATAGATGATGTGGTTGAGGCACCAAGAGGGTCTCATGCCCAGGGTGATCACTTAAAAAAACTCAGCAAAAGCCCTAAGTGGTCCAAGACTTGCCCTGTGCTAGGTCATGGAGGGCACTGGATGCATCCAGCTCCCTGCAGGTGACCAAGGCCAGCAGAGGGGCCAGGCGAGGGGCAGGTGCCCTGTGCTGGGGCATCTGAGTAGTACCTGAGACAATGGCTGGTTTTAACTTTTAATTAACTGGATATCAGGCTAATTGAACTTCTGAGGCCAGAAGCAGGCTGTTCTCAGCAAATAATTTGAGGCTTTTGCCTTCTCCAACAGGTTGCAATAGCACAGATTTGACAGCTGGCTTTGCGAGTGACCCCTGCTAAGGTAGAGTATGCAGCGAGTCTCTTCTGCTAGATTAAAGCAGGGGGAGAGTCATGCAATTATAGCTCCAGTGAGGCTGTGCTGGTCTGAAGCATTTCCAACTTAAAGATTCACTGAGTAACCCTGAGGACATCTCTTGGCATATTTAATCCTGAAAGATACTGGGATACTATAACACACTGGTGTAGTTTTTATGTACCAGTAAGGCCCAGACCTGGGTATTCAAGTACCAAACATCTACTGAAAACATGTAAATCTGGCACTAATATCTTAGAATATCCTAACCTGAATCCTGAAGTCTTAATTGAACCAAAGACCTTCCACTGACTGCAACAGGAGTTTTGTCAGAGTAAGTACCGAAAGGTTTAGTCTTAAATTAGAAGGCAAGTCGTTTTAAAACCACTGGTAACTGGATGAAACTGCTTGTTTGGGAAACTCAGAGCTGCTTCTGTACAGCAATAGCAGAAATGCTAATGACATTTTTTCTTGCAGATCAGTGACAAAAACAGAAGTATTAAAAAATCAGGTTTTGAATAAGTTATCTATGACTTTAATATCTCAGTGTAGATTTGTGGGCATGCTGAATTTGCCTGTCTGTAATCATTATTAGGTAAAAAAAGACTTTAAGGTAACTATTTGGGTTAAAAATGATAACTTTCCAGTGATCATCTGCACCCTGTCATTTTGACTTCTTAAGCCTGAAGTTTGCAGTGCCTCAGGCAAAAACATTACTGTTACTGTACCTCAGATAAGATGCGGCCTGGCTTTTTTTATATATAATATTTATTGTATATTGGGCATTGCTAAAGGGGATCTTATTTTAACTGAAGCCAGATTTTCTGTAGTTAATAGAGTTAGGAATGGTGTATTATTTTCCAACTTGGACGGGTTATTAATACTTATAAGTTGTGAACATGGAAAGAATTCCCATAAATCTGCACAGTGCACTGCAGTTTACGGCAGAAGAGATAAAGATGTATGAAAAGCTGCTGAGTGCCTGCACGCTACATTCGGCCCCTGTTCAAGGACCCGATTCTGCCCTGTGGCTCTGGGGTGCCCTGGAGGAGGGGATGCCTGCATGGGGCTGCCAGCGGCTCCCAGGGCTGGCTGGACCCAGGGTCAGCTCTGCTCCTCCCCAAACACCTCTCTCCAGCTCTGCGTGTTTTCCACATGCGTCATGGCAGTCCTCTGCCTCCCCAAAGGGTGTGGTTCAGCCAAAAGTGGGGGGATTTAGCAGGACAACACAGAAATGTTAAAGGATTGATGACTGATTATTTTTTTCCCCTCTATTTTAACAGGCAGAGTGGGTAATGTATTTCTTCTGTGTTGCTTAAAGGGACAAGCATCATTCTCAAGTTGAAAGGTCTCACTCCAGTTAACCAGAGATATCATATTCAGACCTCAGTGTCCTATATCAGATTTCGGATCTAAAGAAAGTTGTATACACCTGTATGTGTAAAGCTGGTCTTCTTCCCTTGCCCCATATATAATTAGGGGTCATTTTTATTCAAGCTCCTCTTTTCAGTCGTGCACATGCCTCCCTTGCACGCACAAACGTGGCATTCATGCAAACCAGGTGCATGTAGCAAAGAATTTTGCTCTGAATATGTATTTAGGCAGCAGTAACTAAGCTCTCCAAATTCTTCCCCCGACGTGCACAGGGCTTTGTGTAAAACCTGGGACAGACTTTCACTCCTATCTTTAATTTCTCAGTCGTCCGGTTCAGGAATCCAGAGGAGATATTCCCACGAGATGCCCGCTCTGCTGCTGCTTCGCTGCATGACTTTGGGCAACACAAGGAGTGCAGAGCCCTTTGAGGTGCTGAGGGCTCTGGCCCCCTTCCAGCAAAACACTTAACCATGTTATTGAAATCAAAGGGAGAACTCACTGGCTTCAGTGTAACCAGTGCTTGTGCTTTCCTTGAACAGGGCTGGAGCATTCAGTACCTTACTGGATCCAGTCCTTGATGGTTTTGTTCCAGCTAGCTCTTTCCCTCGCTGTCTGTAAAAATGCAGGTAATGGTACTCAACTTGCAAGGATTTTGTGAGGCTACGCTTTGGGTAAAAGAAAAACTCAGGAAAGTGGATTATAAATGTCAGTGTTTATTTTGGGCAAGCGTTAGTAGGAAAACGAAAGTCTACTTGCACAGTAGCAATTACCATCATTCTTTTACATTTTCTGTGCATTTATTCTCACTGCACTGTGCAAGGCCACACTGGTATCCCCAGCTTTATGTATGTACAGCGAAGGGAAGCTCAGTGACTTCCATATGTCACAAAACAAATCAATGGGCATGCAAAGACTCAGGTATCCTACTCACACTGTAAATTCTGAATTACCTTAACTCATTGCTGCTGAACTATAAATAGCCTGGGTCCCAATTCTGCTTCCACTTACACTCCTGTAACTCCATCCCATCCATTTACATGTTGCTGCTCTATGTCTCTTGTAGGAAAGCTTACAATTCAGCTTCATGTTCTCTGCTGCAGTACCTCATGTTTGATAAGGAGATGATAGACTAGATCACTAAAGCTGAGGTTAGGTAACTAAAGTAAGGCTTACAGCAGACATAAGTACCACAGCAAACAGCCCTCTCTCAGAGATTTACGGCGGTGTTCTACACAAATCTGGAAGTGGTCTCATATGTGTCTGCATATGCATTAAGCACTGATCATATCTGACAAAAAAGCAAAAATGGAAACCTCCCCTAAGGCAAGATCCCCAAATGCATAATTAAGGCGCAGAATGTGTGGACGGTCGCGTCACTTACGCTGGGCGCCGTGGGACGCACAGCTGTAGTTTTCTCCTTCTCAGCACTGACAGCTTCCAACATGTGGTGATGGTGTAGAGGGGGAGGTTGTACCTCGTGCTTTCTTAGTGTACTCCAAAACAAACTGAAAAATCACTTTTCTATTAAAAAGTTACTTTCTAACATTTTTGGTTATGAAAAATGTAACTGGCTGGTGTTAAAGATAGGACACAGGTCTGCCTGGACCTTTGGACCTGGTACAGGTACTGTTGTCATTGAATCATAGAATCATAGAATGGTTTGGGTTGGAAGAGTCCTGTAAAGGTCATCTAGTCCAGCCCCCCTGCAGTGAGCAGGGACATCTTCAACTGGATCAGGTTGCTCAGAGCCCCGTCCAACCTGACCTTGAATGTTTCTAGGGATGGGGCATCTACCACCTCTCTGGGCAACCTGTTCCAGTGTTCCACCACCCTCATTGTAAAAAATTTCTTCCTTTTATCTAGTCTAAATCTACATTCTTTTAGTTTAAAACCATTACCCCTTGTCCTGTTGCAACAGGACCTGCTAAAAAGTTTGTCCCCATCTTTCTTATAAGCCCCCTTTAAGTATTGAAAGGCCACAATAAGGTCTCCCTGGAGCCTTCTCTTCTGCAGGCTGAACAACCCCAACTCTCTCAGCCTTTTACATAGGAGAGGTGTTCCATCCCTCTGGTCATTTTTGTGGCCCTCCTCTGGACCTGCTCCAACAGCTCCATGTCCTTCTTGTGCTGAGGACTCCAGAGGTGGATGCAGTATCCAGGTGGGGTCTCACCAGAGCAGAGCAGAGAGGCAGAATCACCTCCCTCGACCTGCTGGCCACGCTTCTTTTGATGCAGCCCAGGATACGGTTGGCCTTCTGGGCTGCGAACGCACATTGTTGGCTCATGTCCAGCTTTTCATCCACCTGTATCCCCAAGTCCTTCTTGGCCGGGCTGCTCTCAATCCCTTCATCCCCCAGCCTGTATTGATACCGGGAGTTGCCCTGACCCAAGTGCAGGACCCTGCACTTGGCCTTGTTGAACCTCATGAGGTTCACACAGGCCCACTTCTTGAGCTTGTCCAGGTCCCTCTGGACAGCATCCCATCCCTCAGGTGTTTCAACTGCACCACTCAGCTTGGTGTCGCCTGCAAATTTGTTGAGGGTGCACTCGATACCACTATGTCACTGATGAAGATATTAAACAGTATTTGTCCCAGTACGGACCCCTGAGGGACACCACTTGTCACCAATCTCCATCTGGACATTGAGCCCTTGACCACTACCCTCTGGATGTGACCATCCCACCAATTCCTCATCTACCAAACAGTCCAC
This sequence comes from Ciconia boyciana, assembly GCF_034638445.1. Taxonomy (NCBI): domain Eukaryota; kingdom Metazoa; phylum Chordata; class Aves; order Ciconiiformes; family Ciconiidae; genus Ciconia; species Ciconia boyciana. Next base: position 55,267,535 of record NC_132939.1, on the reverse strand, counting down.
CCATCCAATCCGTATCTCTCCAATTTAGAGAGAGGATGTTGTGGGGGACCGTGTCAAAGGCCTTACAGAAGTCCAGATAGATGACATCCGTAGCTCTTCCCTTGTCCACTGATGTAGTCACTCCATCATAGAAGGCCACTAGGTTGGTCAGATTATGGTTTGAGGACTTTATAATTGTCACATCCAACACATGAACATGGTGAGGAGCTGATTTGTCTGACAATGGGATTTCCTTTCTTAAAATTTATTTTAGCAGGGTGCAACAGTAGTTTGAAAAATAATGAATGTTTCCACTTTGTACTACATCAAAGATGTAAACACTGGCCTTTCATTTTGTCTTCTGATGAGTCAAAAATACAGTAGCTCTCTGGGAGATGCTATTGAAATATTTGCTCTCAACCAAGGTGGGGTATCCACATACCTATACGACCGATCACTGGGGGGATCTCTGTGTGACAACCTTGTTGACATCAGCTATGCTGAGCATTCCCTTCCAGGGAAGTCTTAAAAGACAAAATTCCCTTCACGGGTTCTGATTCACAAGCGCTGTTGCGTTAAGCTGTGGTGACTGAAGAAGTTAGCTGGATGGTGCCTTCATCAGCCAGAATAGCTACACCTGATGAGTTTGAGTTAGTTCACAGACCAGGACAGTAACATCAATTGAAACAGATATTGATCTTTTTGTTTGTATACCAGGCTGTGAATATTGAAGGCTTCTAAACAGGCAGGCTGCCTGGTATTCCTATCTTCACGTAAGTACCGTAACTTGGGTAGATCGTCTGGCCAGATGAGGAGCAGAAACTTCTCTATCCATCACAACTAGAATTGGCAGAGCTTGTAAATCACAGATTGCTCCTCTTCTTGTCGAAGCTTATCTCATCCACGTGGGTGTAATGGAGGGACAACTGACCTCTGCAAGTCTGCAAATGCATTTTAAAACTGCACTTCAAAGAAAGCAGCATTGTTAACTGAGTGTGTTTGGATGAAGGGAAGTCTTTATGAGAGGTTTTCAAAGCATCTGGATGGTTACTTCATTGTTTTAGCGACAAACTGGACTATTCCAAAGGACTGTCCACATGTGGGGCTTTGGAAACTTGCTTTCAATGTGCATTTTTAATGGGGTGGATTTGCCTTCATTACTGGATGTGTTTTTCTTCTGGAGAATGCTCAGCTATGTGCTCTGGGTGTGGGGTTAAGGAGTTTGACAAGGCGGGTTTCAAAAGATGGGTAACAACATAGCTGGGAGGGTACCTAACAGCGTACTTTGCAGCAGGCTTGGTAAGCTGCAGAGGCATGCCTTGAACTACTGGGCATAAAAGGCATGATCTGAGCTTGCCAAAAAGGTTTTAATATCTCACCAGCACTAACAAAAGGAAACTCTGAGAATATCTTTATGTGGATGAGTCACTCACTGCAAGCACTGAGACAATAGGTTAAAGTTTTCAAGAGCACCCGGATGACTACAGAGCTTATAATGTCTCAGACATCTGCAATTGCCATTGTTTTCTTCCGGAGTTGGAGGCAATTTTTAAAGGTGCTGAGCATCTATCTATACAAGAAAATCTTAGGACTCTAACTCATGTGGCAGCAGCTTAAAATCCAACCTCTGCAAGGGGTTGCTGCCACCAGTGCTTGCTGCACAGCGCTAAAGGAGGTAGCTGCATTTATCTGAAGGGCAGGTAGAGGGCTCATGAAAAGGCTTGTGAATCTTCTCCCTTTTCGTTCTGGCATAGGATGGTGTGCTAAGCACCTTTTCAAATGGAAAGTGGAAGGACACCCATTATGCACCTGAAGCAATACCATCTACGCAACGCATTTGACTTCATAGCAAAGCCTAATCAGAAACAGCAGGCTGAGCGGAGATGTCCTTGACCACAAACACAGGAGCTATAAGCCTGGTTTTGAGAAGCTGTGTGTGAGGCAGAGAGAATGGGGGGTGGGAAAGCCAGCAGAAAGCAAGTGAAGGGGTTGCCCCTGCATTCCTGAGGGGAAGCGACACTGAACTGACTCCCAGGCCAGTTTATAAATTATGAGCAAGGATAGTGGGTGCTGTTTGCCTCTCCATTGTTCAGAGAAATGGAACTTTATGTACAGTCACGTAAATGAACTGGAGTGCAGCAAGAAATATCCCTGAATTTATCTTTCATTTTCTTCTCTAATAATTGCTTCAAGATCTCAAACCCCAGCAGATAAATATTTGGTTATCCTTTTGTCCCCAGCGGATAGACAGTTTTTAAAGGAGGATACTAAATATTGAAAGACTGTTGGGTACACACATGCATGCCGTCTTGGAGATCTTGTGTCTGTATGTGCATTTTCCAAGCCTGTTCCCAGAGAGAACGGCGTTACTCCACAAGCTGTACAATGACTTAGTTATAGGGAAAGGCAATCCTATTGTGATTTGAATTGCGCCTGGAGTTATTAAAATAAAAATCAAACATGGTTTTAATTGCTACGAAGGTTTTAGTTGCTTATAGCCAGGAATTTAGCTCAAAATGTCTGCACTCCTGAGTTTAATTTGTGCAAACTTTAATATTTTCATGCAACAAACCACTGAGGTATTTCTGGTTTTAGAACAATATACTAAACCATTCTGACTTCTCCAGGCAGGATCAATTTAAAGCTTTGATTACCTAAGCTTTAAATCCTTAATCTGCACTTGGAAAAGGCAGGGGAGGGCAGTTAGTGGAGAGGGGCAGGATTTGCTGAACGTCCAGCCAAATATCTCCTAACAAAACCAAAATAGATTTTCTGTGGCACAGTGAATACACATGAATTTGCCCACAATAAAAACACACCAGTGTGCTAATTCGGCGGGTGCACACACGTGTGGCACACGCGTGGTCTCTAAAGCCTGGGACAAGTGCCTGTGCTGCGCGGTCCTTGCCCCTTTTACCCCTCGCAGCCATGTGTGAGTAAATCACGGCTGTCAGTATGGTAGCAGCTTGATTAAAGTTCAGGGGTTTAATAGATCATTTTAAAAACCCCAAATTACTCCCACTCCCTAGTCGATCCACCTGGACCCTTGCCCTAGGTGCATGGCAGTTTTCAACCAGCGCTGGAGAAGCCAAGTCTGGGCCTGAGGTTCCTGCTTATTCCCTGAGGATGCTCGATGCAGACCTAGACCAACATTCTCAGCTGTATTTAATCTGCTCTGAGACAAGCTGGCTATGAGAAAATGCAAAGGAAAAGGCACATAAGCAAAGACATGGAAAAACTTGGACAGTTGGCCTGCTTTGTTCACTTGGTAAACTGGAGGCCGGCCAGTAACAGCGGAGCTCCCTTGGCAATACAAGTCTGTTCCAATTAATCGTGTTTAACCATTCTAATCACACTTTAGCACATTAATCCTATTTTCAATCCAAAACACATCTGAAAGAGCGGCATGTGGGCCTTTTTATAGCAACCGCAAATCAGATGTAACTGAGAGACATAGGGCCCTAGTTTACTCTGCACTTTCACTGAACTTAAACTTAATAAAATACGTGACTGAGTTGTGGTTGGATTTACTGCATGATGTTGATGCTTCCACATATAAATAGATCCCTTAAGTAACTTAAAAACCTGTCAGAAAGGGCAGTGAAAATTTGATTATAAGGTAACCAGTGTGTGTGTTTTCTAACAATGACATTGCTCCTCTGGTCAGTGGTATTGAGAGAACTTTTAAAATTTAATCTGCTTATGGATATAAATGATGCTACACTTGGAATCGTGGGGCTGCGTTTTGTGTCTCAGCCGCTCTCAGTTACAAAGAATTTTATGGTTTGCTGTAACCATGAAAACAAGATAAAGCTGTTATCTTCTCCCAAGCGTGCTTTCTTCTGGCATTTCAAATAAGTTTTAAAACAGCAAAATTTTTAAGTTTGTTGTATTCAGCATGCACAAAGTGAAATAATATTTTTTGATTTGTACTCCTGATAAAATTTAACTGCTTTGCACTGCTTCTGTGTTAAAAACCTTCTTTTCAATGAGAGATGATCTTATTAAGGTATAGATCCATGATGCTGCATTTTACTCTACTCTGTGGATTTGCTTTAAACTGAACAACAGCAACAAGCAAAAAACCTCACATCCAGATATGTCCACCCCCAAACCTCTTGATGTCTTTAGTGCCTGAATCCATGTTTATGGGCAGGCTCAAAAGAGGTGCATTGAACTGTAAATTATGCAGAAGGGTATGTGTTTGAATTTAGCTGTGGAGTGGGAATGAAGTTATCCATTCATGCTAAATGAAATATTTAGCAATTCAGAATGTGGCAAGCGAAGGTATATAAGAAAGTTCAGCCTTAAAAAGGAGAATCTTGGACAATTACGAGGATTACTGTCAATGTTTGGTTTTCTAAGTAAACACTTCTAGCTTTTTATGTTACAAATAATAATCTGGAAAGATGCATTAGGGGAACCTAAATGCAAACTAGAAATTAGTTTATCCAGGTAAGTAAGGTTTTATTAAACAATTTAATTCATTCCAGTTCTTTTCAAAGAAATTGCAGGTTATGGTTAATGTAGTGTATCAGACAGGAATAGCATTCACAGAGCCACCTGCATTTAATATACAACTGTCAGAAATCTCTACTCACTACCACTTACCCAGAAAGAAATATGCAACAATTTGATCAACCCAGGACTTTTTAATATTAAAATAAAAAAATCTTTTTTTCTGAATACAATGAAAATACAGACTCAGTTTATGGGATTTTGCTCTTCAGTAGAATCTATGTGGTTTTTTGCACTTATTGAATTAACTGTCATTTTGGCCCCTTCTGTATGCTTTAGTAGGCACTGGAAAATACTATCCACTGGGACTGTAACCAAAGAGAGAATTAAGACAATACATTGAAGGCAAGTCTTATAAATAAGCTTTTCCAAATATCATGAAATAAGGTCTGAAAAAATAAGTTAGTGCTATTGATGCCAAAGCCTGAAAATCCTTGGGTTAAAGATACCAGCTGATGCGTGGAATATTACAAAATTCCATGACCTTCTAATGGAAACAGCTTATCTAGCAAGTATTTCTAATATTCTTCAAAAAGGAGTCTGTTACTGGTGAAAAAAAGCAATTGGGTGACCTGGTATCTGTGGTGGTAGAGCACAAAACCATGAGCTGACAGTTTTGGCTTCTCCCCCATTGCTGATGAACAGCATGACCTGAAAAAATCTGAACCTCTTTTGCTCCCTGCTTGCCCTGCAAAATGGGGACAACCCGAGGGAAGCCGTGAAGGTCAGTTTTACCAAGGCAGGAGCTTTGAGATGCCTACTAGACCAGGCTGCCTTCACAGGGAGATGGAGGGGGAAGACTGCTCTAATGGGAAATTAGGAACAGCGTGAATTATTTATTTTTCACTATCATCTGTACTGTTTCCTGCAAAAACTTGGCACAGTGGTGTAGGTGAGTTCACTTTAGATTTTAAGGGGGAGCTAGGAGGCAAATGAACAGAGTGGCAAGTACATACCTAGAAAATAAACTACAGACAGCAAGAGTTTGTTCACCTGTGCTTCAGGCAAGCGGTGATACTTTGTCTTCTGCAAAGCAGAACCACTAAGGGACGAGGAGTTTAATGTATTAATCTTTCCCCTCCTGAAGTTCAGTGAGGTTTTTGCCATCTACTTCAGCAGAGCCAAGATTAAATCAAAACCTACCTACAGTCCCATTTCGGCCACAAACCTTAACAACTGCCATGGGACTCTGCTGAACCAGGCAGAAGAGAGGTTGATGGATTTATTCCCTTTCCTTTATTAGGAAACCTTTCCATAATTTGTAATAATTCATCTTCTGAGGGGAAGCTCTGCAGCAGATGAGGAGTTGTCCGGCGTGTCCGGAGGTGGCGGTGGGGAAGCCCCGTGGCTCCGCACCCCACAGTCTGGCATTTGGCACCCCCCTTCACCGCTCACCTGCCTATGTACACTGTCCATCCACAGCAGCCTGGAAAACCTCTGAGGCCAAGCAAATCATGTATGCATCAGCAGTGGGTACCCACTCGTCCCTAATATCAGAGCACCCTCACTGTGCCAATGCCTTCTTTTCACTGGCCCCCAAAAGTAAATCCTCCGTGGGCTGGTCATGGAATGGTTTCCTCTAGTAGATCTTAAACCACACCTTGATTTTCAGTCCGAAAATGTTTGCTTCCTTTAGGCTAGGTTTTGTCATTGTACTAGAGTACAGCAACTCCTCACATGTTCCCAAAGACTTTGTGTGTTCAGCAGAAAAAGGAGACAGTACAGGTAAGGGTATTGGGAACTGGTATGTGTTTAAGTATTTTGACATTACAGCAAAAATTTTTCCCAGAGCAACAGGTTAAGAAATTACAATTTGGCCAGCTTTTTAGAGAGGATATTCTGGTTGCTTAAAAATGTATTTATTTTTAACCATTGTTTCAGATAAAGGCAGGGTCAGAATATAAACAAAGTAACTATGAAAATAGAAGTGATAAAGTAAGAAACAAGTGTAAGTGTAGTTACTTGGACACCTCCTGCATTATACAATGCAGTGGGTTCCTTAGGCTCAGCATTACACTCCTGGTCTCCATGGGGGATCGGGTTAGGAAGGCCTAGATTATTTGCTTAGTTTCACTGGTATGAAACTGGAGTAACTCCAGTAGTTCAGATTTGGATCCCAATTACAGTAGTTTAAATCCTGTAGTAACATTATTATCCTCTAGGCAGCCTCTGGAGCTTATCCTGATTAATACCCATGTAAATAAGATCACAGCCTAACTCCCAGCCTAACTACCAGAATCAGGTTGGAAACTTTTTATAATGCTAATTTTAATTCAGATTTAGTTGGTCTCTAATCTCCTCCAGCCTCCTGTCTTAGCAGCAGGTGCAGATGCAGCCAGTGGTGTAAGAGTTGCTGTGGAAGCTCCCTAATTTCCCTTCAGGAAGGGCATAATCCCTTTGTCCCAGGTTCTTCAAGAAGAAACTCACTTTCAAAGGAATGCTTTTATCTTTGTCCCGGGATAAGACTTTTGTACCTAAGCCAGTTCTATTTTCTGGAACAGAAAAAAACTTGAATGCATATCTAACCTCTTGGAATGGCTTGGAAACTCCCGTTTCAGATGGAGTCATGTATTCCACAGATGAATGGAGGGGACACCGTGTCATGGTCCTGTTGACTACATGGTAAATGCTTCTGTGAAGATTTTGTGCTGAATGCACTCACATGACTCAGCTTGCTGCTATTCCTCTTCATTTGTACTGAAGAAGCAGTCAACAACCAGCTCTGTTCTGTTGGGCACAACAAAGACTTACAGTGAAAAGATGGCCTCAGTCCCCCCAGAGGTTACAGCTCGAGTTTAAGGCGTGGTTGCTCTTTACATTAGATGAACTTTAGCCCACTTTCTTTCCAAAACTTTTGGATCAGCAGACCACTATCAGTCCTTAACACTTCTCACAGCCCATATTTACTGTAAAACTTTTAACTGAAACATTATTAAATCCACTGCTTAGTGCAGCCCAGCCATGGATCACTTACCATGGCCTCATGATGTCCTCTAATGAAACAAGGAAAATGATAACATTTATGACTAGCTTTTCAGTAGGCATGACAGAGATGAAGATCCCATTAAAACTACTGATTGTGTTTCTACTATTTCCTTTAAAAAAAATCTTATATATACCATGTGTTTTTTGACTAAGGAATATAAGCTCTAGACGACCTACAGGCCAGTCTGTATGATGGATAATGCCTGTTGGCTTGGACTGAGATGAGTTTGTAGCATGTGTCAAACACTAGCAGGAGTGCACAGAGCACCTAGAAAAAATGCTGTAGCCTTTATCTTAAGAGGAAACAGTACACAACTGTCGTGGTTTAGCCCCAGCCGGGGCTATATGTATGGAAGTACATACAGGTACCACCTGGTGTCAAGACACCACATCTTCAGATATGAGACTGAATTTCCCAAGCATGGAAGTGCACGCGACCTCAGCCTAGGACAATTCTCAGTTTGTCTAGAATATTATAAACTTGGCAAGAAAACTCATTTCCTGACACAATACTTATTCTGCATGACAGCTGAAGCCCCAGGGAGTAAAGGGGACAAGGCATGTTGGTTTTAGGCATGAGAACTTCAAATCGATCAGGCAGTGGCTGTAGGGAGACGTCAGTGCGGTATTAAAGGAAACTGAGGCCAGTTTCAGGATTTTGCTTGTGGCGGTGCTTTACATTCGAGCATGTTATGTATTTTAGTTGTAGTAGAGTCACACAGTTTTGCAGGCTGGGTGGCACTAATACCTGCTTTTCAAACTAGGTAAGTATCTGTGTTCATATTGCTCAGTAACAGTATTGTAGTTCAATCGTTCAATATTATGCAATAACAATACTGCAGTGCTTAGGCATCCCAGATGTGGACAAAACCTACAAGGTGGTGAAAAAATACAGAACAAAGAGATGGCCGCTGCCCTAAAGACATGGTCCTAGAAGGTAAGAGACAATAGATGTGAGAAAATTTAGGAGAGCCATCAGGCCATGCTAGTCTGAGTGGTTATTGGACAGTACATTAGTAAATTCACTTTACATTTACTTAATGCTGAACTGTATAGGAATGGGTCATATTTCTTATTCGGGATTGGGCTTTCTTGTTACAAATATTTTAGCTCATTTTATAAATTGCTGGAAGGTGTCCTAGCAGTCTCTGTAACTCTTTGCACAGGACGGTATGAGGAATATAGAGTTCTTCAGGGTTTCTTGTGCACATCGAATGTTTTTAATGCACACACATTTATTAAAAAAAGAAAATAATGTAAATAATTTCTGTTACAGATTTGTATTTAGACCAAACCGAAGACACAGGCTTTATAATCAGCCAGTTATTATAGGTGCAAGCTTGCAGCCTTAGAGGTTTTGGATAGGGAGAACTATCATAATCCCATCCCCAGAAGGGATGTTCCTTTATGCTTGTTTGTTTAGTGATGCTGTGTGTTGGCCACACAGGTCCCAGCATACTCAAATTTTGTGGTACCCTTAAGGAACTGCTGCTGCCCTGGGTGCTCCTCTCTGATCAAACTTTGGCAGAATGACAGCCTAAAGAGAAATGCAACAGGCCGTTGGACTGCCAGCCCTGTGTCAAAGTCACTGTGTCACTGAAACGTCACATAGTGTTTTCACTTTGGGCGAGAATTTCAGCCAGCTGCATTTGGCCTTTTCACCCGTGTCTGCAGAGACATAAATACATTGGTGTGCTTGCACATTAACTCAAACACAGCCCAGGCTGGCTGTGGAGTTGAGAGTCCCGCTATTTTAAAAAAGGGAAAACAAACCCTAAACGTTATTATGGATGTAGTTAAAATTAGAAATAGATCCAAGTGGAAATACAAGGAATGAATCCAAGTTGAAATAGAGGCTGAACCCGTATTTTCACCCTGCTTACATCTGCAGCTCTGAAAAGAGAGTCTGGGGGGTGTGTGAAATGCACACAGGAGGTTTGGGGCAGGCCCATCCCTAACTGCAGTTAGCAGTGGTCCCCACAGGGCAAAATGCAGACTCACAACTGAGGTCTATGTTTTCAGCCTTCTAGAGTCCGCGTCATTTGGTTTAGGCATTATCAAAAGAAGGGTGCAGTGCATTTGACGGCAGGGCCATCTGTTTGAGATTAAAAAAGAGAGGACTCCATGCCCTACTGCATGGATATAAAGATGTGGCCTCCAGCTCTGTACCTCAGTCCTTGTTCTCACCTGGCTGTGAACCAGCGGGGTGTTTGCAGCAGATTTAGAGCTATGCAGACTTCGTCCAACATCGCTGCACTTCCCACAAGCGCGGCATCCCGAGGGGGCTGTAAGGGCAGCCACATGCCCTCTCCTAAACTGCTTCCAAAGTACATTTTTAACAAAGCTGCAGCAAGCTTTTTTTTTTTCTTTTCAGTCCAGCATCGCCTGATGAACAAGACTGAGAAACCCAGGTCAAACTCACAGTAGATTTACAGAGTTCAGGAGAGGGAGGATGCTTCTTGTCTATGCTGCAGCCTCTGGGCTTCAGGGAGCAGTTGAGCAGCTGAGCTCTGTCATGAAGCAATCCGAGCAGCCGACGGCCACTGCTGGTACCTGAGCAAGCTGAGGTGCATCTCTGCCACGCTGCAGTGCATCCTCCACCTGCAACCGCAGCCTAGGCAGTGCTGGTCTCTGGAAAGCAAAATGATGCCCATAGTCACTTCTTTCCATCCTGTCCAGTCGCCATGCAAGCAGGCACTTGGATAATGGGACTGCTCTGCGTTTCCAGAGGGACATGAGGAACACGGGGCTTTTCAAAGGCAGAGGATGGGCTCAGAGCTCGCCGCTGAGGTGTGTTCGTTTGGGTTTGACAAATTTAGGTTTTCCTTTGCAAGCCCAAACCTTCCTTTTGAAAGTCTTTGAATTCCAGCTTTGAATTCCAGCTGCCTCAATTTCAGGCAGGCAGATTTTGAGTCAGATCCCTGTGGTTTTGGTTTAGGGTTATATCCACAACTGAAATGGGCCTTAATTTAGCCAGTTCCTCTTGGGAAGAGGGCCAAAATATTGAGGTTTCTGCCATCTTGAGCACAACCTTCATAAGAAATGCTCCTGAAGTTTCTTTGCTGTCAAATTCAAGCCCTTCACACTGCTTCAGCATGACATCCCAGGTTAAAATCTAAGCAGAACAGAACACAGCCTGAATCCTTGAACTTTTGTGGGTATTGGGCAGGCGGGGATTATAGCAAACAGCGTTCGCCCTGCACTTTGCTTCCTCATCACTAGTCGAGATTTGAGACTGCTGCAGTTCTCGCTCCTTCCTGCTGTTCTGGCCTTGGAGGTTTTGATTAGGAAAAGAAATAGAAATGCCAGCAAAATGAGTGGAGAGAAGAGGAAATTGCCAAAACCAGGCTGCCTTGGAACATATCCTAACTGAAGTGGTACAAGAGAAGAAAAGCTGTGGCCCTGTTGTATTCATATTTTTGGTCTCACACCTCCCCAGTAGAAATGGGAATGTGCCATAGGCAGGGGAACACATGCTTTCATCTCACATTTGATTTTGTTTGTGCTGGTAGATGAGCAAACTGCCTCACGCACTGTTGTGAAGTCCTGCTTCGTGTCTATGTGATAGCACCTGCCCTACTGACCACAGTGGGGACTGCTTCAGGACTCCAGAGCTGAAAGCTGTGTGCTCCCGGAGCTGCCGTGCGGCTCTTGGGCCCTGGGTGGAAAACAAGATCTTGCGGGAGAGTACTTGTGGGGCACAGAAAGGTGCTGAATGAAGGATATGAACCTCTGGGGGCTGGCATAGGACAGGGGTGGGAGAGTGCCACTGGTGATGTATGACAATATAATCTCTGTAGCTCTCTGCATCCAAAATTTAGGAGCTGTTCCTTCAGACTGTGTTGCTTAGAGGAAGTTTTTCAAAAAAGTTTGACAAGGTAAATCTGCTGGGGTTCATCACCAGATATATTATTACATAGCAGCAGCCCTTTCGCTTGAAATAGATTCCCAAGGCCTCCTTCCCCCGATGAATAGCGACATCCTCTAGCGCAGGAGCGCCTTGGAGAGAGGAATGTTTTCCCAAAAGGCTGTTCTGGCCATTGGCTCTTTAAATATAGCAAAGAGTAGCTGCAGCAGCCCAGAAGCAACTGCAAGCCATTTTAGGTCCTGTCATCATTCGCTCTGTCTCCTCTTCCAGCTGGTAGCTCTTGTCACATCTTTCTTTCCGTGTTCCAGAGGAATCTCCGGCTGTTCATAACTACTCCTTATTGCTTCTAACTATTCAGTTGGTCCTAACATTTTCTACCCTTTCTCCTGCGTGTGACGGGGATGGGTTGCTGCTTTTTCTCTAGTGACTCAAGAGGGCGACACCTCGGGAGGGCAGGTGGGAGAAATATCTATATTTAGCAGTGTTGATGCTGACTGCAAAATCCCTGCTGTGCTTGTGTTGGGAAACCCGCACTGAGATGCATTTTGGTGTGAACCTGGGGTGACTTTCTCTCCTGTGCTTTATAGCTTTACCTGCCTGCAGGGGACAAACCTCCTCGTGCTCTCTGGATCGTGCAGGCTGAGAGAGGGACCAGGGGAGGAAAGGGGATCGCCTCGCCTTTGGACTACACATTTGTTATTGTTTCATTTTAATTGTCCCTAGTAATTCTAGACTGCAAGCTGCTCTATGCATCTGGGGAAGTACGACTGTACAAAAGCTTCTTTTTTCTATTTGAAGTATTTTTCCTTTCATTCATTCATTCTTCAGCTTTTTTTTTCATGAATCTTCACATTTTTTTTATCTTTACAAAGAAACATTACTATTCTTCTTTTTCTTCTAAGTTGTCATTTACTTGTTGTTGAAATGGGGAGCACAGGAAATAGTAATTATTATTACTTTTCACATTACATAAGGATACTGCTCTGTCACAGCTGCTGACCATATGACCAGCCTTTGGGGAAACCCTGCTTGGTTTCACTGTGTAATTCTGCACTCATCCAAAACCTGCCCTTGTGTTGTTATGGGCTCTTGTAAAACAGACTTTTTTTATGAATTAGGTGTAGATTTTGCAGAGAAGCTTAAAAATAATGAAGTTCTTGACATCACGATATAGAAAAAGATAGGTTTTGTTCTGACAGGGTTGCAGAGGTAATGATTTTAGTGGGTAGGATCTTTCAATATTTTAAGAGTTTGAACTAAGCAGAAAAACAGCATTATATTTTAAATCCCATTCTTTAAGTGAAAATGGGATATGTTTTAGTTTAAGGAGAGATACAGGCTTTGGGTTGTGACATTGGCTCTATATATCACAAACTTGTGAGCCCATTTCTAAAAATCTGCTAATGGACTGTTGCACAGAGAAAATTACTGGAATATGAGGATTATGGAGAGATGGAGAATATGGAGATATGTGGATTTTTACATCTTCACATACCCCTTTGATACCTTCTGAAGCTCCTAGAGAAGCGGGTGGAGCTGCACATTCACATCACCTACAGCTCTGTTGCAAAAATATCTGTCATGTGGAGGGGACATTTTGGGGAGCAGGGGAGCTGTGGGCAAGGCTGGGATGGGGCAGCCTGCCCCAGCAAAGTGGCCCCAGTGCAGGCAGCCATGCCAGTCCCTGGGCCAAATGAGTGTCGCAAGCAAGAGGAAGGCCAGCACCAGTGAGGCGCAAACCACCAATTATGGAGTTCTGCATCTCCTCCTGCTCTGCTTGTATAGCTTTTGCAATGGTATTTTCAAATGAATAAATATGCAGTCAGGAGCCAGAAGCTAGGTCTGCTCTTTCTCCAGGGCTCAGCCCGAAGCACGGCGTTGTTGGTCATTGGGCTATTCTGATATAAGAGGAGAGAGGTGGGTCTAAACCTTCAGCTTGGGAAGGACTCCAGAGCAGGTCTCCTGCTTTATGAGTGGGTTTCATAGCTACTGAGACATTTTGGGAAACCTGGCTCCTATTGCTCCAGCCCTGTTTTTGACTGAGAGTAGCCATTGGCTGCCATGCCCTCAGCTTGGTACTGCCAGTGTGTGCTGAACCTGCCAGCTGGAGGTACTCGTCAGTGAAGGAACTGCTGATTTGTTTACCCCAAGGGGATTTGTCTTTTCCAGGTGCTAAAAACTCAACTTAGCCTTGATTGATGTGCATCTGGGCTTACTGAATAGCTTTGGTTTCCCGAAAGTTGTGGTTAAAATGAAGGTTTCTTCAATCCCCAAGGCATGCAAGCAGCTAGACTGGCTTTCTGAGCCCACCTGGTTGGGTTGCCAAATTGCACCCAAGGGACGCAGGTCTTTGAGTATTTCCTTTGCTTGGTTTCTCCTCCGCCCCTGTGCTCGCCCCTCTGTTCTGACACAACCCATGGAACACCCAAGGGAAACCCCTCTAAGGGTGAAGATTAATCAACACAGTCTTCCCACAGCATGGCAGCGCATGCAGACTTGAGGAGGACATGTTGGCTGTGGAGCCGCAGGGGCACCGAGGAGCTGTACAGAAGCAGGAACACCATCCAAAGTTGCGGTAGTTGGGAGCTTCTTCTACTGCCATAGAGAAAATGTTTGTCTGCTTTAGTCCTCTGATGAATCAGCCTTGACGTCTGTCAAACAGCGTTGCCTGTTTGTCAGTGGGCAGTTGTTTCTCCTTGGCTGATGGACAGACAAATGCCTGTGGGTAGGCAGACACGTGACATCCTGGATACCAGAGTCATTTTTTTCCCTTTTCCAAGAAATGAGGGAATTGCCTCTCTTTGTACTGGGAGCAATAAACCACTTGCTGAATGCAGGTCTCCAGGCCTGAATTACAAATGGCTCTGCTGCCATTATCAAGCTTTCTTTTTTTTTTCTTCAGGGCAACACTTGAAGAATATTCAAGAAAATGTAAAATGCGAGTAAAAGCGTAAGGCTCAGTTTTTGTCTCACTGGACACAGAGCTCCTGCTGACTTACATTATATCCCAAAAGCAATTGTGGGACCAGACTGGGGGTGTTAAGGGGTGGGATAGAACAAGGTGGGGAAGGGGGAGAAATGGGTGAGTTTACCTTAAACATAAAACTTGCTGTTAGGCTAATAGAACAATATGATACATCTGGGTTGATTTTCTCCTTGGTGATAGAGGGTTGGTCTAACAGCTAAGCCTTCATCATGGCTGACTTGGACATACTTTAAACTCTTTGATAGGGTTCTCATATCTCTTTCCTTTTTCTAAGATCATGACAAGAGGAAAGTATTTATTACCAGGAAGGCTGCACCCCTAGGCAAGAACTAGTCATCTTTGATTTAACTTTCAACTGAAGTTGCTGAATTAAATGTAGTTTTGTTTTTATCTGTTCGCATGGAAGGCTTCCAGATAAAACAACTGTTTTAGTGATCTGTGCACTTGTATCATGTTAATTAGGTTTGAAAATTCATATATTGTTTTCATAAGGCTATTACATTTTCTGTAATTAAATTAAGCAAAAAATAAGGATGCATGGCAATAATATTTATTATTAATACCAGACTCGAAAGGCTTACAACATGTGAATTGAAGGTAAGGGCCTTGAAGACAGCCTGAACTTCAAAACAATGTCAAATAGCCTAGTTTTTCAGCAAGTCGTTACTATGTGTATTTAAAGGAAGCATTGATAGAGTGAGAAATAGCACCAGAACAGACAGGCTTCTGGTGCCGGTTGAAACTGGGCAATTTCTGGGATCTTTACTGCCTGAATGGGAATGAAGATTTAACCCCAGTTAAATGGATAGGGGTGTGATCTTATGCTGTGCCGTGTGTCTGAGCAGGGGATAAGGCCTGGGAGGCTGCCTGTGTGGTCACCTTTCCCGGGAGTTGGGGAGGAAAGGGGACGGCATGGGAGCACCTGAAGGGGCACTTCAGTGGTGCGGGCAATTCAGGTGGCCTGACTGCATGAATCCTGCATGTTGCCTCAGCATAGGAACAGCCATACTATGTCAGACCAATGCTAGGTACCTATCCCATTTGGTGTCCCATCTTTGGTGGTAGCCAACCATAGACGTCTAGGAAGGAGTACGTGTAGACAAACAAGGCAAAAATATTCCCCAGAACACAATCTCATCTTCCAGTGACATTTGGTTTAGGGATTTTCAGAGATAGAGGCTGTCTCACATGACATCTGTGAATGTGTTTTCTCTTTTATCCAGTTGCTGTCTGAACTTGAGTTAACTTTTGGCAGTTGCTTACCTGCAGGTTGTATAAAGCATGATTATCTTTGGTTTGCTCTGAATCTAGAAGCTGCTTCTTTCTTCTCTTGGCCTGCACCTCTGGGAAATGCATGCTGCTCCTGGTGAAAAGTATCTTAGTGTGTGTCTAGTCCTGCACAGGCAGGGTGGCAGGAGATGTGCATGTGTCGGTCCCCTTCCTAGCCTCTGCCAAGTGGTGAGGGCAAAATTTTGCCTTCAAAATCTGTTTAAAATAAGTAGACATTAAAATAGACCCATGCTGTGGCTCTGACCACAGAGATGAGAGCCAGCCTAGCTAACACACTGTTTGGGAGCAGATGTCCTGTATCGCTCTTCGTGTGCTGGAAAGCCACTGGGCTCCAGCCGCAGCTTAGCACAGCTGGACTATCCCACATGGCCAGGCTCTGACACCAGCAGCAGGGTGGCCAGCGGCTTGTCTTTCATAAGGTTCCTGGCATTTTAATCAAGGGCAAAGGCAAAGCGCTGCCCCCAGGAAGGCAGACCCCCGACAGCGATCCGGGCTGGCACTGCCTGGCTGGGCAGCTCTGCAGGAAAGGCCCTGCAGGGGTGGTGGGCAGCGAGCTGGGCACAGACCCACTGAGGAGAGGCTGTGGGACCAGGGTTTGTTCAACCAGGAGGAGAGACAGCTTCGGGGGGACCGCACAGCAGCCCCCTGGTACCTACAGGGAGATCATGGAGAAGATGGAACCAGGCTCTGCTCAGCCTTGCATGGTGGGAAGAAAAGAGGCAACAGGCGTACATTGAAACCGGACAGGCTCAGACTGGGTACATGGAGACACTTGCTCCCTGTGAGGACAGTAAGCAGTGGGAGTTGTCTGGAGAGGTTGCGCAGCCTCCATCCTTGGAGGTTCTCCAGAGCTGTCTGGACAAAGCCCTGAGCAACCTGGTCTGGCCTCATGGCTTTGCCCAAGGTGTTGGACAAGAGTCCTCCTGGGGCCCCTGCCAACCTGAAATACCCTATGGTCCTATGAAATATTCCTTGTGACTGAGGGTCTTCAAATTATCTTTTTTATTTAGGTTTTCTGGTGTCTAATAAGGCAGCTTTTCTCATGGTGGGGAAAATACTAAAGCTTCTCTTCTCCAGAAGACTGCCTGTTTGCAGGAAACACAGGAAAGTAGTATCTTAGAGACCTTCCACTTCTGTCAAGTTCAGCTGACCTTTTCTAAGGGGTTCAAAAGTTCCAAGACAGGGACATGCAGATGAACAGACACAGATATACACTGAAATACATGGATATGTGACTGCAAAAGCCTCATTTTCTTAGGCAAGTAGGCTAATAACCACCTTAGTTCATTTCTAAAAATGGACAAAGGTTTGAGTGAAATGTAACAATTGATAAACCAGGTCACCTGGCACTAAAATGTAAAGATAATTGAAACAGGTAGTCCTTCCCTGAAAATAAATTCGTTGCAGCTAATTGTGGCTGAGGTATGCTACAGTACAAGCAGACTGCATGCCTTGTAAGCAGAATATTCTGAATTGGCTTGAGAGCATGCACATCAATCAACCAGAACTAATCTCATGGTAAACATATACTGTGCAACAGTAGAAACCATCACTTGGATCCTCTAAAGTTTAATAAACCTATGAGAGATTTTTAAACACTAAATGAGATTGATTATCAAATGTAGTCATAACTTAGCAATGATATTTTTAATCTTGGGCTGTGTCCTTTAGCACTGTGTGTCTTGTAACAGTATAATTCTGGAGGCTCATACATTTGTTATTTTACAGGGTACTTTTAACTGGTTCTTGCAGAGGTGTCTTTACTACTTGGGCCCAGGCTATTGGTGGAAATATATTGCCTGAAGTATATTACTTTGCATGCTTACAACTGAATTTGGATAGATATGTTGAGCAGCTGCATTTTAAAGCCTCTCAAAACAATAGCTGTCCCACAGTATTACCGTTTAAGGCAGGTTTGTGAACCAGAGATAGAGGTTCCTCATAAAGAGAGGTCTGGTTTTTACCTTAACTCGGAAAGTCTTTGCTATCTCTTGACCAAGTTCTTCTCTCCAGTTGTCCTGCAAAAGCCCTTCCTTCTCCCCGAGCTACTGGTCCCCAGCCCCACAGGCTCCTCTCCATCCCACCGCAGGCTGCCATCCCTCTGTGCCGCGTGGCCATGCAGGCCCCTGCAGCAGGACCACCTGCACTGCCCCCAGAACCTCACCCCGGCCGTTATTTAGCTGAGTCTCCAAAGCTCTTTTGGTGGTGGCCCCCATGCCCTGCTCAGACATGTGGGTTTAGGAAATGCAGTGTCGCCGTCCCCTTCCCTGTTGCCTTTGCCTAAGGACAAGCCACCAGCAGGAAAAGGAACGAAGATCCACTCCCACTTTGCTCCTGTCTTACATAATAAATAAGCAGTAGTCACTAGATGAGTGTCCGTGGTTTTGTTTTCATGGCCATAGAAAGAAGAAAATTATTTCAGTAAAATTCTTTAAATTCGTTTTCTCACACTGCTGAAGTTGTGCTTTGAAAGGCTCTGAATAAAACAATCACTGGCCTCACTTGGGACAGATGATGGCTCTTTGGAAATTGTTTTGGTGTAAGGATGGCACATAAACAAAAGCCTTTTTTTTTCTTCTGGGCACCAGCTGCTGGCAGAAGTAGATGAAAACAGCTTCTCACACCATACCCCCTATTTACATTTTCCATATGCTGGATTTTAAGATTATAGGGTTTTAGATTCTGAGTTTGCATGTTGTATTTTACATAATAATGAGTTTGTGTCTGAGGCTGAGTTGATACATGAGAAAGCAGAACCACCACCACCACCCAGAAAGCGGGGAAGCAACAACACACATCTTGGAAAGAAGCTCTCAGTGAGCTCTTCACATTTTTTCCAGGAAGCATCTTCAAGTTCTGTTTTCTGCCATGCAAATACTATCTGCTTTTGGGCTGCATGGAAGGAATCTGCCTTCCTGCTTTGCAGATCTGTTTCCAGAAACCTCTTAGTAATGAGTTTCTTAAGTTACATCAGTCAGATTTTTCATCATAAATTATTTACTCTATTACAAATCATTCAAACCAATAAATTCAGTTTGTTTCAGTCCTCAGCTATAGCACTTTTGCACCTCCTTGTCACCACAGAGTGGCCTTTTACTGCCTGTTTTATCTGTGGAAACATCACTCCAGCAAAAGGGAATTCTTGAGTAATGCTATGCTTTTAACCATTTGTTTCCCCATTACAAGTAGTTTCTCTATGTAAAAGGGGGTGCATGTGTTTGTGTAGTAGGGATATTACTAGGAGGCTGGATTAGATGACCTCCTGAGGTCTCTTCCAAGCCAATTTATCTTGTGATCCCACATGCATTTTAAAAAAATCTCCCTGATCTTCTGAAAATGAACTCAAGGCTAGAATTTCTTCTGGTTCTTCCCATTTTACATTTTTTGTCACTAAGCACTTGCAGAAGAGATGTCTGCCAAGGTGTCACACAGCAGAGAGCCATGCTGGGCGTTGCGGTACCCAGGTGTGCATGGGGAAGTGGTCCTTTAGCATCTGTGCAGCATGGCAACGTTCTGCAACCTTTTGTTTCCTCTGCCTCTCCCGACTTTCACTTCTAGCAAAATTGAAGTAACTGGTCTTTGCCACAGCTGAGAGCCCATTTGTGGATGGATCCAGAAACTGAAGTCCTCTCTCTCTCTCAAAAGTACCATAATGTCTTCAGAGACACTTTCAGGTCATTTCTGCAGTCACAATGCAGCTGGCATCAAACGCTTCCTTGAACGTACTGGTGTATAGAACCATCATAACCTGCCTGCTCGGTCCTAACCTCCTCTCATCCCAGTACTTCTCCTTAGTCTTGTGTAGCAGAGGCCTTGCAAATGTCACTGTTACACTGAGCACAGAACGTGAAACTCGTGTGTGGAGGGATCCACATTTTACAGCTCAGACTCAGTGATCAGTTGTGCTCAAGTTGGATTTGCACATTTTTCCTGTTTGTAAATAGACTTTGTCAGTTGACCTGAGAGGAAGACTTATTTCAATGCATGTTCTCAAAGGAAAGAGAATTATAAGAATTTCCCAAGCTTTTCATACTAGAAAGCACTTAATATTTATATTTATATTTATGGTGTGTTAATAATAAGACAGAACATCTCTAAATAGCAATCTCTGGCGCATTAAAGGACCCTGAGCTTACGATAGGAATCTGTAGATGGATCTTGCACAGATTCCTGGTCACTTGGACTGAACAGACAAGTCCAAACACCTTCAGTAACACCGGTTTCACCAGCTTCTGGCTTTAGAAAAAGAGGATTATAACAGTACAGGATACTGCAGAACATCTTATTACTACCATGGCATTGACTGAGAATCAACATGGATCTGCTGCTACAAAGAGCTACAGTAAAACGTTGGAGACATGAAATACGTCTGAATTCTTCAGCTGGAGGACAGCTGTAATTATAATGAGCTTGCAGAAATAAGGCTGCAAGAGTAGCCTGTTCTCTTCCCCATTCTGGGATTAAACATAAATGACTCATAGTGAGGCGTAACACTACCTTTCCATTGAGAGGAATGTCAGTTCTCCAGCTATATGATAAATCATTACATGTTTATTAGGGAATGGAGAATGAGAGAAACGGCCTTCCATTATATGTTTACCCAATTTGTGTCCAGCTGCTTTAAGAACACCCTATTCCTATTTAGTATCTTAGCAGGCTTTGCTAAATCCATCTGTTCTAAAGCAGTATTGTGTTAAGCACAAAATAAAGAACCCAAAACAGGCACCAGCTGCAGTTACCAACAAGAAGGCTATTGAAATACAGTTACTCTAGCTTACTAGATGCTTATGAGAAAGAAAGACCATTCTGATATATTTAAGGCTAGAACAAGCTTGTGTCTCCTCAGCTAAAACAAGCAACCCTGATGATCATAGCTGGTGGTCTGGATGGCAAGAAAAGGCAAGACTGTCTAGTAAAAGCTGCTTTAACTTCAATGGCAATCTGCATTTGGCCCCGTGCAAACAATGAGAGTACCTGAAACTAATTATCCACCCATTGAGGTTTTCTCCTCCACCTTCCTCCTTTCTAATTTCTAATGAATGTAGGTAATCACTGTGTTCCCACTAACATGCAGATTAGGCCTCTGGGATTAGGCTATGTGACTGAGTAGCTAATACTAAGGGTAAACGCTTCTGGTGTTCCTGCTAAATGCATTCTTGCTAGTAAGTTAAATAATCACTCTACTAAAGCATTACCAAAAGATTTAAATACTTGTTTTGGAGACTTCTAGTAGATTTCAATAGTTTCTGACGTACTGTGACATGCTTCAGAATGTTCATTTATATACAGTTTGATTTCTTTTGATGATCGTCAGCTTAAGTTACTAAAAAAGGAGAGTATTTTGTACAGAGAAGGGAAGGGGGTGGAGGGAAAGCAATATATTAGAAACGTGAGTAGGTGCCCTGGCTTGTCCATCAGTCTTGGCATCACTTTATTTATACATTTTCTAAAGGATTAGAAGTAATCAGTTCCAGAGGATGTGCTCTGGCGTACTGGCAGCGTCTACTTTCTTGGCGATCATTGCAAATATTTTATACAATTTCATGTTGTCTTGTGTAGTACCGAGCACTGGCGGTTTGACATAAACAGTGTTAATGTTTTAACTTCCATGGCAGCGACGTTTTTCCCCCTGCAGCGCCCTGCCCTTCCCGAAGGCTCCGCGTCGGAGGGCCGGTTCGGCGAGGTGGGAGCGCTCACCCGGGAGGAGCGGCAGGGCCCCATCCTCGCCGGCGAGGCACGGCGCGGCTCTGCCCGGCGCGGCGCGGCAGCGCAGCTCGGCCCTCAGAGCCTCTCGTTCCCACCTCCTGGCAGGAGCTGTCTGCAGGCAGCAGGGCTGGAGTATTCCTCGTGCAGGATGTGCTCATTGCGCCCGCGTTTACAGCGCTGCGTTGCTCACCAGGTGAGAAATAGCAAAGCTCCCCAACCCCTTTGTTTTAACATTTGCAGGTAAATAGCTCTCCAGGTGCAGACTTCACCATGCAGTTACGGATGCTCCAGGCAGATCTCACCTCCGTTGACCCATCAAGGTCACAACTGGAAGCAAGTTTAGGGACCAAGCTTGACTGACTGATTCTCCATAAAGAACGTCTGAGAACGGATTCAGGCCAATGCGAGCACCTGTCCTCATCTACTGAGGTTGGGGGGGCTGGGTTTTCCTGATGTAACTCTGTTGACTTCAGTGAGATGCTTAGGAGAAGAGGAGTAAGCCAGGGCGTTAATGCAATAACTAAAACTGAATAGCAGTGGAGAAGGTGAGAGGGGAACATGACTTAGAGTCCCTCAGATGAGAAGTATAACATTAATAAAAGAAAGCTCTGTATTCCCGGACAGTTAACTCTGTACTATTGGCAGAAAGAGCAAGGACATATTGGAATATCAGCAAATGGTTTTCAGAAATCACTAGCAAAGTTCTGGCATTTAATAAAATCTAGGTAACACTGTGAAAAGAAACACAAGAAATAATTGTTTCTTAATATGGCATTTGCCTAAAGTAACATTGATGTTGATTGAAGTAATGTAATTTTCATATCTAAAATGTTACAGAGGAGAGTATGTCTATTTCATTTATGTTTGCAGAAACTTAATCTACAGGAAAAGATTTTATAACAGAATTGGAGGTTAAATTTCATTTGCTGATTTAATAAAAGCTAACAGGATGGATTTGGGGATATTTCATTAATCTTTCTTTCCTTTCAGTGAAAAGGAAATTAAGTTCAATCTAGTTCAAACTTTGCTTCACTATTATACAATAGACTGCCAATGTCCATGTTCTCTCTGGCAAGTTAAAACCTAATTAGTCACAGAAAATTCTTCCCTGATCCTGTCACTGTGAGGCAGGAAAAGCCTGGGCTGCAGACAAAGAATTCAGATGCACTCAATGCTTTGCTGTGGCTCTTTGTTAATGTCTGTGCTTTCCTACATAGCATGCAGTGACATAACTGAAAGCGGCGTATTTTGCCTTCCATGCAACGAGATCAGATATAAACTGCCTTTTCAAAATATAAAGAAAAGCTTTTAACATGAATTGGTGCAAAGAGCATGCTGCTATTGACCTCTTCCCCATTTCTGCCCATTTTTTAGAGCGACGGGAGTGGATGCTTAGGTGCTGGTTTTACACAGTGAGACGATCAGCTGGGCCCAGCTGGGGTCGTAGGGGCCAAAATTTGTGCCTGGCAGAGGCTTGTTGAACCTCCCCCTCGAAAGCCATTTCTCAGCTGAGCTCTCCCACGCCTGGGCCTGCTGCGGAGATGCCCAGGACGCGTGGGCACGGGTGCTGTGGGAGCAGGGGACCTGGCCCTGCACCTCCCAGCACTGGTGGCAGCCAGGAAGGTCCAGCTGCTCCCACTGTACCGTGTGTCCAAGACCTGCTGCATTCATGAAATGTGACTTCATATTTCAACCTTTTGGAATTTTGAAGAAAGGAATCAAGTGATAAAATTAATTTAGAAGTAACATGGTATCTGGCACTTCCCTTACCACTTATATAAAATAGCACTTGTTCTTTCAACACTCTTGATTACACCTAATAAAAAATAATTAACTATTAAAAATACCTGCCCTTTCTTATTCTAGGCTTATTTCTAACAACTGCCAGAGAATTATTCTGGGGCTGAATTTGGCCCCTCTGACGTCTGTGTTATCTCATAGTATATTGAATTTCCACTATCTGATGGAATTTTTATGGCATACATTGAACATCAGCTGGGAGAGAAAAAGTTATTTTACCTCTGGAGGTGAGATTATATCGCATAACTGACATAAGCAGGTCTTGTAAAGGAGAGCTTTGGTTTTTCCTGAACTGTTTGTAGCTGGGTCACAGGCAGAGCTTCAAATTAGTTGGAAGGATGATCTGTTGCCGTTTGCATTTAGACTGAGATTTTCAAAGGCACTTAGTGGCACCATCTCAAGCAACCCCTCTGAAAATCCCAGCTGTCACTGCAACAGCTTCACAGTGAGCTTGATGGGGGCAAAAAACCCTCTGTGGTGTAGTCCAAGTGCAATCAGCAGTAATTGCACTTCTTTCTGAAGTTCAACACCAAAGCATGAACCTTAGGAAGAATTTTAGCTTCCACTTCTAACCCTGTCCTGAGACAGGGTATCTGGAGGCAGCCCTTTTTTTTTTCCAGAATATGTGGGGAGGAAATAGCTGAGTAAGTCTGCCCTCCTGCTCTTCCAGCAGTTACCCTCCTCAGAACAGCAGGTGACTAAAGCAATGCAGGTACCCTACCCCAGGCAAAGGATTATTCCGAGGAAATCCTGTAGGATTTGTTTTATGAAGACTTTTTCTTTTTTTCTGCCTTTTGCTCCAGTGGTGTGGCTTTGTGGAGCTGGGAAGTGACCCAGCCCCTGTAATTTCCCTTGTGGGGTGAGGGTGGGATGAACTTAAACATCCCCAGCAGCTGCTGCCCTTGCCCAGCATGCCCTGGCCCTTGCTCTCTGCCTTTAGAGGTCCTTGGGGGAGATGTCCTTGTGAGGAGGGGAGGCGGGTGTCCTGGGGTTAGGGGAAGACTGGCCCTGCAGTGCTCCTGCCAGAGAAGGAAAAACCCCTGGTACCCAGCTGTGTTTACAGCCTCGGCCCATGTTCTCTCGGTTTCTGTGAAAGCCACAAGTGGAGCAAACCTCAGGCTCAGCCCAAGATCTGTGTGCAGTTTTTGCATGAAGACTGACTGTGGACTGACTCAGAAGCCACCCCAGAGGTCTGTTCCAACACCGTTTCTCCGCTTCGGGCTATGCAGCACTTTGCTCAGCTCTGAACTGCTCCTGCCTGTCGGTGCTGGTGCATTTGAGTGGCTCCTAATTGGAAGAATTAATCCACCTGTGGGCTGTAAGCAGAGATTCACCCTCTCCCTGGGTCAGACTTGGACATACCAGGGTGATCTGGGTGCTGAAGAGCTGCCCTCTCCGTTTCAGCATGGACATCCTAGCTAGCACTAGGACAGAGTTCTCCAGAACTGCTGTGTTATTCACTCCACAGGCTTGTGAATAATTCAGTATATTGAGCCGAGGCTTGCTTACTTACAACATTAAACTGTTGAAACAGACAAATGGAAATAAAATAATAACTTGAGCTTAAACACATAGGCTGCAGCAACTCAAGCATTTGTTATGCTATTTATCTGCTACTGTGGAGCAGAATTTTAAATGGATATGTCATGTCAGAGCTTTATTTTTTAATGACTGTTTAAGAACATACTACTGTGGAAGATATCAGCATTCCAGGCTTGTCCTATATTTGATTATAGCTGATAGCAATCAAAGTAATTTTACTGCCAATAACAATCCTGGCAACAGCTTAATTTAATAGCATGGAGGTTAGATCTTATTTATATCATTCCTTAAATGTTGATAACTTTGAATGTAACTACAAAATATTTTTGCAATGAAAACTTAAAAATGGGATATTTAATTTAGTGCCCTGGCCTCACTGCTTAAAAATGTTCAGACTACACAAACACATTCTTACACCAGTTATTTTGAATATGACTTTTCCATGGACCATAGGCCTTTTTCATGATATTCTGAGAAATGCTGATCACTTTATCACGGTGAGACATGCCAATACTTGAAAAATCAATCTTCATTGACTAACTCTGCAGTTTGCCAAAAGGAAACAAATAATCATTGGAAAAATAAATCCATTAACCAATTTTTTTTGTCCACATCCTGTCTGCTTTCCTTACCTTGGTAGACTTAGAATTGCATTATTGCCACATCAGTTTACTACCACCAGCTTTGATAGTTACGTCAGAGTTACACCACTAGAAAGGAGCAGATTTTCATCTCATTGTAATTATGGGATTTTTGCCACTGCCTCAAATGGAGTAGACTGGCTTATAGAAAACAGCAGGGTTTCACCCACGGACTGTGCCATCAGTGAGATGAATGCTGTAGCTGCTAGCGACGTGGTGCATGGCTGCTGGTTTTGTTCAGCTCCTTATTTAAAAATATTTATGCACATATATACTCAAAACCCAGTATCCTTTGCCATGGACCTCTTACTGACATGCCTGTTGCTGTGTTTGGCACTTGCAAGGCTGGAAGAGGTGATGCGGGGTATGGGTGGGAGCTGCTGTAATCTGCTGTGCTTTCCTCTTGGTCTGCTAGAGTCTCCTGAGGGCTGATCAGAGCAGAACTGAAACGGCCTCCTGTGTCTCGTAGTTTCTCAACCTCCAAAAGCTAATTTTCTGGAAAGTTTTGTTCACAGAGTGGCATCAGGTTTAAATGTTGAAGAGGAAAACGTGATGTTTTCATGCTTTCAGACACAGCTGGTTAATTCTGTGATAGGGAAGTAATGTTATCCCCTATTATAGGACAAGCAGCAAAGTCAGAGACGTTGCAAGTGAACTGTTCAGCGAGAAACTGAGCCCCAGTTGACTCTGGGACTCCAGCCTGCCCTTGGGTTTGATGCCGTGTTCAGGCAGCCGAGACAGGTTTCCTCTCCTGCGGGAAGAAAAGCCCAGGGAAAAGAGCAGCCGTGCTTCCCACTGCGGGATCAGGAGTCTCACGGGGTATGTAACGTAGTGAGTTGTCCACAGTTGCCACTATGCCAATATGGGGATGCTGAAAGCAGTACCAGCCCAGAGAATCACCATTGCTCTGTCCTCTCCTTTTCTGCTCACCTTATTGTGAGGAGATGCTGTAAACCACATAAAGGAAAAGTTGTTTGTTTGGTTTTTTTTTAACCTGTTCCTTCACCATCCTCTTCCCTCAATATTTGTTTCGAGAAGATGTTTTTAAGGTGACCTGCCTACAATGCCACCTGACAAACATGCAAACAATCAATGGTAGAACTGGGGAAAGCAAGGGAGAGCAACTGGTCTGGGACTGAGATGGGAGGAGGAGTTCCTTATGCTAGTGTTGCCAACAGCACAGGCAGAAATTGTCTGAGGAGAGGTTTGGCAGCCTCTAGCCAGGACCTGAATGTTAGCTCCTTGTGCTAAAACCACTTCAGCTGCTAAAAACAGCCAAAGGATCTCCAAAAATTGACAGGGGTGTGTCAGGGAGCACAGGGAATCATGAACCAGGGACAGAGAGGCTGGAAACCTCAGTGCACCCACGGCACCCTTCCACAGGGAGTCACCTCCCCTCCCACCAGCTTCAGGAGAAGACAGGGACAAAGCACACCCAGGTCTGCACTCCCTGCTGAGGGGAGAAGTTCCCACCCATGCCCACCTCCCCACCAGGACGATACACCCAAGGTGGGGTGGTCAGCGTGTCCCAGCTCTCTTGCCCCCAGGAAGCCCTGCTAGACTCACCTAAATGCTGTATTCAAAAGCTCCCACCAGATTAAGTTAAAAACAAATAATGAAAAAATCAGTCTTCTCACTGTGGAGTGAATTGCCTCTCTGCTTTAATAGACTTTGTGCTAAAAGACAGAAAGAATTGTGTATTTATTTCCAAGATTATTAAATTACATATAGAATATGCTTCCTGCGTATTAGCAGAGTTTATAACTGAATTCATCCTATCCATGCTCTGGTTACGTCTAATGAGGATAATTATTACATGGCTTAACTATAATTCGGTATTGACTCTTTCGCGCATGAAAAGCTTTTGTTGGCAAGCATCAGTGGAGAGCTTCAACAAAAGACATCTTTAGCTTGTGTAAACATTGTTATTTCAAGGTCTCACCCTAACCTGCTTTAGGGTAAGTACTTTCTCCTCAATTGAGTTAATATAGCCAAAATGATATAAGGATGGGATTAGATACTGGCTTACACCACAGGGAAAAAATGAAAGTTGGACAGGGAAAAATGCAGTTAATTCCATCCTGTCAGCAGTGGATATTAAAGATTATTAGTTGGCACACTCTATTATGTGTGAATCACAATAGTGGTACTGTTACTTTTTTATTCATTTTTACAGGGGCAGGTAAAAGCGTAGTTTTAGTATCATCTGCAGTGATTATTTGTTGCTTGCAGGGATTTGAGGTTATATTAAAGTGTTTGACAGGTTCAGAGGAAACTTCTCTGTGTCATAAAATGTCCCACTTTTACATGGTCTTAGTCACTGGGTAGAAATGAACAAATCTGCTTGTCAGGAGTTTGGCTGTAGCTGCCTTTTATGAATATATTTCCTTAGGCAGTAACTAGTTATTCTATTTAGTGATTGTTAAAATGATAAACCAACAAATATAGCTCTCTTTTTGCTGCTTCCCTCTGCTGGATAGAGCCAGTAGTGCTTAGTTGTGTGTCACAGGCTTATTAACACCAACAACCACGAAAGACTTCTCTACCACCTTAGGATCTGGGCTTTCAGGTCACAGAGAATAAGTCTGAATCTTGTTCTGACTCTCACAGTGAATTTTTCAGTCTTCAGGTTAACCAGCAGTCACAGAATTCACAACAATATAAAATCCTTGGCTCAAGTAAAAGGCCCCAGTCTGAGGCTTTGATTCTGGAAGCTCTTCTGTTGAGGTGGGAATGTGTGCTGGGCTGGAGCAGGATGCTGGGCATGCCAGCTTCTCTGACCCTGGCCCTAGGGTAGACTGACAGCAGGGCAATGAGTTGTACTACACAAAAAGTCAAATTAATTATTGGATGTATATATTGCAATCGTTGGTTTTTAATAAAATAAGCCTCTGGAGCGTTGTTTGTGTTTTGCTTGTTTTCATAGATTTCCATAGCCAAAAGAGACCACTGTGATAATGCACTTTGACTGCTTGACTGCCGTTCCAAGACCAGTAACAACGCTAGTTGAGCTAGAGCATATATTTTAGGAAAAAAACCCAAACCCAACCTTCTAATCTTGGTTTCCGGTTTCCAGTGTCAGAGGGCCTCCCACAGCATGGTGACGTTCCCATGGCCGAGTCCCCTTGCACAGTTTACATCCCCTCATAAGGCGAACGGATCTCATTTGAAGATTTAAATGTCAGGATTCATCTTTCATCCACTGGATCTTGTACATTTTTTCTCTCCAAAACTGACAAAGCTGGTCATCATATGTGTGTGGCCTGTATGGGTACTTGACGAGAAGTAGCTTGGACAGCTTTGTAGCTGTCTGAGTGCCCAGGCGCAGGATTTTACAACCTCTCATTCAGTTGTCCCATCAGTACCCACTCCAGAGAAGGACTAGCCCTTTAGAGCCAGTGGTGGAGATGATGTTCATCTGCATATCCACAAAGGTCCCCAAGTCCCTTCAGAGATACCATTTCCCAGGCTCATAAATGAGACCTATGCGCTTTGCGCTTAGATGTCTGACTTTTCAAGCTGGCTGTACTGAAACGTGTCATTTAGGCTAAATTTACCAAGAAATTTAGACTACTGCTCTATGCTCTTTTAAGAAATGTTTGTGTTAGGGTTCACAATCTGAGCAAAAAATTCCAAAACAATGATATTGTCCATTATTGTCACATGCTGTCTGTCAACCAATACTTTATTATGGCTGGAGTCATCTTTAGCAGTTGCTTCTTCTACTGGTGCTAATGCCCAAGCAGGAGTCTAAATCATCTGGAAAAAAGTTATTTTTTATCAATCACATTAATCCAGCGTCTTTAGTCTAAGGATGTGCAGAGCACCTTCTGGATCATTGAGTCAAGGTCCCCAGCTACAGACAGCTTTCTGATCTACAGAGCTTCTGCCCAATGTGACCTGCAAAGCAGCGAGCTTCTACATCCTGTAATAAATTTGAGACCTATTGTATAGAACGAATGAAAATCACAGTTAGAAAAAAGACCATCCCAAAGAGCTTTGGTTCCTGCCATTATAAGAGAACTGAAGCTCCTCGGTGCTCCTAGGAAGTGGACCATGCTTCAGAAGAAAATTGAGCGCAATAAATTTTCCATTAGTCCTACAATATTGATCCCAGGAAGAAATAGCCTTTTGATATAATGCTTATATGAACACTAGTCATATTTGCCTGTATGTTGTCCCTAGCTATCATTATGTTCAGTGCTTCAAAGGTAGGGAAAAAAAACCAACAATCCAGAAACAACTTGTCCAACACAAGAGCAGGAAAAAAATATTGCCTGGTCTCACAAGTAACCAGTGGAAGTCCTGAAATATTGGTTCAATATTGTATAAATGTATAAATGCATTAAGTACTTATTATCACTCAATCCCCTCTCAATAACCTCTTAGTAACTGGACATCCAGAGACTGTTGCTGTAAGTTTAATTCTCTATTTCCAGGAATTATCTGGTTCTGCCCCTTGTTGGGGTTATCACATTTCTTCTTAAAACTTTTAACATAACTTTTCCTCAATACCTTGTTTGGAAAACTTACACCAAGACTGAAATCTGCAGATGGTTAGGAAATAACTTTTTTTTAAGGTTTAACACCCTCAAATTTTTTTGCCTCACTGTTCTCCCCAAGCATCAGAGGGTCTTGAGTCTCCTAGCCAGGTGTGCCACGTTGTCACTGTGCCATTCAGGGTACCATTTCAAGATACTGGGACATCGCTGTTGACGTCTCCTGCAGGGAGGACAAGGACCACACCAGGGCAGCCTGGACCCTAGTGGGGCAAGTGAAGAGTTTAGAGCGAATGGACCACACACTTTGTGTCATGTTCACACTGTGATTCAGAGTCCAAATGGATCAGGTTTACCATGTTGTTGTGTAGACTAGATGAATAAGAACATACTCTTTACATTTAAATAATTGACCAGAAAATCCCGACCCGCTGTCTCCTGGGTAGCTCTATATATGATTTTAAGTGTCTGGTGTTGCTCTCCAGCAGTGTGCAGAGTGCTTCGGTTTTCAGTAGGGCTGTGGTGCTTGCTGATCAGGCAGGACAACCGAGAGCTTCTGTGTCCCAACAGGGGCTTTTGCAAAAATCAGGCACTGAGAAGGGAGATTTTCTCAGCAGGTGTGGAGTATTGCTTTCTGTTGGCACAGCAGTTTTGGCTTGGCTAAAATGTGTATTTACTTTATGTAACTCTGAGTGTAGTAAGAATGCTAGCAAAAACCACTTGGAAAAGGAAAAAAGGAAACATTAAACCTTAACTCTGTATTCTCAATTAAATGATTACTCCTTCAGGATGAAATTGTTCTTGATTCTTATTGTAAACCTTTCAATTTCTTACATAAATAGCATGATTATATTTACATAAATAGTTGCACCCTGGAGTACAACAATCCTATTGTACACAAAAATCCTATTAAAATTTCCCAAGAAGAACACAGCTTGAGCAATGGTCTGTTGTGCATAAAACCAGACCTCCTCACTTTTTTCTTTATTCAGAGCCAAACTGTGCCTTTAGATGCATGCACCCAACTGCAGAATTGATCCCTTAGAATTCAATCCTAGGCTCCAATATAGGAAAGCACATTCATAACAGAACTGATATTTTAAAGCAATATAATGTACTAATAGGTTTTCTGCAAGCTGATTATGTGCATTTAGAGGTGAGATAGCAAGCATACCTGGAGGTATCTGATTCATCCTTGAAAGAAACAGCTGCAACCTTGTCCTCTACCCAATGCAACTATAATCCCAATATCTAAGCACAAAGAAGCCTGTGTCTTCATCTCTCTTCAGCTTTTTGCTACTCTAAATTCAACAAACTCTAGATGTATATTTCCCCCCCTCTGCAGAGTAATGCCAGCAGATAAAGCTTGCGTTTTCAAAATGTATTTTTCAAAAGTAATACGTCTCCCAGT
Source organism: Ciconia boyciana (assembly GCF_034638445.1). NCBI lineage: Eukaryota > Metazoa > Chordata > Aves > Ciconiiformes > Ciconiidae > Ciconia > Ciconia boyciana. The sequence goes on along the minus strand of NC_132939.1, from coordinate 55,236,310 downwards.
GTGCTCTCTCAGCCACTTGGATCAGGAGGCAGTCATCTGTGTTTGACCCTAATTGGAAAGCAAAACTTTACATAAATAATTTCAAATAAGCAAATATCTTTGGATCAGCAGATGTTTATTGAATCAGAGTATCCACAGTGTAGAACAGCATACGGACACCGATTGAAACTATGACTGTGTTAAGGAGATGGCCATTGATCCTGCTACTGCTGCAGCTTGTGCACATTTCTGCTATGAGCAGGCAATCAAACAAATATGGTTTTGCACAATCAAAGATTAGCTGAAGGATATAAATAAGTGCTATGAGTAGAACTTCGGAAGTAATTGATAATAGGTTTGATTGCTGAATTAAAAAAATAAATGAAAACAAAAAAAGAAATTGAAGGTTTGACTCAAAAAGACCAACCTGTTCTAATTCCATGTGTATGAACATGTGCATGCCTGCACACATCCCACCACTTTTGTTTCAAAGTAAGATAAAAAAGTAATTTAATGGGAAGCAAATGTATTCTTTATTTTCAATTTTTTCTTTTAAAAACTCTGTTTAGCTAATACCCCCTGGAAACACTGTTTTTAAAAAAGAAGTCAAAATGTTTAGAAAGTACAAAGATGACATGTGTCTACTACATAATCCATTTCCACATTAAAAAAAAAGAACCAAAAAGAAAGACCACCCTGAAACCTTGTTCCAATTTTACCTGAATCTGTGATAATTTTTTATTTTGCTACAATTACAAATTTAGCAATCAGTATCCAGCTGAGAAATGTAATCCAAACCTCTAGCAAATGATCTTCCTGGTATTGTCAAGTAGCTACTCAGGAAAGGTGCTTCTGGGTAGACTCAGTGACAATGGAGGGTGCTCAGAAGAGTCCTAAAGAATTCTGCAATATTTTGAAACCAAGCAGTTGTGTGCACAGGAAGAAAAAATAAATGAAGCAAAGGTAGTAAGAAATATTTGTAATCTGAAATGCATGGAACGAGATGCGCTGCATCAATAACCATAGCAGGTGAGCAGAGCTAATATCCCATGCTTCTGCAGGCTGGACACGCCATTCAAATCATTTTATTCAAAGCTGACAAATCTTTGATTTTGAGAGCGATGGCTAGTGACAATATATTTTGTATTTCCTGACACAGCATGAATCTAAGAATGTTTCTTATTTCATATGGGAATGATTTCAGGATGCTAGCAACATAACATTCAGGGAATGAACAGTCTAAAATTTCTATAAACACCAGAATCAAGGCATTTATGAGTTTTAGTAAAAATTTTATTGAAGTCTGGTCATGTTGGCATATTGTGCATTTTAAATGTAAATTAGATTACTGGCAGTAGATTCAATTTAGTGGTAAAAATGTAAAGAAAACAGTTGGGCTACAGATGAAACAATAATGTAGCTGTTCTTTAGTTAAGAGAACAGTGAAATCCAGAAACAAATGGTGTTTGGGAATATTTATGGTAGAGGAAACATGCTGCATACGATTAACTTTATCGATTTTATGCAGCACAGTAGTTTTGTTCAGCTTTGAAGAGCAGTTTCTGATAGTGAACATATGATAGGGTGAATGGATGGCTCTGAGGATTTCCAATGGGAACAGAAAATCTTTCATCTTTAGCTCACTTGCTAAAATGCAGCCCAAGCGGTGAGTGATCATCGCTGATGGCTTTGTGTGTACAACTTGTTTGACATGACACCAGGTCTCCTCTCCTCCTCCTTCCCCCATTTCACTGTTTCATGTCCAAAGCCTGTGTGACTAAAAAGGACCATACAACTCGGCATTGCATTGGCAGCTGTAGGGGAAAATCCACTGCTGGATTGTGGATGTTTGTCTGCTTCTTACGCTGGTTTGTCCCGTGGTCCTGGTGGTGTAAGCAGTTGGCCCTCACTGCCTTGCTCTCCAGACACAATATGCTTGCTCTTGTCAGGCTTGTCATCAGGCACCTTTCAAAAGCTTTCAAAACTCCTGAAAAACACCAAGCATTTAAATAAAAAAATCAGATAAAAATGTAGTTACTTGTAGAAGTATTTAAAATAAAAATAAATTTAGGGTCTATTGAACTATCAGTAAGCTTCAGAATATGTTGGAAAGTAAATCTCATTTGCCTCAAAAATTAAGCTGTACTGAAGTGTGATGATTTTGCATGTACAGCAATCACTGCAGCTTGCAAGTGGCTAGACTGACAGAGAGAACTGAAAGTTATAATACAGTTATTTAATTAAGCCTAATCTGTTCTGGATATAAAGCTATTGAAACACATACTAATCTTTACATACACTTAGGACATACCCAATTGCCCCAGTATTACTTCTGTTCTTAATTATGAAAAGACAGGAAAAGAAAAGGGAGTGAAATCAGTGAGAAGTCACCCTCCCATACCAAACAACCAGGATGCTCAGGCTAAGGGCAAGCATCAGAAATATTGTCTTGCAGGTAATGGACATCGGCGTTAAAATCCTGTTCTGCGATGAACTCTGCTTTGTATGCTACTGCCACAGCAGCATAAGTTAAGCTCTCTTCAGAAATGAATGTGGACAAGGGTTGCTGAAACAACGGTTGGGCAAGGAGGGGGGATGGCCCAGGGTACTGACAGTCAGTTTTGTGTTTGGGAAGAAGCTGCAGGAAAAATAACCTAAGGCATAAATGCCCGGGGCTTTGTTAGCCAAAGCGAGTATCAGGGTCAGGTCTGCGAGAAGCTGAGAAGATGGACAAGGTTTTCAGCTAAGTGTTAATTGGACAACAGTCTTGAAAGCTGGCTCCTGCACTGCTGGCCAGCCAAAGCGTGGCTGCTTTGCGGGTTCCTCAGGTCAGTCAAGGAAACACCTGATGACTGCCGATTTTTTCTTATGGAAAAATCCACAAGACCGTAGCTTTTTGTTTAGCTGTTTGGGTCAGAAAGCAGAATACTATTTTGTCTTCTTGACAGCTTTTTGCCTAATTTTTCGTAAGCCATCTGGGGTATTGCCTGTTTCTATGTGTTGACAGTAGCTAGCACAACCTCTGCTGAAGCTTTTGTGTAGCAAACTGCCCAGCAGAAAGTTGAAAGATGAGTAAATCTTCCAGTTGTTTGTGAAGATGGACTGGGGACATGGGGTTACAACTGCACCTTGAATGGGAGTTGTTCAGGTAATGCAGTGATTAACAGCGTTAAGAAGCTCAAAGCCATAAGGAAGCACAAGTAAAACTGAAATGCAAATAACATGAAATTGCTGGTTGCTGGTTTTCTGATTGGAATAAGGATAATTGCATGTCCTACTGAACCTCTGAGATCACAGTGTGACCATAATAAGTGTTCAGAAGATCATAATAAGTTTGTTGGCTAAGTCATCTAGCTGCTGCCAGACCCCAGTCTTGAAAGACATGTCTGTAGTCCATCTGTGTAGAAATATTTAAAATAAAAGGAAGTTTGTGCTCTGCCCAGGGTCTCAGTGAAGACCTGACCTGACTGACAACAACAAGGGGTTTGCCAGTGACTTCACTAGGGCCAAGGTTTGCATCTGTTGTAGATGCTCAACAGCTTTGTATTCTCAAATGTCATTTAAAAGGCATGAAGGAGGAGAAGAAGGGGCCTGAGGAGTGTTATGGCAAGAAGTTATGCAGCACGCTGTGTAGTTAGGAGACTTTATTTGAAGGGCTTCTCTTGCCTTCAGTAGCCATTGGAAGTGGTTGACATCTTTCTACCATAACTTTTGAAACAATTGCTTTTTGAATCAGCTGGTTTTATACTGAGAAGTTATGCTTTTGGGCACTTTTTATTATTTAAAAGCTGAAAGGCAGTGTAAGAAATCTTTTAAGAAAATAACATTTCCTCTTAAGTTTGTTTAAAACCCGTTTCCCCCTCAGACTCGGAGTTCATTGGTGGGAGAACAGTTTCCTGATCAGAATGAGAAACAAATATAAGATATCACAAAAAATGAAAAAAAGATGAAAACTTCAAGTGAAACAGAAAGTTTTAATACAAATAATATTTGTCTACACTGTTTTATAAGAGCTATTCCTTCATGTGCCTCACTATGAGTTAGCATTGTGCTATGTTGCAGAACTTCAGAGTATCTTCAGTTTTCACTAGGACTTTGAAGTAGTTGAAAACAATTACTGGTTATTCTTCCTTATTATTAACAGTTATATTTTTAAGGGAAAAATGTGTTCTTTTTGACCATGATCAGGGTGGTGAGATAGATACATGATAGGAAAAGCCAGCATGGCTGGTCAGCTGGAACTGGTTTTGCTTTTGGGTTCCTGCTATCGGGACCCAGGTCTGGGCAGTCCTGCTCCTCCGTTAGCAGCACTTTTCCCTTGGGTGCTACAGCCTGTGCGTGCCTGTGGTGCCACTCCTCTTGTGAATTGGTTGGTTTGTGGGGAAAGGCTTCGAGCTTGGGTATCTGCCTTTTTCTCCCTCCAGCTCCCAACTCTGTACTTATTAGTCAGCACAACTTTCATTGTTTTCTGTCGTATACCAATTGGAATTGTTTTGGCAAGAGCCTTCAACACCTCCTCTCAAGTGGAAAGTTCAGTTCAGTGGTTAAACACTGGCTAGAGGTTTGGGAGGCTGAATTCAGTGTTTTGCTCTCCCATTGTTTTCTGTATGCCTTTGGCTAAGTTGCTGGAGGAGGAGGAATTCAGCTCATCTGACTTCAGCTGTTACGAATTAGGCATCTAATCTGAGCTTGTTGTCTATGGTTCCTCTGTGGTCAAGGGAGAGCGACAGGCACCTCCAGGGATTGACTCATCCCTTTCAGAGGTGTCTTCTCTCTAGAGTGGCTATAGGAAGACAGGCAACTAGTTGAGATTCATACACCTTATTCTCAGATGCCTAAAATAAGTCAAATTGAGTCCCACGCTTAGTCTCTGTTTTCTGGCTGTTACACAAAAGTGGAATCCATTAAATCCACTAAAAACAATGCAACGCTATGGCTATTCAAATTGCTTAAAAAGAAGGCCAATTTGGAAAGCACTGGCTGATTTTCAGACCAGACCTTTTAAAGATACTTATGAATCTAAAGGTGTAGAGAGGTGCCTCTTGAGCTTTTAACATCTCCTAACTCCCATAAAAGTCCTAAGAGTTTTTAAAAATCTCACTAAATGCCTGTCTGTGTTTTGATGTATATAAACACCTATAAAACCTGTCCCTAGTCTTATTAGGGAGAGCACTATACTAAAATGCATCCAGGTCTCCAAGTAGCATTTTTCCTGGCTTCTGCCCCCCCGGCCATCCCTGCTTCCATGCTCCATGGCTCTTGCCCCTGGCAGCAGAGGTACACTTGGATGAGGAGCGTGTGTGACACATAACACTCCAGCTCTTCCCTGCTGGTGGATAATTCATCAGGATGAGAGCTGTGGCTGGGCTGGGGAGAGAATCAGTGAATCATAACCTCCCCTCCACTTCAGCTGAACTGTGTGGAAACTTGGCATAGTGAAGAATCTCATACATAAACCATATTTTATTACTTGGAGTTGACAATTCAGCTGTGACCATGGAACTGGCAAGTTATAGACATAATGCAGAAGATGTAAACTTAATTTGTCCTTTCTTTTGGGCTGCCTTGCGTCTCTCATCCCTTGTTGAGTGTTTCCATCAAGACCAGCATGATAAGAGTTAATGCATGGTCTGGGAATGAATGTATATATGTGTGGTGGGACCCTTCCTCCCTTCTGATTCTTCCTTTCCTTTCATTTATGTGAACAGACTTGCTCGCCGTCCCCAAGAGTGCAAGAGGCAAAGGTGAGGGGGAAGCTGACAAACAAGGAAAATAATCCCTTTGCCCACCCCTAGTGGAAACTCTGTTAGCTACAACATGGCAGCTGAGACAGAATGACTTAACCCAACCAAATCTCTTTTATTATGTTCCTGTGTTTATTTTTCCTCTGTATTTATGACTTAGCATGTTGGTTTTGGTGTGGAAAGGACTCTAAAGCTGTAGATATGTGTTGTAATTATACAAATTCCTCTGCATGGAGTCTGTTAAAAAGATTGATCTATTTTTATGAGGACACACACAAATACTCATTTTGATGGACCTCATTGGCATTTATTGCAGGCCTGCCACTACTAAAATTTAAAGCCAACCTTGTAAATTTTATGGAAACTACATGCTGCAATTATTAGCCCGAAGACCTCCTGTCTCGCAGGAATGAGTTAGATTTTGCTTTCCACGTACACTGTGGTTTACACCTGAAAGAGATTAGCGGGGACCACCAGTAGCTTGAAAACCTAATCTCCAGTATTGTGTTTCCAGTTTAGCTCTGAAAGATACTCCAGGTGTTCTCATTAATTAGTCATTGTAAGTCACTGTGTCACTATTGTGCATGGAACAGCTGTTTTCCTGGTGCACTTTTTCTGCAGGAGTGTTTTAAATTAAAACTTGGTTTATATACTTTTTAATGTTTAGAAACAATTCTTGTGACTGGTGAAAATGAACAAAAACAACCTCTAACAAATCACTTTAGGAGGACAAATTCTTGAACTTGAATGTTTCCTGTAATGGTGTAACTTTATGGAGTTTTACCTGAGCACCTTGCTAGCATAGTAGAGGATCCAGCTAAGCGTCATAAGCAGATCTTGCCAGTTTTTCTGCAGCAAAATTTCCACTAGTATCAGGAACTGTCCATAAGCCTTACAGACCGTGCAGTAGGTCATGTTGTTCTCCTTCCCTCATTGTCTTATTTTATAGCCACAGACTCTGAGACAGACAGATATTAAGTGGATTAAACCTACCAATCCAACAAATCAATAGGGAAAAGTAAGAATAACGAGAGATGGATAAGCCTTAACATATGCAAAGTATAAATATTAGTTTGTGTGTTGTGTGGCTGTATACAGGCCTGCAGATAGCCTTTGCTAAATCTTTATTCCTTGCTCGGGACTAATACGTGAGATGGCTTGTTGCAAAGAACAGTTCAGTTGACAGCGGGCAAAACATTGTTAAAGAGGAGAACTTGGGTGGGATCTAAAAGCCATGAGTTATGTTTATTATGTGTCCCATTATGGTGAGGCTTTAGGGAAAAAAGATATCAATGTGAAGCCTTCTCATCCTTCATTTTAAAATAAGTCTTTGTTCTTGATCAGATCATTTGGACCCCAAAGGGGAAGGAGGGAAAAGTACTTGTGAATTCCTCATCTCGGTGGGATCCTGTTTCTCTCCCTTGGAGAGATCTGGCACAGTCCCAGGAGAGACCTTCAGGACCCAGCCAGCACGCACGCTCTGGAGCTGCTGACAGTGCACCTCCTCGTTCTGAGCATGCCAGCCCTGGGCACGTCCACCACTACATCCTTTACTGCTGGCTATGCCAGCATCTTGGACTGCTTTGCAATGGCATAACCACCCAGAGACACAGCTTGACCCTCTCTGAGCTTCAGGTAGCTAAAGTCAAACCTCCATATTTCAGTGAGTAGATTCAGAACTGCTGTGTGCCAGAGGTCTGATTGTGAAACTCCCACCTGTAAAGTGCCAAAGAAGGGTGAGCATCAGCAGTTACATTGGCTGAGGTTTAAAATAAAAGAAAATTGAGAACTTTAATTTTTTAAGTCACCAGAAACTCAGTGAGGAACAAATTGCTCTGAGTACAGTATGAGAGTAATACAGAGTTTACACACTTACTTTGCAGCATTCAGGTTTGGCTGGTCTCGGAAAAAGTGTCAGAGGAGATAATCTGGAGTAGTGACAGAGTGTGTCAGGATTAGAAAAGGACAACAGCAATGTCTCTCCACTGCAAGAAGGAAGAATAATTCAGCAAAGCATTAGTCTGTGTATCATATCTAGAAAATACATTCATTGAAGAGCTCACCTCTGGGACACAGGAATACCAAGATTACAGGCTGTAGTCAGGATGTTACAGCTTCACAAGAGGATGTAGGCATCCTAACCTGGTCTTTAGACTAAAGGAGATTAAAAAAGACCTTGAAAAGACATCTTCAGAGTCCCAGGCAAAGGGTAGGTCTATGTATCATTTTGAAAATGCCTCAGATAACTGAAATTATTGCTAAGGAAAAAGTGGTTAAAGTAAAAAGTTGAAATGGAGATGAGCCCTTTAGAGGACATTACTTACTGTTGTCACAAGATATATAAGGAGATCATCAAGAAAATGGGACCTAAAATGATGGACTTTCCTGGCCATGCTGGTTTACAGTAGGGTGACAATAAAGGACGTGGCCTCCCAAAAGGAGCAGGTAGGCCCGAATCTACACAAGTATTTCAGTCTTTGGTGGGCAATGAAAGAAGGGGGGGGCAGTGTAGCAGTGACGTTATTTTAAGAGGATGAGTTTTGCATCTCCACAGGAAGTCCAGTCCAACACAAGTCTTGCTTTGCAGCCTGAAGAGAGGTGCCAAAGGCCTCGACAGCCATGGGGTTTCAGATGCAGCCTGCTCTTGGGTCAGAGTGGGTGGGCAAGGGACAGCTGTCCTCGGCACTGCAGGGAGCACTCAGCTGCGGATGTTACTGCAGTCCAGGTGTCCCATGCCCCGCATTTGCCCAGAGCCCTATTCTGAGTCCTCAGAAGTCTTCAACACATACATATATACATACAAATATATGCATATATATACATGTTGATGGGTATGGATGTACATGCTTTCCAGTTCTTCACTTTTCTGACTTACGAGGCTGGACTTTAAGGGGAGCTACGTGCTGTTATATCAATATAGAGAACTCCGTAGCACAAAATGATATAATTGCTCTTTTGTTCTCTTGCAGAGAACAGAAGAACGCTTTGCAAAAGGGGTGGGACTTGCTTTATTTTGCTCCGTGGTCTCTTGCAGATGGGGTGGGACTAAGGGAACCTGGTGTCCTCTAACCACAATGCACACAAACCCATGCTGGTTGACCCTGTGGCCCAGTCCATCACTTGATCATGGTCATTGCTCCTGTTAGGTCAGCAGGTGCAGGCAGCAACCCACTGACACAAGGAGTTTATCCTTCTTTACTCTAAGCTGTCTCTATGCTCATGTGTCACTGCACCAACTACTCGAGACATGCACTTGAGCTTTTTTTCACAGCCACAAGAAGTACAAATGTTTTATTAAACATTGCTGATTTTTTCACTTTGCAAATGACAACTCACAGATGGCACCAGACTCATTAAACTTCCTGCACAGTGAAACAGATAAACAGAGACTTAGCCCTTTTAAATTGAAATGCAGGAAGACATGAGAACAGCCTTTCTCATACTTTAATAAGAAAGCATACGACAAAAATATTAACTAACTCCATATATTGTTGCTTGAAAGAGGGGGATACTTTCTACTGGTCTATAGAGAGATATTGTGCTGATCTGTGGTGTCCAACAAGTGATATTTGCTTTCTTTTCCTGCTGTAATGATAAATATGTAAAGCCCTCTTTGACACATGGGCAGGACTTCTGTGCAGGAATTCTTTCTAAGCGGTTTCAGAGTTTTCGTTTCACCTTGAATAGTCTCTGTCTGAGATCTGATAAACCTTTCTTTAATAAAGAAAGATTTTAATAAAGAAAGGGACAGGGAATCTGCTTGCAATCAGCACTCTTCTAATGTAACAAATTTAACAAGTATCCTGACTCTAACAGACTACACCATAGTTGCTTGTGAAATGAAGCAAGTCCATTGTGCTTTTTCTTTGATTTCAGAAGTAGCTGCATCTAAGTGGAACGTTGTCTCTTTGCCTCGTAAATAGTCAAGGTATTAAAATGTGCAAAATGCAAATAGAATTTGCACCATAATATGCTTTAATTTGATTTGACATTAGATTTCAGCTCCTCATCTTTTCATGATAGCTATTGAAAAGATGTAATTTTATTTTGAAGTCTTAAGTTTTACCTTCGGTATGTTCCAATACGTGGAAATTGAAGAGGGAAAAGTTATAGTGCAGAGTTGTGGACACATGCAAATTAAGTTTTGACTTTGATTATATTTTTTGCACTTGCTATTTGAGATGTGCACTCATTCTATTTTTCTTTTCGGTGAATATTTATCCTGATGGCTATCACTAAATAATTGCTTGGTGTCTAAAGCTCTTTTCATATGACGGGCAATTCAAAACCTTGATCAAGGTCAATTGTTAAGGTGTCGAAATCTGAAAATTTAATCATCACCAAGAGTAAAATGATACTCAGAATTATGCCTTTAAGAAAAGCCACTATTTACCAAGGAAAGTGTTTTTTATATCCAGTGATCATAGTAATTTCTAAAGTGGAGCATCTTAGAATCTGCTTTGACTTATTCACTTGAGAAAATGGCTAGCTATTCATTCACTCAGGAAATTCTGGACAGCTAGTCAGAAAAAGAGACAAAATCCTGTCTGATCAACAGTAACTCAGGTTTTGCCTACAACTTAGAGAAACTTGGTGCACTAACCACAGTTCGGTCTGCCTCAGACACTTGCAATACACTGCAAGTCCTTGCCCCAAAATTGGCGCCCAACTGAAAACAAGAATTCACAATAACTTTTGATAAGACTGGTGTGAAATTATGCTAGCTGAACTGTGGTCTTCCACAGAGCCACGCTCCCCTCCTATACCCAGCATCAGCTTGCATGGGGCTGTAATAGCATCTAGTGATGCCGGTAGTTCCTGTACACCAGATACTTTTAGTTGGTTTGTCTAACAATTTTTTGAACCCATCTTTGCAATAGCTCAAGATTTCTGATGGCTACCTGCACGCACAAAATCGGTACATGGGAATGCTGTTTGCAATTACATACAGCAATGAATTTAGATATACAGGTGACTGACACAACAGCATGCCACAGGGTCTTGTTCAGCTCTATGACAAGACCCTCTGTTTCCAGCTGGGGAGTTGGACATCATCTGGTAGTCATTGTGTTGCACTGGGAGCAGTGCTCTCATCTTTTATAGTGTGGTGCCTCACACAAGAGCAGTCACTGCAAAAGGCACAGGAAGATCAACGTCCTCATACAAAAGTGATGTGTTTGATTGCTTACCCAGGATCTCAAAAGCAGCTCAGGCCTCACTTGCTGCAGTTGATAGAGGCAAATCCAGCGCTCCATCCATTGGAAACCCAAGGACTGGCATACCTAGAGGGTGTGTATTGTTTTGGCAATAATAACAGCAATTTGCTAAACTGGCTAGTCCAGAGCAATCCCCACCACCTTCCTGAAATAATTTCAGCTGCTTAGTGAGTGCATCTGAAGTTCTCCAGATGCTTTTGTTTATTTTTCTTTTTTATTTTTCTTGATTTTTTAAAGATATTCTTCCTGATGGCCATGTCAAGAACTTAACTGGGGAATGGCACATACTTCGTTTCTCAGTGGATATTGAGTCTTTGCCCACACCTCCTGGGCTTCCCAAGGCTCCTGAGAAGATACCTCTGATACCTTTTGATACCTCAGAGAAGGCAGGACAGCAGAGTGTCATGATGGCAACTGCTGGGTAAGTACCCAGGATGCATTGCTGCTGCAATTAGCAAGTAAAACGGAAGACTGCACAGAAAGACGCTGCACTGCCAGCGCTTTATAGCAATAGCACTTATGTATTTGTTCCTAGCGCCTAAGGGCCTGCTTCGGGACAAAGACGCAGGAACTCCATTTGCTAGGCACTCTACATGGGAGCTCTTTATTCAGGTTAGTGCCATAACAATTTTGTTAGCACCTTTCAGTCGAAGGTGTGATTACAACTCATGTAAACATACCCAAAACAGATAGCTTAGATACTATGCATAGTCTTGGTAGCATGCAAAACAATCCATTTGCAAAATCTAGCATCATAAATGACACCAAATATTTGAGGAATAAGGTCAATAGCTCTATGCTGTTGCAACTATTCTGCTAGCAGGTCTTGAGTATGGTACATTAACGCTTGCTTATGTGTATCTGTAGAAACCACCATCACATCCTGGTCTGCAGTGAAGGCAACACATTAAATTCAGTAGTAACACTTAGAGCAAATACCGTCATGATGCTTCCAAAGGAGAAAAAAATGTGGAAATTAGATAGTTCTAATGGCATAGAATTAAAAGACAAAAACCTCAACAAACCACAAACCCAACAAACCTCTATCTTGGAGGTGAAAAGGAGGCCTTATTAATCATAACCACATCTGATCTAACTCCCCACTCAAAGTAGGGCCAATTTTGTTGCTCAGTTCTTTGTCAAGTTTTGAAGATCTCCAGGTATGCAGATGCCACCATCTCTCTGGGCAATACATTTCAGTGTTTTGTGAGGAATTTTTTCTTATATCTCACTGAAATTTCCCTTGCTGCAACTTATGTTTATTGCCTTTTGTCCTTTTCTGTGCACCTCTGAGAAGAGTCTGGCTCCGTCTCCTTTATAACCACCCACTATGAAGCTGAAGAAAGCAGTTAGATCTCCTCTTAGCCTTCTTTTCTCCAGGTTAAATAAATCAATTTCTTTAACCTCTCCTTGAACATCATGTGCTCCAGCTCCCTAACCATCTTGGTGGCCCTCCATTGGACTAGTTCCAATGTCTTGCTCGTACTGAGGAGCATCAAATTGGACACAGCACTCTCTGTGTGTTCACACTTGTGCCTAAGGGAGAGGAATAATCACACCCATAGACTTGCACCAGCACTCACTAACACAGCCCAGTGGTTATCATTTGTTGCCCGAAGAGTGCCCCTTATCTCAAATACACCACTTAGGATCTTTTCCTTCCTGCAACATCCCATAAAATATGTGTCAATGAGAGAGGGGAGAAAAAGGAAGGGCAGGGAAATACAAGATTTTTTTCAAAGTACAGCTTGCTCTAAGGACACAAAGGCAATGTTAGAAAAGAAAGCTGGATGCACTTCTGAAAGCATGAGATCTCTTTTCTACACAGAAGTATGTTCTCTCTGTTTGCAAATGTGGGCTTTAAAAATGGTAAATACTAAATCACTTGACTTGCCCGAAGTCACAAAAATTTATCAAACTGAGAGCCCCAATTACCTTGTTCAGTTCTCAGTTTGGATTACAAAGTCACCCTTCATTTAAAAGTAATTCAGGTCAGACTATTTGAAATGTTTCTGTGACTGTTTTTTCTTATTGTCCCACTACTAAAATGTTGCTACAAATACTTTTAGCTTGGAACCTAAAAACACATCAACAGCCATGAAAGCCTTTCTTCTGAAAAAAGTGTTTCATTTTCTTTCGGGTTATTTGTTTTTTTCTCTTTGGTAGGCATTCAGCCATTTTTACTAGGTCTCTTCTTGCCACCTTAAATTAAATTCATAAAAATGTCAGAACACAAGTGATTAAAATTATTTTCTCATCCACACTGTGGTTCTATTGGGACTTTTTCCCCAGATGATGCTATTTGAATCTGACTATTGACAATAAATTTATTGCCTGTAGAGCTCCAAATGTGTGATGTCTTTTCCTTTGCTTTCCTGACCTGATGCTTGCAACTTTTTCCCTTTCTGGGAAAATATTGCCACCCACAAAGCACTTTTCTCCATTTAGAAGTAGTTCTGTGGTCCCTACCATAAAAGGGTCATGCAAGGTAAGGCTTCAAGATGAAAAGTCAGATTGAATCCATAGTAAGAAGGAACAAGAATCATATTTAAGAAAAATAGTCCATTTCCCTTCCTTGATCTTTGATTTATATTTAGTTTTTAGCAACTGAAGTTTCTTGTCATGGCCCTGTAAATTGCTGTGGTATGAAAAAAACAGCCATATGACCCTCAGCCTACCAGTGTAAGTACCAAATGTAGAGGTATTAATATGAAAAAATTGGTTTAGCATGCACTACTTTGTGTTTTACAAGAATCATTTTATTCTGAAAGCAAGACTACAACAGTGCTTCCAACACTCATGATTTTATTACGTGTCTGATGACGTTTGGTGTTTCTCCTTAAAATGCCAACTCCTGGAGACATCTCATTACCTGTGATACTTAGCTTTCATTGAAAAGCAATGTTTTTAGCTCTTGTGGTTGCAGAGAAAAACATGCAAGTCTGAGCCCTAAAGATTTAAAAATTAGAAGGCAAAGGTAAAGGCCAAAAATTTTTAACCTTCCAGTTTTTAAGTTAAACTTAACTGTCTTTGGGTCCGACCCAGAACTTCTGAGTGTTTGAGGCTGACAGTAGATCTCCCATAAAGTTCATGGATTAAAAAAATTTTGAATTAATTTAAATATATTAACTGTATTTATATAACTATATATAGTTATAACTGTAACTACAAACCACAGATTTTTAGGTTTTTATGTTTGCTGCTCCAAATTTAAGTCCTATACTATTGACTTCAAAGGTGGAAGCCTCCACAAAAACAGAGGTGAACTAGGGGAACAGGGTATTCATATGGTCAATGTAGATTTATGCCCTGGAGTATTTCTGTATCTAAGAATATAACATACAAAAATATTAGCAGAATATTGCATGAGATTATTTTGATAATTTGAACCTAACCTGTGTTTGCAGCACTTATTTTTTTAAAATAGGAAAATTCTGAAGTCCTACATCATGATAGGAAAAATCTTTTGATTTTGGCTGTGTGTGCAGAGCTGCGTGGGAATGGTGAAGGAATGGGTGGGGAAAGGGGGTGGGTATAATAGACTCACTTGAAGGATATTTTGAATGGTATAATTCCTTTTCTGTGACAAGTGATTAGGATCATTTGTGTTAATGAGAGGGTTTACAAATGAATATGTTAAAAATCTAATTATCTGTTCCTGCAGGACTTGTTTTCTGTTCTCCAATAAGAGAATAAAACCAATACCATGTGCCCAAGGTGGTTTGTCATGTGGCATGAACGGCAACCAACAAGAAACATAGAAAAGCACACAGCTTGCAAATTATAAACATACAGGAATGTATTTGTCTTCAAATACAAAAATAGTTCGGAAATAACTTTTGATTGGAAAATTCATAAATTACTACAGTGTGTTATTATTTTAACATTTATTCATCTGTACATGTTTATATTTTACCAATCAATATTTAACTCATCTCATGATCCTGCCACGTTCTATTTATACTTACATATCTGAATCAGATAAAGTTTTTACAACTATGCGGTAAATTCGAGTCATGCAGCTCTGACTTTTTTGTGATTTGCTTGAAGAAATAAGCAAGCCAAGCAGATGAACTGAAAAAAAAAAAAGGTCTAAGAACAATTTCTTGCTAGAAAATGAGAAATTCAAATATCTGAGTAGAATTGGCTCCAAGTAAAATGCATTTCTTCTTTTCTACTAGAGTTTTTCTACCAGTATAATTATGGCTTGTTTTTAAAATTGGAGTTGTAGTGTAGGCAATGCCAAACCAAACAGAGCTGGCTACAGGGTTTTGATCATTTTCTCTGGCCCACACAAAGGCCTACCTACTGTATTTACTACAATAGTTCCTCAGGGCGAGTCAGAAACGCTGTGTTCGTTGTGCTGGTCATTAAGCTTCACAAACATCAATTAGGAAGCAGGCTTTCACTTCCCACCACCCCTCTACCTCCTCCCCCAGTGAGTTTTGCATCTTAAGCAAAATGGTCAAGGGAAAAACAGTAGGAGAAAACTTTCCCGTATTTATATATACATACATGCCCTGTATGTAAATACATTTCAGAAAAACTATGTTGCATTTCTGTATCCCCACTCTCTCCTGTATACAAAGACGTTGCAAGATGTGTCGGGGG
Source organism: Ciconia boyciana (assembly GCF_034638445.1). Lineage (NCBI taxonomy): Eukaryota > Metazoa > Chordata > Aves > Ciconiiformes > Ciconiidae > Ciconia > Ciconia boyciana. The sequence goes on along the minus strand of NC_132939.1, from coordinate 55,220,760 downwards.
GGTCTCAGCATCACTGGCCGCTGGTGCCGATGAAGATGTGCCCTGTGTGGGGCTGCCACCACAGCTCTGCTTGTGCTGGTCAGGCCAGCTCCTGCAGTGACGGCAGACAAAAGCTTTAAATATTATCTGTTTGGTGCGACCAGGAGGAAGCTCTTCCCCATGCTGGGATTCAGCCACGGAGCCTCAGGTCGTCCTGGCTGTCCCTCACTGGGGGCTCAGGGGCTCCAGCACCCCAGGGACCTTTTAGGGTCCTGCCCGCAGGCTCTGTGTGGAGCATCGCTTGCACACTTCGGGATCAAATTCTTACACAGCCACTTGCCTCTAGGTGCAAAAATTGCTTCTCTATTTCTCTGCTATTTCTATTCTATCTCTATGTCTATTGGTTCACTATTTCTCTGCTTTCCATTTCCCCTTACTTTGTTTTGCACTCTTAATATATTAACATATTGGGGGTTGCTCTATTAAACTAAACTTTTCAGCTAAATTTCCAAGCAGTTAATCCCATTAAGTTTTTTATTGGATTTGAAATGGATTTGTCAAGGAAACAGTATTGCTGCAATTTATGAATGCACTGCAGCACCTTTAGGAGACAACTGTCTCTCCGTTTGGAACAGGAAATGTTAAATAGAAATTGAGAGAGAATTTGTAAAATTTATTTTCCACTACTGCAAGCCTTCAAGAGCTTGATCTGAAAAATAGATTATTCCTTTTCTCCTTGTGTCCAGGAGACAGTGCTATGATTTTTAATAAAGATCATATAGCCTTGGAAAGCCATTTAACAAGCTTCCTTGGGATATTACAGTGCAAGCAAAGTTCGTCTATGCAAAATTCTTAAATGTGGAAAATAATTTTAAATTTTGGACAAGCCGTGGCTCACTTAGTTGATTCTTTTTTATGAAGTTACAAAATAGATGTTGTCCCCAAATAGCCTGATCTGCAATGATTAAACTCAGTCTTGTGTGGAGGCCTGGCATGAATCCTTTGCATCATAGCTTAATGATTTATTTTGCTTGGAAAGTAGCTGTGGTCCTGAACTTGTCCCTGTTTAAATCCAAATTACTTCTATGGGAGCTGGTTTGGGCCCTGTAGTTTGTGTGCGATAAAAAAATTAAAGCTGCTTTGAATAAACGGTGCTGGGTTCAGGCCATGGTAGGGCATGGCCTTGTGGGCACGATGTGAAATACATTTTTATTCTCAGATAGGGTAGCTGGAAGATGCCTTGCTGTAGACCCCAGCCCCATCGCCTGCTGCCAGAGGACTGCAAGACCAGGCAGAAAGCAGCCTGGCCACTCCTGGGCAAATGCTGCTTGTTTCCACCCATTTGCGTAGAAGTCCCTTGTGGGGGAGCTGCGGGGGGGGTGGGCGCTGGGGAGGGCAGGAGGGAGGGAAGGGGGGGCCAGGTGAAACCCCAGCTGAGCAGACTCAGCTGGGCAGGCACATGGGGTGCTGGGGAAGGACCTGTGTGGCCCCCACGTGAGAGCCAGGCAGTGTTTAAGGGAACTTCAGGGGGGATCCAACCTTTGAGGTCTCCTGATCCCCTCCATGGGCTCCAAAAGGGCTGTGTGCAATGCGCTGATTTACCGTCAGTAACATGTTTCTTCATTCCCTGTCCCTTGGGTTGGATTATGTCATCATGCCAGCGCATTAACCTAGGGCTTGTGCATCTAAATTTATTTTGTTTTGGGTTTTCTTCTCTTCTAATATTACAGCTTTGCCTCTAGTTTATAAATATTCCATTTAAGGAGCTATTTAGTAGTAACAACATTCCTGAGCTCAGTCCAAGAATTGAGCTAATTATGGCTCCCCTTCAAAAATCCATCTCCACTCCCCCTCCCATGGCCTTCTCTCCCCTGTGGTCAAAGATACTGAAGATAATAAAGTGCAAAAAACTCCTACCTAAATAAACAGATGAATTAATTGGATACACTGTCTCTGACAGATTAGTAAATCCCAGTCTTGCAATCCTTATTTATGTGAGTCATCCTGCTGAGTGGAAATATTTGTGTAAGTAATACCCTGATTTTTAAGAATTATATTCAAAACCCATAAAAGATAGGAGTTTTTTCAGCATCTTCCATAAATGGGGAAAGGAAGAGTGGCAAGTAATCTGTTTTAGCAACTCATTAGCTAATTAAAGCAACTGGTGATAAAGATACTAAAGAAAGTTCCTTCTCTTGCAACTACATAACTGTTGCATTAATTTTTCAGTTTTGCATCCAAGAACAAGCATGTCTTAAAGTATCCTTGGAAAAAAGCCTTCTCTGTTTATAGGCAGCGCAGTTCCACATTCTTGGTATATGGAACACCAAATGTCCTGGGATAGCCAGCGTCCTGGCAGAGCGCCATGCATCTTATTATATGGTAGGAGAGCCAAATTTCCTCCTGCACAGTATGTCTATAAATAAAGTGCTTCTTCCACAAGAAATTAAATGGAAGCATTTTTCCAACCAGCATGCAAATACAGTTTTTGTTTCTTACTGCAAGTAATAGCCAATTTGTGATATTAGCTTAAGGTCAGAATTATTTTAATGATGATATTAAAATGCCTTCTCCCAGGCTTGCACAGGGATGTAAAAAAATACAGCGAAAACTTTTCCTTAAAGAACATTTCTTCACTTTTAAAGGATCTGGCATAAAGAAAGCATCTTTCAACTGTCCAAGATTAAAGTGTTATATGTACGTCTCAGCAGGAATTTAGAGTTAATTGTTAAGGATTGCCATTCTAGCCTTGAGACTGTGTTTGCAGCCAGCCTGTAGCTTCTTTGGGGCATTTGTGCAGTTTTTTTGCACAACACTTAGCAAAATAATCTCATAATTTTTGCTGATGCCTTTAAGGAGATACTAGAAAAGAAATTGTTATATGACTCTTAATCTAAAATCTGGATATCAGCAAACTCTCACTGAGCTGCTCTTATCAGTCACTCTTATTCAGAACATATGCTTGTATATTTATAGAATTAAGAAATAAGGTTGATGAAGTAATGCAGGGAAAAGGTTAGGGCATCTTCATCTGATCGCTTTGGTAGCTTAAATTTAGTGTCAACAGTAGGTCTTAGAAGGTGCCTCTGCTTTTCAGTCAGACTGGCATTGTGCCACATCACCTCTTTCATGAGTGAGGACTAAAAGGAAACTAGAATGGCACTGGCCTGTTGAACTTCAAACATTGACAAAATTAGAATAGCCCAACATGCAAAATCTGTCTTATTACATGAAAGATTTTATTTTATTACAAATGGAATGGCTTAGAGACCATCGGGAGACAAGGGCTCTCTTCTGTTCCTTCCAAATCTCCAGTCATCATCTAGGATAGTTAGATGATATATCTGCAATTTTTTATCTTCTTCCTGCACCTTAGTTTCACAAAGGAGAAATCTCTATTGCCCTTTTTTTTTTGAGAAGGAACCATTTCAAGCTACTTTTTTTCCTGTCTATCCTAGAACAAAATTTGTGTGGCTTTTCTCTTCAAGTTCCTTTCTCCTCCATTATGAAAGCTCTTTGCACGTAAGTAGTATCTCTCATACAGAACTACTTCCAGAAGGAAATGCTTGCTGCAGTGTCATCCCATTTGGTAAGAAGGATTAAGAAGTTATGATATTTAATCAGAACTGGAAATTAGATTCCTCGCATTACAACTGGAGGCAGTATTAAAAACAAGAGCTTTGTAAAAATGCTGACTATATTATTGAACAGTGGAAGGAGTTAATATTTTTCTTGTGATTACTTTCTGATTAAAAACAGTATTTTTAAAATGAATTTTCATCTAGTGTGTGCGGAATGGTTTCTGTGTAGCTTCATCTGTGCCTCCCACTTTGAATGACAGCCAGAAAGGTGTCATACATAGACCTAAGTGGGGCCATCTTTTCTTAAGACAAAGTATGTTCTTAAATAATAAATGATCCTGGCAAGTTGTTTATTACCAGCAGTTAATGATCTGTTTATTAGTTAAAGTCTGTGGCTGTTAACACTCTAACAAATCAGTTCACTCTGTTAAACATCAATTTTGAGTACATTATTGGTATTAACCATACAACGAACTAAAACTGTTGCAGACAGTTGATTTTATTGCTACGGCAGAATTGTATAATAGGAGGCAAAGGTGTTCGATATGATACTAGTGTTCTTGAAAAGAAAAATAGATTATGTTACATTTGTTTGTATTGGTTAACAACTGGCTTTTATTCATAATGAATGTGTATTCTCTTTTCCCAAACATCTTTCAAGCAGGCTCAGTTTAAAGTCCTACATTCTGTAATTTCCATGTTTTTAAGAGTGTAAGGATTACCTTTTTTTGCATGCATATAGTTTGGGGAAAAAAAAAAGGTGGGCTTAAAAATTAACTTCTAGAAGGTGTGTGGGATGAATAGCTTGTTTAAAAAAAATGCTCAGAAACCAAATACTGCTAACACTGCTTGTTTGCCTGAGCAGTTGGCACTAGATCAACTGGTTTTCCAGACTAGTTGCAGCTACTGGGAGGAATAGGCAGAGACAGAGTGAAGATTCTGGTGTTGGCTCTGCATTAAGCTGAGCTTCGCTTACATCATGTTAAAATCCCACAAGTGTCTTCAACAAAACGAAGTTCCAAATGGAAGACCTGGGATATTAGGTGATCTTGATGAGAATACTTGGTCTTGAGCGGAATAGTGCTCTACAAGGCTTTGGCTCTGCCTAGTCCCAAACCATAAAATGCACGTATTGCAATTTTGCATCTGATCAGGAAACAAAGCTGTAAAAGTAGGTTCACTCGTAGGGCTCAAGTAGTGGTAATAAGTCTGGCAAGGCTGGATAAATAGGTGTGAGAATTACATTCCAACCCACAAATTCGAGAGTTCAGATCTGTTCTTTCAATTTTGGCCCACTTCTCATAAAAGGTAGCTCTGATACTTTCAGCATTTAGAAATAATCCACTGATACATTAGTAGAAAGTAATCCCCAAAAGCTTTTCTCTAAAATATATCAAAAATACTTTTTCTCAATCTGCTCGACAACTAAAATATCCTTAGGTTTTTTCCTATGCTGGATTAATTGAATTGATGCAAATCCTTACATGGGCCCAGTATTATTTCTCTCAGTTCTAGAATGGCTTGTTCTGATTTAATTTGAATCTTTCTTAATTCACTTGAACTCTGATAAAGTAAACATAGTTAAAACAGTAATCAGTGGTTCATAGCGCTCAGCTAATGCAAAGGCTATCTCAAAAAAACATTCTAAATTAAATCACACTGACTTTATATTGATAATCAGCAACTTGCTTGAGGTAGAACAAATTACTAGAAAACGTGTGTACCACCACAACTGTAGCTATAGTCTAAAAGGTCAGTACAGAACAAGAATTCAGTAACAAAAGTGACACTTTGGACCCTGAACAGTGGGATGTCTAGCAGAGCTTTCTGTAATGGTATTAAAGTGTTTGGCTGTTTTCATGTTTGTCAACCTATTTACTGCCCTGTTGAAGGAGGAATAGGAGGAGCTGTGGTTTACACCCAGTGTCAACAACAAGATAATTTCCTTAAGAGTAAGTACCGCTTTCTTGAGAGTTTTAATTACCCCAGAGGTCCTCTGGTTTTCACCTATCCCTGCAATCAGCCAGTTATACCACGGGAAGGTATTTGCAATGTAATCTGAATTAAAACCTAATCCAACTCCTGTTAAAACCAAAGGTGCTGAAGATTTGCTGAAATTCTCTCGCTGTCAGTTTGGTGCCAGTGTAGCTTGTTTAGGGGCTTGAGCTTCTCCCTCATGCAGCTTACCTGTCACACAGGGATCATCTAACCTGGTTCAGAGCAGTCTTAGAAAATGAAGTGACAACAGAGGGAAAGGAGGTGAGCTCAGCTTGAGCTCAGCTCCCACCTTTGTTAAGCAGTGGCACAAGCTTCCCCGTTTGCCTCTGGGAGCACCGAATCACATTTTAATCTTGCAAAGCATGCGGAGCTTATAGACCAATGATATGGCAGTGATCTTAGCTGAAGTCGCGTCGCTCGCTGTAGCCCTTGAGGATTACTGACGGCATCTGAAAGTTTCTGCAGTTGGCATTCTGAATTGCTTAATTCACAGGGCGCATTATAATGCAAAGCCAGAATCATCCAAGGAAGAAATCTGTGGTGGTTGCTGTTTGAGCTGATTGTTAGTGCTATAAATTTGAATGCACTGACGCTTGCTTCTTGCCTGAAATGTAATGATCTCTTGTCTATGTATGTTTATAAGTGTTTATATATTAAAGCCCTATGTTGGATGGCATGAATGTTAAATGTGTTTTTCTTCCCTGACCTGAACAGCTTTTACTGCCCCTTACTCTACCCTGTTTATACAGTGCCACATAGCAATGAATGTTTTTAATAGAAAAACCTCAGCGTTGTTTTTGGTAGTACATATTTTTTCTTATCAACGTGTGTATCACAATGTAACAGGCAGCCAAGTGCCAAAACAGTACAGTCTTTCTGTACTTCTATTTTCCTTCAAGGTGTAAGAGCAAGGCTCCATTTAAATCCCACTAAATGAACATGGTAAATGACACAGCAGAGAAAAGCATGTGTTTTACCAGTCAGGTTTGAGAGTGTTTGAAATCAGCCCTCAGTTTCAAGTGATAGGTAGACAGCAGCCAGGCTGGCAGAGCAGAGGGAGAGTAAGAGAGGAGTTGTACAGGCTGGAGGGGTTACTGTGACTTGAGCAATCCATAGGATAAGGAAATAAAAAAATTATGTGACTTTATGTCCTACGGTTCTCTCTCTTTATAAATAGCATCTTTACTATTGCAGTCACTCTCAGCACAGAATTGTTCCATATTCAGTAAACAGGCAGAAAATTCAACTGCAGGTCCAGAATTAATGGTGTTAAATTTGTAATTGCTAGATTTTCTTTTCTGGATTTTCACGGAGAAATGACACTGGTTCAATCAAGAATGATTTCAGAATAAATGTATTGGTGGAATTGCTGTGAGCAGACTAACTCCTGGATTACCTGAGATGAGCGAATGCTTCGGTTTTCCTTCTTGAGACTTCTTCTTTGAGACTTCACAACATGCAACACAACTAAGTGTGATATATAGTCCAGAAAATTTAAGGCACAATCTGAAGACTGTCTGTATATCACTCTCTCTTTGAGAACAGAGCAAGCAAATGGCATGCTAAGCTAACATTTGTGTTAACCACAGCCAGTTCTGAAGTCATGGCATTCTGTGCACAAGAAAGTCAGATTTCTTTCAACATAGCTCTTTTGAGAGCTTGATGTTCATGTTTAAATCATCTTAGAATTAAGAATCCAGTTGTTGGGGCCAGAGTATAGTCTAGGGAATATATGTACAAAATATTTAAAGTTATTCTCTGGTTTCCCTGGATCTTGCTAATGTTTCAACATGGGCCAGTCTCCTTTTGCTGAATTAGGGCAGGCTGAGGTTAGGAAAACCTAAAATTAGTGGGATTTAAACTCTAATTGCTAGACTAAAGCATTAGTCATCTGGTGACTGATGCCTTAAGAGGTTTTTGTAAAGAAAATATTTTACAATCAAAGGAAACCAAAACAGTGCACTACCTGCTTTGGACAGACTGATAATATGTATATTGGAAATTTTTGGGGGCTACAAAGGTTCTGAAAGTTCCCCCAAACTTTTTAAAGTTTTGTCTAAGGTATATTGCAAAATGTATATACATTGGAACTTTACATGACACCCATCATAGGTTTTGCAATGCCTTAAGGTATGCAAGCAGATAACCTTTCAGATAAATGCCCAAATTAGCCATGAAAACAGGTAGACATCTCTGTCACCAACTGCTGTTTCAAATCCATCTTCATGCCCTGCTCAAAACAGCAAATTTTCTAACCAGCATGAAGTTCAAAGGTCTGGAGCAGCAAAACTTGAATACAGACATTGACCATGACAGCTGTTACTGGGCTAAAAGAGTTCTGAAAAGACCTAGAGTCTCAGTAAGACCTTTGCTGCTAAATTGCATACTTTTCCATATCTTTAGGTCACTTCTTAACATGAAGTGGTAAAAGCCCACAGCTTACTTAAAGGTAAGCCTGCTCTGTGAAACTCTGGGCTTTCTTTAGGAGGATGCAATAAGGTAGGATATAGGTCTGCAACTCATTGTCTACTTCAAGCTAGCTGTGCAGATGGTCATGGTACACATGATGTGATGGCTGAAAGGCTCAAAGTACTCTCAGTACAAAAAGCTTTTCCATGTGCAGATTTAGTGGAGACCAAGAGTGCTCTATAAACTCACATTCTTTGTGCACTAGCTTTCTTGATTAGATCTGTCCCAAAATGCCTTGTGCCCATTGGATTTTCTCAACGTGATAGATAATGCATATTTACTACCCTGAGGTTAAAGCACAGTGAAGAATTGGCCCAAGAAATGCAGATACCCATCCGTCAAAGTTCTGAGTGTATTTAATCCTCAGATCAGTTCCTGATGTATGTTGATGTATCCACTGCAAGAGGCAGAGTGGGGAAAGAGTCATTATTCCCTCTCTCTGAGAATACTTTAACAATGGCAAAAGTCATGTAACGATTCATCCTCACTCTCAAAAGCATGTTATGCCATGTCAGCACATAAACAAAGAAGATGTCATTGATAAAACTTCTAAAAAAGGAACTATCCCTGACTTTTGGCTGCTTTATCACATTCCTAGCTCAGTTCCTGGTCCAGAATTATATCTAACTGCACACCACACTGACCTCCTGAAACAGGCATCGGGCCGAGACCATGATCTTGCATATCTTACTAAAACTTTGGAACAAATCCATCAAGAAAACTCAGAATTTACATTATCATACAAGAACAGAGCTTCCTTCCAAACCAAAAGGTTGAAGACTGGACTGCATAGAAGCAGTGCGTAAGAATCAGAAAGATTAAATCAAAGGGCAAATTGTCTTATCTTGAAGACAGCTGCAAATGGATAAATACTGGCATGATATTCCTGATTCATGGGAGCAGACGACATACTTGTTGTCCCAGAATAGTATATAATCCCAAATTATAAAAATTCCTTATATCATTAGATGAGATTCAAAGTATAAAAAATATAAGCTGCAAATTATCAACTATAGGCGAACATATATTGCAGGACTTTAAAAATCTAGTCCTGGTTTGGGGATGGTTAGTTAGGAAGGGAATAGCCATAAATGAATCCAGACTTCAGGATAATCATATCTAATTGTAAAGTTTTCTGATGACTTTCAGAAATGTATCAAAACTCTTAAATATACCAAAATTACAAATCAAAATGGCTTTAGAAATAGTAAAAATAAACAAACACAAGTTTTATAATATCATATAAACATAAGTTTTTACTTCTGTCCTCTAGTGTTTTGGGTCTTGCATTCAACCCCGCAAATGACCTTTGCTGAAAATAGGCTGTTGCTTTTTCCCCATAGTGCATAAATTAGAACTCAAATGGGGATATAGTTGACTGACAGTGGTGTGGTTTAATCTAGAGACCTAGATTAAGGTTGACAGCATTAGTAAGTAAGTATAATAATTCTTCCACCTCAGTTGCTTCACTGGATGATCCTGTTCTATCTGTCTAATGTAACCACTGGTCACTGAAACTGATTATAGTGATATTATTTATTTCATTAGTTCAAAATATTATCTAACCAACATAGTAATTTTGTAATTCCTTCTGGCATATTTGCCTGGCTTTCTCTAAGTCTATTACCCTTCATTATATATTTCTCTACTGTAATTATCCAGTTTGTTTTTTTTTTTTTTACTTTTGACCTTAATTTTTAATATAATTTCCTGTATTTTTAAAAAACTTGAAACCTTCATGATATGTATCTGGCACACTTCACTCAAAAAAAGTCTATTAGGTTTCAGTCACATGGTGTCTGGGAATGGTAGCGTGACTTTTAACCAGCAGATCCATCTCTCTGTTTCAGTTCTGATTCAAAATCACTGGCAATTACCACGTGGACTTCCATAGGTGTGGGATTGGACCCCAGTTCTAGTGCCACTAGAGTAAAAACCATTAGATTATACTACAGTGATATTCATAAACTCTAAAGCTCAAAAAAACCCCCTAGAAGTTTCAAAAATACATCATGTGTATGTTACAGAAAACAATGCAATAGCTGTCTTTTGTACAGTTGGCTTATTTATTTTTAAAGCTGACTTTGTTGCTCTAACTCCCTAGAAAAGCCTTTTGAGGGTCTTTGCACTACAAATAAAGGGCTACTTTGGGTGTAATCCCCCAGGGCCTTTTCAGAGAGAGGAGAGGTTCTGGTGGCATTAAGTATCTACAGTTTATACTACAAAGAAGAGCTTTAGCCAATGCAATAATACTTGTGTAGAATGGGAAGTGCTGACCACACACAATTTCTGTTGACTTGACTTGTAGCTGTGTATGTTCAGGATCTCTTGTGGTTTAAAATCCAGCGTGCTACATGATGATCCAAAAACTTAGTTCAGTCATTGGAAAAAGGCAAATCAACAACAGAGGTCTTACCTTTGCTTTATGTTTGTCAATCAAGAAAGCAGTCTTTTGGCTTTTTTTTTTTTAATTACTGTACTTATATTTGTATAAACTCCAGCATAGACAGAGATCTAATAACATAATGATGCTTAAAATGAGCACAGTTTATGCACATTATGTATAGGAATTAGATACACATCTATAGCTACCTATGCACTGTTATATGTGGCTGTGTGCATAACATGGGGAATGAGAATTACTCACTCTTACAGAGAAAAATTAAAGTTCTAAAAGGTTAGAGTGAAGCCACCTTGTCTTGGAAGCTTGTAAGCACACTGTTATAGTATGGTTGAATTTGCAGGAGAAATCTTGGCCGTTGGCTGTACTGCGATAGGGAGCCACTTCTAAAACGTGGGTCCGTCACGTGTGTGCAGCAGCCTTCTGCTGTGTCAGCCTCTACAGCACATCCCTTGGTGTGAAACTTTTCCTTAACGTAGATGTCCAGATCGTCCCATTTTACTGAGCTTGAACACATTTGATCACAACATCTTTGAGTAACGTATCTCACCCGAACTGCATTTGATGGAAAGCAAAATTACCAAGTAGCAGGGCATCCTCTTGTTGACTCCTGCAACTGCAGTCAAGGACCGGAAATGTTTTCCCACTGTCCCCTTGAAAAGATGCATTATTTTAAAAGATGCTTCTTTTCAACGATCCGCACAGTTTAGATGTAGATTCCTGTGTTTAGAGGAAAAGTCTTTTTCCTGCTGTATCACTAATGTTATACCTGTTTCTTTGCCAAGTGTGTTGTGTATTGGGATACATATGAACCGTGCAAAAACCCTCTCTTTTGCCTTTGTTCACACTCATGGAAACCTTTAAGAGATTCTACTTTCTTCATCAGCTTGCATCACATCAGACTGAATCCATATCAGCTTTTAAATTGCTATAGCTTCTGAATTGTCTACGACAGAATGTGTCTATGTTGACTCGTTACAATTCTGAAAAAAATCACCTCCGACCACTAACAAAAGTGGTAGTGTATCTTGAGAACTCTATGTATGACAAACTGACATATACAATAAATATGAATGTTACTACAGTAACAGACTGAAATTATATAGTTCATTTAAACCTTTTTCCAACTTCAGTTTAGTCCCAGCTAAAGCACACAGGAAATAAACATATTGAGCTGTCTGGCACCAGGCAACTATCCAGGTCCTGTTCTGTCTAGCACTGGGCTAGGCTTATCCATCCAATCAACATTAGGAGGTTTATTTATGTGAGACATATATTAGTAATAAATGGATTTATTCAGTAGCTTGGTGGATTTATACACGTACAAAATCATTTTAGTTTAAGGAGACTTAAAACTGAGTGACTCCACTACTTTTATGGGCTGTATCCTGAAGCCCTTACGCAAGTTCTATTCTCCTCTTCACAAGGAAAAAAAAAAAAAAATTGAAGTCAATGGGATGTTTGCTGGAGCAAAAACTGCAAAAGACTTAGGAACTGGTGAAATGCAAGTGAACACGCAGCTAGCTAAGTGCCAATTCAGAGGATTATGGTATATTTATATACATTTTATGTAATATTCCACATATAAAAGTCCGTTTTAATTTTTACAGACCAAGATAGTCTGTAAAAGAGAAACAACTGGTAGAATTCAGAAAGGATATCTGGGTTTTCTTTATCACACCTATTTGTACTTTGGACAGATTTTTTTCGAAGGCATTAATTTGACGTGCTAGTCAGGTCTGTGCTACGTTGAAGTCTGTTTTCACCGATTTGTTTGTTGTTTTTTAGAAAACAAGACAGAGAATTCGCCTTAGTGCTATGGTTTACCCATTTCAATCAGATAGCGAGTGGCACATTCTCACCTCATTTGCAGTTTTTAATTCCAATTGGACATTTCTTTTGAAATGTCCCTTCTCTTTTTCCCCTTTATGCTGCCACTTGAAAGTTGAAATGTAGCAAGAATGTAATGTTAGGTGCCAGTTTGCTGAATTACAGGGTGACTGCTTTAGCTGATCCCAAAAAGCAAGTGTCTTTTTATACCGCATAAAAGCCTGAAATGTTTACATATCAAAAGGCTATAGGCCAATTTCTGTCAAAATTATACATGAAGTTAAGCAGTACAAGCAATTTATTTAAACACTAGTCATTGTAGAAAAATTCAAAACCATATGCTCTTTTAGCAGTTTTTCACAAATGCATTTGACCCATGACTTGGCAAGACATGCATGCTTCATAATTTACTCTAAATTTCAAATCCCCATGACATTTAAATAAAAGATCTTCATTAATAAAGTTTATATGAATGAAAACTTTAGAAGCTGATATTGTTAGAGGGAAGCTTTAGGAAAAAAGAAAAAAACGCATTTCTGCCTCGTTTTCAAATGACTGACTTTCCTAATCAGTTCAAGATAAGTTTATTCTGGGAACAAATTACAGTAATTTCGCATTGTATGATTTTTTTTTTCGGTGAAGTAATGATGCAATCAGTTCGAAACAAACGTGGGGACGCTGGAGGGTGATGGCACCCGCACGCCAGAGAGGTGCTGCGAAGCGCCGTTTCCGAGAGGGTTTCGCCGCCGGCGACCCACCAAAACCTGCGGTCCGTGCCAGCGGCACCCGCTCGCGTGGGCGGGAGCCGCAGCCGGGGCCCTGCCGCCCACAGCGATCCCGGCCGGGCGCGCAGGGGCGAAGCTCCTCGGGTGCCTCGGCCGGGCGGCCCCAGCCGGCGCGGCCCCGCGGCAGCCCCGGAGCCGCTCCCGCCGCCAGGCCGGGCAGAGCCAGCGCGGCAAGGCGGTGCACCGCGCACCCCCGGCTTTATTCCTTAATACCTGACAATAAAAATCCGGCCGGTTTCTCAACGAGCGCATCTTCATAGACTTGTCTATGGTGATTGCTTTGTATGAAATCGTGTTTGGGTAATAATATTGAAAATCAGTGCAGCGTTTACTTTATTTCATACCTAACAGCTTGCTCTGCCCGGTGCTATACTCCTCTTTAGATCTCTCTTTCAACCCATGCTGTGACCACCCTCCAGTAACAAACAATTGCTTAGCAACACTATGCAGCACAATTTGCTTGCGTTTCATTTGTTATTACAATTTCATCCCGACACTGTGTGACAACTGATTGTTTGTTTAACGCAATTTCACGTTTGCAAAGGTTAGCAAGGAGCGGATGCGAAACGAGAAACGCCGAGGGCAGGTTTCGGGAAGCGGGTATCAAAACTGGGGGGGTCATGGCAAGACTTCTCCTAGTAAAATAAAACAAAAGAAAAGAGAACTTCCCTGCGGGGGTGATAAGTTATTTGAGAAAATAATCTCTAATTTAGGAATAAAGGTAAGCGGGGCAGCGTGGTGGATCATCCTTCCGCAGAGCCCTCCTGATCGAAAAACTCGTCGGGCAGCCGAGCGCTGGCACAGCCCGGGCGGCGTGCGCCCTGCCGCTGCCCCGGCTGCCCCCGGGGTGCCGCAGCCCCCCCCTGGGATTTTGGCCCCGCCGTGCTGCTTTCACCTGGGAGAAGCCGGACAGGCGCGGAGATGAAGTCCTGCTGCAAGGGATGCCGAGCACCCAAGAAATCGGCCCCGGCGGCGGGCATCCCCGCCGCGGGCCTCCGCATGAGCGGGACTTCAGCGGGGTTACGCGGTTCCCCGGGGGGCGGCAATCTGGGGGCAGGGTGCTGTCCCCGCCGCCCGCCTCCCTCCGCGGCCCGGGCTCCGCGGAGCGCCGGGGCGCGGAGCTCCGCGGGGAGCCCTGCCCTGCGCCGCCGCCCCCGCCCCCGAGCCGCAGCCCGGGCCGGACAGGCGGGACGCTCCCCGCGGAGGCCCCCCGGGGCACCCCCGGAGGAGGTATTCCCGTCCTCGCCGGCGGGAGAGCTGGCCGTGCCCCCGCTCTCGGCATCCCCGCGGGCCTGGCTCTCCCGGGGGCTGCGAGCCCGGCTCGCCCGGAGCCCCGCTCAGCGCCGGGAGCGGCAAAGGCCACCCGGGAGACGCTGCCGCGCGTTGCAGCGGAGCCGCTCGGGACGTGAACGAGCATCCCGATGGCGGCATTAAGCAGCGCGCTGCTCTGCGCGCAGCGGGACCGAGCTGCGCCCGGGGAATTACTTACCAAAAACCCCCAACAACCCGGCCCAAAACTGCCCCCGAAACCCAACCCCAAGCGAACAAATAAGCAATCAAAAAGTAAGGAAAATGCCCAAAATAGCAACAGAAAACTCCCAAATCTAACAAACAAACAAAAAACAAACCCCAAACCCTCTGTCAAATAGTTTCACTTTACAGCAAATTTGCAAAATTTGCACGAAGCTCAGGTCTAAATGCCGAAGGCGGAAAGAAATGGATCGGCAAATAAATTGACGTAAAGGAAACGATGCTAGTACTCAGTCACATCGCGATGTACTAAGAAAGTGAGAATTAAGTCCCGGCGTTCTTTTTCCTTAACGTTCATACGAGTCTTTTGCTAGAAATAGGGTTTTGGTTTAGATCATCCTCAGATGCGGCTTTAAATCCTGGAATACCGAGGAAAGGAAGGATAAAGATAAAGCGCGAGTAAGCGCTAACGAGGATATTCTTTGCTGAGGAGAAATAATGTGTTCCTCGTAAACGGACCCTAATGGCTTGTTTTCATTTCATGCGTACAATTTCCTACCTTCTTTGATGGAGGGTTGATGGGGTAAATAGTCTAATCTTATTCAGTTCACCTCCTGTGGATTCCCAGGGACAGTCGTGACAGACGAAGTATTCTGCAAATCACAAGAGCCAGCTACCAGGAGAGCCAAACTTATTAATAGGAAGAGTTCTAGGGACTTAAAACTGCTCCATTTTAAATTCACGGAACATGCAAAATATAAAGTTCTCCGTATCACTGCAACTCTATAGGCTTTGTTGTCTAAGCTAGAAAAGGAAACATTCTTCCTTAAAAAGAGAAGAAAAAGGCACCAGGATGGATCAGAAGCAAATCGGAACACCTACCAGACCCGGGGATTTGCGATGGCACTGGTCTTTAACATTTCCACTTCCTGGCTTGTTTAAAAATATAAAAGTGATACCTGTCTGGATCGGAATCTGTTAAAAAAAAATGTTTACAACATTCACGCGTCCTAGTTCCGCCTGGTGATCTAGGAAAAGAGAGAAAAAACAGTTCATTTACTCAGTGAAGACGTTGCTGCTTCACTGCATAAAGCTTAAATCAGAGGAGCGCACACTGCGCAACGGCCCTTCGGGTCTCCGAGCCGGGGGACGCAAGATTCAAACCCTGCTGCAGAAACACTCGGAGGGGGGGAGTTGCATGTTTATCGCAGTTTATTTTTTTAAAAAAGTGCTTCGTAACCAATTCGAAGCATAAATACCGAATCTGAGCTTCAGACAGAGGAAATCGCACCCACTAATGCGAACTAACACCAGCAAAGTAGGTGCATAATAGACAAGGCTAGGAGCTGCTAACCACTTCTGCACAATGGCATTAATAGGATTAACCTGGGCAATTAGCCGGTGCAGCAGAGATCAAGCCTAAATCTGGGGCCTTTCAAAAAAGCCCACTAATGGAAAGGATTACGTTAATTTCATTAATTCTCAATACACAGAGCCGGGCTCCTTTCACTCCTTTGTGTAACCCCCACCTCTTCCCCACCAAAAAGGGGGAGAAAAAACCCCCCACCAAATCTGGTTTTGTTTGTCATCTGCATATTACCAGGAACTAAATCCAGGATGACGTCGCCTGGGTATAAAAAAGGGAAGAGGTTCAGATGGATTATACTCCGAGCAGCCCTCTGGGCTGAGATCAGTAAACAGGCGAGAGTTGAGGGGGGAAAGTTCCAGGGGTGGATCCTGCGCGCACACGCACACACACACACACGCACACACACATGCACACGCACACACGCGCGCACAGACACACACGCACGCTCTGCCCGCAAGCTGCCCTCGGAAAAAGCTCCGCTCTTCTCGCTCCGAGCCCTTTTTAAAATTTCTCCGAAAAGTTTCGATTTCGTGTCTCTCCGGCCTTGCCCCCCACCCCCCCTCCACCACAACCACCGCCACCTACCCTCCCTCCCTCCCTCCCTCCCCCCGGCCGGTCCCCGCTGCCCTGCCCCGGCACGGTTTGGGGCATGCCTGTGAGCATGTTCAGCATCGACAATATCCTGGCGGCCAGACCTCGCTGCAAGGACTCGGTGCTGCTGCCCCCGAGCGCCGCGCCCGTCGTCTTCCCCAGCCTGCACGGGGACTCGCTCTACGGCAGCGCCTCCGACTACGGCGGATTTTACTCCCGGGCGGTGGCACCCGCCTCCGCGCTGCCGCCGGCGGTCACCGGATCTCGGCTGGGCTACAACAACTACTACTACGGGCAGCTGCATGTGCCGGCGTCCCCCGTGGGCCCTTCGTGCTGCGGGGCCGTGCCGCCCCTGGGCGCCCAGCAGTGCTCCTGCGTCCCCCCCGCAGGTAAGGGTAAGGCGTCCCCGGGCGGGACGGGACGGGACGGGACGGGACGGGGCGGACGGGCTTTCTTTGTTCCCGCAGCCGCGGGGCGGGAGGGGGTGGCGGGGAGCTGGCGGCCCGCGGGAGAGCGGGTGGGCGGCGGGGGGGAGCAGCGATCTGATGCAAAGCCTGTCGTCGTCTCGTCTGTCTGTCCGTAGGTTACGAGGGCACTGGGTCAGTCCTGATGTCCCCTGTTCCCCATCAGATGTTGCCCTACATGAACGTGGGCACTTTGTCCCGGACGGAGCTGCAGTTACTGAACCAGCTGCACTGCAGGCGAAAAAGACGGCATCGGACTATCTTCACTGACGAGCAGCTGGAAGCGCTGGAAAACCTCTTCCAGGAAACGAAATACCCAGACGTGGGCACCAGGGAACAGCTGGCCAGAAGGGTGCACTTAAGAGAGGAAAAAGTGGAGGTATTTTGCTTTCCTTTTCCCCCTCCCAGCCTCTCCCTTTAGCATTTAAACGCGCTCGGACTGGCGGTACCTCGCTGCGGCCCCAGCCCGGCTCCGCCGGCCGCGGCGAGCCGGCGGCGGGGAGAGCAACGGGTTCGCGGGGGGGGAGAGGGGAAGTTTTTTATCGGTATTTCCAAGCTTCCTTCTGGAGGCGGCTAGCCGAGCCGGCACACGGCTGTGGGCAAACGTCGAGGGGCGGTCGTGCCCCCCGAAGGCCCGCAGCCTTCCCTGGCCGGGCGGCAGCTCCCCTCCGCCTCCCTCCCTCCCTCCCTCCCAGCGCGGCCGCCGCACGTCGGCCCCGCC
The DNA here is from genome assembly GCF_034638445.1 of Ciconia boyciana. Lineage (NCBI taxonomy): Eukaryota > Metazoa > Chordata > Aves > Ciconiiformes > Ciconiidae > Ciconia > Ciconia boyciana. Next base: position 55,203,102 of record NC_132939.1, on the reverse strand, counting down.
GCGGCTGGCAGCGGCTGCGGGCGAGGCAGGGCTCCGGCAGGGCGGAGGTCAGTCTGCGGGTCTGCATATTTTTATTTTTATTTGTTTCCCTAATAATTTAATTTCTTAACGTAACAGGTTTGGTTCAAGAACCGCCGGGCAAAGTGGAGGAGGCAAAAGCGATCGTCTTCGGAGGAGTCAGAAAACGCACAAAAATGGAATAAAGCGTCTAAAACGTCTCCGGAGAAGAGACAAGAGGAAGGGAAAAGTGACTTGGACTCCGACAGCTGATACCTCGCAGGGGGGACATTTCCCGTGGACTGTCGGATATGCTCCAGAGGATGCTACTAATCTTGCACAAGCTCTGCCTTGTTGGAGGGGGAAAATATCTGTATATAATGTACAATGCCCCGAGTTGATTTCGTGTAAATAAAATGTGTTGCCGAGGTGTTGCACAGGTAGACGGCGGCGCGTTTGTTCACCCCTGCGCCGCGGCGAGAGGGCCGAGGGGAGGAGGGGAAGGGAGAGGAGAGGACAGCAGAGGAGAGGAGCAGAGAGCAGAGCAGGGGAGAGGAGAGGAGAGGAGGACAGAGGAGAGCAGAGCGGCGGTGCCCCGCTCCCCGGGGACCAGGGGCGGCCTTCCCGGCGCAGTTACTTATTTAACGAGGTTTCGCTTAGCTTGAGAGCAAGCGGAGGGCAGCGCGCTGTCAGCCGGGCCCGTCGGTCACCCGCTCGCCGCAGGCCGAGAGGCGGCGGCGGATCCTTCACCCCGCAGGAAAGCGGCGGCCGCTTTCCTTCACTTAGCCTCTCGTCCCCGACGGCAGCGCCCGGGGCAGTCCCGCCGAGGCCGGGCCCGGCCGCGGGTCGCCGGGCTGGCGGGGGGGCCGCGGCCGGGAGCACACCTCGCTCCTCCTCCGGAGCTCCTCGCTGGGCCGCCCGCGGCGACACCGGCCTGTCCGCTTACCGGGCCCCCCGCACAAGGGCTTCTCCCCTGCGGGAGCGCCGGCGGGCAGCCCCCGCCCCGCTGCCCCTCCCGTCCCGCCGGCCCAGCCACGCTGGGGCGATGCCCTTAGGAAACACTTGCAGGCAAAGCAAATCCGGCCTCACACTTGTTACTCCCTCCTGTTTCCCTGCTCTTTTCTCTCCCCCTCTCTGCAGTTGTGCCCTGCTGAGTTTCCAAGGCGTTTGCCTTCGACCCCCGTTTAGAAAAGCTGCCTCGCTACATCAGTGTTTAAAATTGCTATTAATAAGTTTCGGCCATTATCAGATGGATTACGCATAAAGGGAGGTACGAGCCCTCGCGTGCTGCTTTTGGGGATGTTTCACAAGAAGTTGCTAATGGATGCTTTCTCCCCTTTGAGGCAGCACCTTTGCAATTAGGAAAGCAGTGACAGCCTGGTCTCATTTTACTCTTCCCTCTCTGAGGGCCTCATAAAAGACATGTCTATTCCCCCTGTAAAATTCACATTCATTTTCCTTACACTTTTTTCCCCATGACTCCCCAGCTCTTAGTGCTCGTCCCTTCAGAGCAGGACCACTGCGGCTTCCCCGTGTTGTCTTGTTTAGAAAGACCTTTCCCTCTCCTCGTGTACAGAGATGGTCTATAAATTTAAAACAAATGACCTGAAGTTGTAAAGCCAATGCAGATAACCTCTGGCTGGAAATCTTCGTGCTGTGCCTTTCATTCAGAAGTTAAGTGGTAGTGAGCTGATTTTCCTTAATTATGGCCAATGCCTAAACTCACCTGTATCTATTCAGCTCGTCTAGCTTTGACAAGAAATTGGTTTATACAAATGTGCCCACCATTGCTTCCAGTGACACTGGAAAGGGTCAGCCGCTGTGTGGCTTGTCCTTGTGCTTTTCCTCCCTTTCTGGATATATCCAGCTTTTTATGGGTATTGTAGCATGGTGTGTATTGCAGGTGCTAGTGCAATAGAGTGAATCTCAGTACCTGTCTGCTCAGATAACATTTCCTAATGTACCCATGTTTCCTCATAGATGTGGTATCTCTCTCTGAGCAATCTCTCTCTGTACCAAGACGTAGGAACAGCTGCCGTGGAAGAAATTAAGTGTGGTTTTGTATGAGTCAGTCCTTTAGGGGGCTTACAGTTTCATAGCTACTGCTCGCTTGAAGAGAAGAAGAAATTTAGCCTCTTTTGTTCCTTAGCACAGCAGAGGAGGAAGCGGGAAAAGCAAACTTCTCCATGGATGATTCTTCTTCTTCTTGGATATGTATCACGGCTTGGTTCTACAGAGCTATTGCTTTTTGGAGATGCTACCCTATTGCTGCAATGTGTATCTGATCTCTGTAAACTGTGTTGAATTACAGCCCAGCAGCACTGAACATTAGTTTTCAAATTACTGAAAATTAGTTTTCAAAAGAAGTGTTTTGTTATGTTACATGCAGGAGGTCTCACTGAGTGGAATTTTAATGTCATCTCCTCTGTATTTAGCCACTGTTAGGTTTTAAAGTGCATACTTGATTTGCAAATAAAAGCCAGGTCTAAGGATAATATTGTCCAGGATTTCACAAATGCTTATATATTTTCTTTACTTCCCATGTGTAAATATCCTTACTGCCACATTGGGAGCTTGGTAGGGTTTCATTTTGTTTTGCATTTTTGTGTGTGGAGTGGTAATTTTGGAAGTTGCTATTAAGGATTTTAGCCTGCATAGCTCAATGTGGGAGTTAAACTGGATCTGGGTTTGTAAAGGGTGGGCTTTAAATATGTTTTTGATAACCAATACTAGTTACTTAAGGTTGTAGTCCACATCTTGAGAGATTTTTAGACTTTTCCAGTGGGAGCAAGGTGCTCAAGAACCGCAGAAGCTCCAGGTCACCGAATGTGCCAATTTATGGATTTATTTAGAAATTTTTGTTCTGTGGGACCATGGGATGTGATGTAAGAATCAAAACCTTGTGTCCCAAAACTTGCTTTCCATGCATGGGATTGTGATGAAGTCACCACTGATTGCTTTAAAATCACATTGTAACTTAGTCTGAGTTAATTTTTGAGTTGACTATAAACTCTTGATTACCATAAGCTTTACCTTGCAGTCACTGGTATCTGTTCTTAATACTACATGTAGATGTAGTGTGTTAGAGTTAATAATATCACTTTAAAATCTAATTGAAAAAGCAGTTTTAATCTTGACCTAAAAGCTTTAGATTACTTACTAAAAATGGCATTTGTGCCATTAGGCAGCAGGAGTATCTCTCATTCTTTCTCTCACTAGTGTTTGGTGAAAAACTAAAAGCTTCATTCTCCCCTTTTTACAGTACAAAATCAGATCCTATGCATCCTGGAAGAGTCTGATAACTGAAAAGTAGTGAGAAGACAACATCAAATGGATCAACAACGTAGAAAACTAAATGATCGAAAGCATGAGAATGATAGTGAGAATATCTCTCATTCACTTGTACCGTTTGGTTGGCATAATTCATTTCTAGATGTTTGTCTGGATTTTTATTTTAGGAGAATTCCTACATGCTGAAATGCAAATGCCATGTAACAACTTTCATTATTTTCTCTTTCTGTTGGTGCAGTAGGGGAAAGGCAAAGTGAGGGACCCGAATACGTGCTATGTTCCAACAAGTTCAGTTCTAACAAAGGGGATTTGAAAGAGGTGGTTGTGGTTGTGGTTGTTTACACTTGTCTAAGAAGGAGACAAAAAGAAATTTTCTTTTAAATTTTTTTGTTTGTTTTGTTTTGTCTGTGTCTCCTCTGCTGCAATTTACAACCTTGCACCTTGGTGCAAACCCATTCTCAGAAGATTTAATATGACTGAAAAACCACTTGGCTGTTTCTGAAACGTGATGTATGGTTCATGGTACTGATGTACTATCTAGGTTTTAGAACATGAGTTCAGTTTCTTGCTGTCTCACTGACTTTCTATGAAATATTGGACTTTCTTTCTAAATTTCTGTCTGTAGAATGAATAATATTCCTTTCAGATCTCACCAGGGAGGTAGGGTGAAGGGAAGATTATAAGAAGAAACATAAGCTACTTCGGAGGTTCACCGTTGCAGCAAAGAATTATTCCAGATAATGCTATGCATTATAGGAGTAATAATTGAATAATTATACAAAAGGAGCATACGCCAAATAAATCTTCCTGACACCAAGCTGGTTTAGGTTATGAAATTCTCTTGCAAGGGAAAGCTGGGGAGAGCAATGTGTAGTAAGGGGACAATGCAGAAGCTTTCTGCTCTGTAGAGGCAGATTGAGCAGTCCGATGCATATCTTTGTTGTGCCATCTGCATTTAGATGGCCAAAATTTATGTTTCTATTTAATACCCTATTTACCATATTTATTTCTGTAGTCTTGTTGTAATAAGTAATACTGGAAAGCAGAGGTCAGATTTTTTTGCTTGACATGAAGTGATTTATTATCAGCTGAAAATCTGGACTCTTTTTTTCCTTTCAGTTTTACTAATGCTTGAGTGAACTGGTTTTGAGCTTTACCATAATGGGATCCTGGGAATATAAACCATGCAAACTCTTTCTTACACATGACTTGTGAAACAAACATTTGGATTAGTGGAAGTTATTAAAAAAATGCAACATTAAGGTGAGTTCATATTTTTTGTGCTCCCTCTGCATTTATTGGTTCTCTGGGATTATACACCATGGAGCATAAATGAACAAAAACCTAAAGAGTTTTTGTTTTGTATTCTACCCCCTTAGGGTTTCATTCCATTTATACTTTATGTTTTCCTCCTTTGGAGACCTGGTGAGTCTTGACTAAACCTAGACAGAAAAGTTTAGTCAAATTACTCTTTCTCTGGGGTTGCCACTTACCCTGATTTGATTAGAGTCTCTTTTAGGAAGGTAACAGTTGTAGCTAACATTATGTTAGACTGTAAGCAATTAATACAAACTTTTAAGTGACCTATCTGTGTAAAGCATCTGACAACTTTAAATGTAGAAACCTGTGTTACAATATTCTGGTTTGTACTGAAACTATCCAAAGCTGGAGAATTCAGATGTAAAGTGAAAAAAGGAATTGGACTTTCACTTTTTGTTTTCAGGTTAGAATAGATGCCTATAGACAGACAGAGACTATATCCCTCAAAGACATACGGCGAAACTTAAGGCACAACTGAATGGAATAACATGGAGCAGGAGAAAGGCCAGGAAACTTGTTATAGCTTAAAAGTACCTATGCAGTTGAATGCTGAAAGTTACTTCACCTCTGTCTTCTAAATGATGTCTGAACACTGGTGTTTGCATTTCTTTTCTGCTCCTTATCTGGACAAACATGCGTGCTTACCTTAGAGATTTGGAGCTTCTTCACCTCATTAGTATATGCCAAAACATGTCGAATGCATGAGCCAGTGTAGAAGTTATAATTATCCCTTTGCATTATGTCCAGGAAAAGGGCATTCCCCCAAAACTCTGAACTAAGCGTTGAATCCCCACCAGAGTCTGCCTGTGTTTATTTATATAAGTACAATAATAATAAATCTTTATGCTTTTCTATCTTTGAGGCGATTTATTCAGCGTTTACTACCCAGTGACTGCAGAGTGCTTTGCTAACATTGTGTGTTGGATTTTCACCTTGACTACACCCTGGCAAAAGAGACAACTTTGGCGTATGGAGCCCCATTCCTCTGGGCTGAACCATCTTCTTCAACAGGGCGGCTGCCTGCAGGGCTTCTGCTCCCCATTCTGTCCAAGGTGGGTGGATCTGTGGACATGGCAGACCTAATATGTTATTTTCCTAGAAAAAAAATGAGGAATTGGGAGCCAGAGTCTGATGGTATCATTTCAGCAATCTGGTTTGTAGGGTAGCATCACAAACCGTTGGATCTGCGCTGCAAACTACAGTGCTGGAATGAGCTGCTGAGAACAAGAATGAGAACTTCTGAAGCTGGCTTCCCCCTTGACTCCAAGGTGTTACAAGTGTAGAACCTGAATATAACTGTATTTATTTCCTTTATTTAGGACTTTTGGCAAAGTGTCAAAGAACTTAGCTGTGATTTTTCAGAGTGATCCTGTGGTGGGGAACTACTTTTACTCCATTTTTCTGTTGGAAATGCTTAGGTACCTGTTCCTCAGGGGGACACGCAGGAAGTCTTTGGCACAGTGTGGGGAAGCAGAAGTGATGACATTTTTTCACTGGTGAATTTTAATGCCATCACCATGTTTTCCTGTTATCCCACCAGAAATTTGGCTTTCCTGGTGAAAATAAGGCCTTCATGGTTATGCTTTGTGTAATTATATGTATAATTTCTCTTGGTTCATGAACAAATTACACATTTTTGCCATGTGAGTGAACCCAAATTGAAGGCTAAATTAATGGAAGATAAGTGAAGGTAGGGGCAATATGGTTTTGGTGTATGGAAGATGTGTTTTTAAAAGCCACAAAATGAGAGCTCTGACCTGCTTTTCTTGCATGCCCAAAAACTCTTGCCAAGTGTTGCATGTGCAAGGAATGCAGTACCAGCAGAGAGTGAGTAACTTTCTATTAAGAGGAGAGAATGGAAAAGAGTTCTTTTTATGCCAAATTTTACCCCATAGTGGATAATTACAGCCAAGTTGTAAACCCCTTAAAAGCTATAAGGCACCAGCATAATGAAACACATAACTGAAATTTACTGTACTTGTGTAGATTGCAAGCTTACTCTTGAATATTTAGTCTTCAACTTCTTAAATTTGTAGTTTCCACAGAGGGCTTATAAGTGCTAGAATTTTGATTAACTGTCTCAAATAAACTACTGCTATTGTTATCACTATAAATCTCCCTAACCTAAGAGCCTCAAGGAGGCTGATATTTTCTGTGGAAACTGTAATGATTTAGAAGGGCATGAACCCAGTACCCTTTATTTGGAGCTTCCTGTCATTATATAGAAAGTCTCAAGCTTCATTTACATCAGCTATTAGGTCTTATTTGTTTAATATTACTTTTTCATTGGTTTTATACTGTGTTTATCATGCACATTTTTAGAACATACTGTATTTTTCTTTTAGTTGGCCCTAATGCTATGGAGACAGCTCTTCACAATGAAACTTACTCACTTGTGGCTCCTTTAGCCTGGTTGAAGGGATAACGTGGAGGCCTGACCCAAAGCCTTTGTGAATTAATGAGAAACTTTCTTCTTGAGCTGGTAATATTTCCCACTTACATTAATGAGTGTGGTTATTTTGCAATATGATCAGTGAAGATAGGGCATTAATCCCTGGTCAAAAGGGCTAATGATTATGGGACAGAACCACGCAGGAAGGGATCATTAGCGATACTAGGGGAGCTTTCTCTCCTTAAAATTCTCTAACTGTTCTGCTCTGACTTGTTTAGCTAAGTGGTCCTTCCCACCTTGTACAGGTACAGTTTTATTGGTAGAAATGGGTTTGTATTACTAAAGTCGCTGCAGTTAGTGCTGTTGTTGATGGAATAAGCTTTAAGGATGTATCTGTATTCATGTTAAAAATTTTAGTGGGATACCTTTTAAGATAAAAGCCCTGCGTCTACGCTGAAATAGTTATGCTAGTACAAAGCAGTCTTTAAATGAGTAAATTATTGCTGCTTTTTAGAGGCAGTAATATTGTTTGCAAGTGTATCCTTGACGTAGAAGTAGGGGTATTCCATGCAATGAGGCTTGACTGGAGTCAACATTAGGCCCTCAGACCTTGTGTGAGGCTTATCTCCACCTGCATAAAGGCAAGATAAAAGTTTATTGATACCCATCATGCTTGGCCTTAAAGGAACATCTGATTTACCAGATGTTTAAGAAAATCCAGAACAGTGTTCCTGAATTGGAAAGCAGCTGTGTTTTTCTTTGCTCACGTATTCATTGGCACAGCTGCTTCAGATATCCGGGCATCTAAATTATTCTGACATCAGAAAAAAACACTGAAACAGGGACTGATTATGGCCATATTGCTTATGACGGTTTAATGCTTTGGCTGACTGATCACTGGGAAAACTGTTCAGTTGCCAGACACATTGCAGTTAAGGAGCAAGTAGAATTCATGTTGAGGACTAAGAGCTAGGACATTAGGTGCACTAGAGTAATTCTTTCTAATATCAGTCTCTTTGAAGTAGCTGTCTTAGGAACAGAATCAGTTTCCATTTCAGCTTCACAGTCTCTTCAGTTGCATGTTGAAAATTTTGGTCTTGGCTAGATGGATGTCAGATGACTATGAAATTAAAACAAAAAAAGGAAAAGATTTTATGTTAAATTTGATGTTAAAATAGTCTTAAAAAGTCTATTAGTTTGCATCTTGCCTATTTCTGCAGGCTTTTGCTGTTCTTTTCTCAGTCTCAAGTCTAGGTTCTGCCAAAAACCACTGGACATTTAAACAATGACTAGATACTAGTTTAGAACCAGTCTATTGATCCTGCTTGATTTCATTTGTCTTTTTTAAATCACTTTTGGATCAGCACAAAGTAGAAACACAGCTGTCCTAGAAAAATGTCTGAAGACATTTTGGAGAAAGAAGGTCTTGGTATTATAGAGTCTGATCTTCACCTCTGAAGAAGAGCATGTGAACTGGAAGCAGTACTCTTCCAAACTGCATTGCCAAGCCACTCTTGGCCCTGGATCAAGAAGAAAGAAGAGCAGGTAAGAGCCACCTCCGCACCTTTCCAAGTCAACACTAGATGTAAACTCAGTGTGTCTATGAATGACCGTGACTCTTGCTAAGAGGATTTGGCCCACAGATATAGCCAATAACACTTATTGAGGGTTCTGGCTGAGGATTAAAACCATTTAAGGTTTGATTGAAAGTATGTTTGTAGAACTGATGTTTTAAGATTATTTTTTTTTAAATAATATGATATATATTTCATGTTTATTTTTGGAACAAAAAATTGAAATGCATTTTTGTTTGTATACCATCATGTGTTTTTGGTTTGTTTTGTTTATTTTTACATCCTCTTACTGGAAGTCCATGTGCAACTGTTGTTGCAGCATAAATTGTGAAGACAGGAATTTACACTTATAAATAACTGAAGCCTTCCGACCCATTTTAGAAACCCTAATTCTTTCTGATGGCTCATGGTTATGCATGTGTGACATTCAAATAGTGGGATTCCACATAGACCAATCAATTATCAGGCAGCCCAGGGGACCTGAAGGGTATGGGATGATGCTTATTATAAAATGGAAAACTTCTGAAATTTATCTTTGGTATGGAAGTGTCTTTTGTGCAGAAAAAATCAAAGGAAGTTCATGCTGCAGCTAATGATACATGACTTGCAGATTGTACTTGCAAGGACTGAGGTCCTTCTTCACCCATTTCAGCAGGTTTGAACCCATACCTGGCAGATACAAGTTGGGATCCACTAACAACAATGACGTATTTAGAAAACTTGCAAGACCCAGAGGGCAGTATTCCAGGCTAAAGCCTTGCTGAGACAGATTAGCCAGAGACTTTTCAATGAAAAAAAGAGGTAGTATTTACAGCACAAACTGAGAATGAGTAGTACAGTCCAGTGGATAGGACACTAGTATGGAAATAACAGAAGAGACATAATCCGTAGTTCTGCTGTTGTTAAAAACTCTTGGATGCCTATGGTTTCAACTAGGCCAGTTTCCATCTGTAAAATGGAAATCATACAATACGATATCCATAGATACCAAGTACTAAGTACTATTGCTCCTTTGGGGTATCTTCTGAGTGAGTGTTTTCCTCTATTCACTGCAGATAGAGCCATGTTTTAGGTTGGAAAATAAAAATATTTAGATAGATTTGTAATACCAGATCAAAGAGGTTCTTGAGAATGAAAACATTGCAAAACCTGACCTAACCTCAGTAGCCTCACCAGCAGTAGGCTGATAGGTTTGTAAACTAGAGCTCACTTTCCCCTCTGACATCTTATTTAAAATCCGTCCTGAAGGAGGGATAAAACAACTTTAGATCTCATCAAGGAGGCATCTGAGCAAGTGTGAGATACCAAGGAAAGAATAGGTTGGCCCTCCACCACATGTTCTGCACTTTTAGGGGAGGGACAGTGTACAGGCTGTAGAAGAAGAGATTGCAAGAGTAAGGGGGGGGGGAATAGAAACATATAAATCCATAGGCTTTTTCACAGTGAGAGCTGCAGCAGTTTCTTTTCTGAACTGTTTCCAACAAATTGTTAAAGAGAGGGACTGGATCTCAAGGGTTAATCACTTGGAGTGGAGGCAGAAGGTTGATCTACCCTAGCCTGGCAATGCAGAAAATGGTTAATGAGTTTGGCAAGTTCTCGATCTGTATCTGGGTGTGATATTTTTACTGGTTTTTTGTATTGCATATGCCTATATTTGCATTTGCAAGCAGAATAGCTTTTCTTTTCAGTATTGTCAGCATCCCATTGAGAGGTCTTACAGTGCACAGTTATCAAATGTGCTTGTAATCACTAACAGCAAGTTAAATGTGATCATTACACATTGTAATTTCATTAATGTGATGGAATCTTTTCTGGCTTGTCACTTGCTCCCTATCAAAATAAATTACAAGGCCATAATGCTCCACTGTGGTAAGGTGGATAACCACTTCATGGCAGGTGTTGAGCTGAGCTGAAAATTATTGCAACCTCAAAGCAACTATTTGGAACACTGGGTTTTAATCTATTAGTACATGGAATAGTGTGGAGGTTTTGCCCCTAAATCAACAGTGTATTTTATCCAAGTAAGAGGATTCTTACTGCAGGGATGGTTCATTATTGACCAACATTTTCCCCCATCCCCTCTCTCCTCCCAAAGAAAACAACAGCTAAGAGTAAAAGGATTGTAAAGGGGCTAAGCCCTTTGGACTGACTACAGGGCAACTCTCTGAAATGGATGGGATCTTGCAAGGCTGGCTATATGTGACCTTCCAGTTAACTGTGCTCTGGAACAGCTAGGTTCTTGATGCAGGGCAGGAGACACAGCAGCTGGGAGTTGGCCAAATGTTGCAGCTTGCTGACCCCGTTTGTGCCATTACTGTGTCCTTTGCAGTAATAGCAGGCGATCAACCCCATTCCACTTGGGGACTTCCCCATGCCAGAGAAATCCCTAAGGAAGTAATTAAACTGCAACAAGCTTCATAGTAACTTGCATTTTAGCCTGTGATCTAACTTTATAACTCATGATTGAAAAGTAGGTAGAATACTGCTGATTTCCTCCATAACAGTAAGGTGATTTACTTGGTTAACACTTTTTTCCTAGATCTTGAGAAGTTAAGTTATAAACATCGTAAACATTATAGATGAGAATTGTAAACATTAGTTGTTTATGCAAAAATATGCAAATATGTCCCTATATTAAGTCAACTGGTAAAAATAATTAGTACTTATTATTGTTATTTAAGTTTATGAAGTGACCTAAATCTCTTGCAGACCAAATACAGTGAAGAAATTTATTCCTGAAATGCTGCTGCTCTTCAGGGACTCAATGCCCTACAGAACTGTATGTGTTCCCATTGTGTAGTAACTGAGGTGCCTCAGGTGTAGGCTTGCAGCATCTCTTGAGCGTGCCTTTTCTCATAATGTCTTGTACACTTGATTAATATCAGTGGAAAGAATAATCTATTCTTTGAATTTGTGTGTCTTTTAGTGGCCAGAAGGATAGTTTCAATTTGACAAAGAATACTCTTGTGCATTTATAGAATATAGTTTATAGCAGAATTTTATTTGAACACATCTTCTGCGTATTGAATGTTTCACTTCTGCTACCAGCGGTTGTATACCTGAGCTATGGCAAAGTGATTGGGGAAGGGGGAAAGCAGGGTGTACTGGAAAAAAAAAATCATAGTGTCTCCATGGCAGGCATCTCCTGGTGGAAGACAGACTGCCCATATCACCTTTCATCAAGAAAGAAGAAAAATGGGAATACCTGGAGTGCTTTGTGCTTTCATTATCAGTACTGTATAAGTGCAGTTGGATGTTAGGGCTGTGTCACGTTTCAGTTCATTTCTGGTTTGCAGCCCTTTGCTCTTTGTACATTTCCAGCAATGTCACAGATTTGCTGCATGTCTTTACTTTTTGCTGCCTGGAGAGCTTTACAGTGCCTTTTTTTCCCTGTCTGTTTTTCAACTATACCTGTTTGCTCTAAATCAGCTTATAAAGTTTCATTTTGTGTGTAAGTCTGGCAAGAGAAGAGGGGAGCTTCAAATAAAAAAAGTAATTAGTGATTTAGGATGCATACATCTGGTAAGATTAGCTACTGTTTGAGCTTTTCTTATATCCAGACCATTGAAAGTGAAAGGACAGCATTAATAATGACCAACTTTACCTCCTCTGAGAATTGAGCTGTATATGTATGTGCTCAGAATGATTATTCTTACACTAATTGATAGGCATGTCTTTCTATAGCTGCATTTTATTGTTGCATGTACATGCAAGTTGCACGTGCTGGAAAGCTAATACTGGTTTCAGACAAGGACACATGTTCTCTTAGTGGGACATTTTGGTTACACCTCCTGTAGCTGCTCCTAAAATGAAGCTTAAAGATGTTGGCTGTGGTTGCAGAACTCAACTCATGTTCTGACAGATTCTTCCAAATTTTGCAAGGGTCTAAATCCACATCTTTCTCTTCTCAGATAGTGGAGCTCCAGAAATGGGTATGATTTGGCCTAAAAGAGCATGTTTGGTGCAGTGCTTTGCTCATTTAATTTCTTCTGTCCCAAACCACTTCCATGAGGTTCAGTTTACTCATGCGAGATACTCTATCCTTGTGGTGGAGAAATTCACCCACTTCTGATGTGGAACAGATACAGAAAACCAACTGCCAACATGTGTTTGTATAAATACATATGCTGGTGTAGTGATCCCTTTGTAAACATCTGTACTCAAGAACCTTGTTGTATTTTGAAAGCTCCTTGGAGAACATGGGACTTGCAAGACAAACAGTCCAAGCACAGATATTTTTTGATACTTTAAGGGAAATTGCACTGTTTTCCTTAACCCAACATTTTAGGTGAGACAAGCAATTCAACAATATGTCATCCCAATGATAATTCAACAGCACAGCAGTATGTATTTTATTGGAGCAAGTGTAGGCCATTTTTTGAAGTTTCAGCTAAATTTTAAAATTCAGGTACCTTCAGTTTATCATCTTAGTTGATAGTTAGGTCACAACATCAGTCTGAGTTGGTTTTTAGAAGTACTGAACATCTCCTGTGTAGGTCAGCAGGACTGTCAAACTCCTTCGTTTCTGTATGTGATCTCAAATTAAAGCATTACATTGTGCCTCTCAGTGGCCTTTTGAGTCAGATTCTTCTTAAGCTTCAGCAGGGGCAGTGGGTGTTGATGTTGCACCAAAACTGTTTCTTGCATAAGACGCTTTCTATGGTAAAGATACTACTGTTGTTAAGTGGTGCATTCAGTTGATGCACAATTTGTACACTCAGCATTTGCAATAATGGCGTGTTTTGAGAGCTTTCCAAGAGCTAATATGGACTAAAGTTTGTTTGGAAAGACAGTGTTAAAACTCTAGTAGCATCACAGCAGCTGATATATCAACATGTGTGTCAGCTCAGAGCTGACCCAAGAGAGATCCTCTATTGCATGGTTGTTGTCACTTTCTGCAGGTCCTGGAGATCTCTTGATTAAATCTTGACCTGCCAGCTTTGTGTAGCTTTTGAGATCTGTTGCAATGAGAGCAAAATGGAAGGCATATCTGACGTGCATAGTATTTCTGCATTTACTGTGTGATTCCAAACCTGGGGGAGAAAAGGGGAATATCACATAAGACAGAGGAGTTGAAACCAATGAAAACGTCACTGCCTTGTTCCTGTTCATGTCGTTACTCTTCAGAGTGCTTTTTGCCAGCCTCAGCAAACACACAAGTTTGTTATGGAAGCATATTGCGGATACATTATTTGTTTTACTTTTCACTTTTCTGTAAATGGGCTATGATAGTTTTTAGCTTAAGATGAGGAGACCCTACCCTTAAGATGTTGAGAAATGCTTGGGCCTGATCCATGGTGGAGGCTCTGATATTTTTTTCTGTTTATGTCACAGTAGCATCCAGCAGATGCAGATCACAGCAGATAATGTCAGGCTCCTGCAACACTGAAGCAGAATGAAAGCAGGAGGAGAAGTAGAAGATGGAATTTTGGCATGGAACCTGGTGATATGCTTTCTGGAAACCAAAAATAGCATCTTAAAACCAATTAGTGCAGCTTCAAATCGAGATGTTAGCCAAACATCAGCTGCTTTTGGTGGTGAAGATAATGCCCATATATGCTAATGTTGAAATGTGTGCATGCAGTAGACAGGGTGAACTTCCTAAGAATGTATTGTAAAAAACAAGAGCATATGTTTTAAAGGGCAGGGATGGAAACTTACATAGTGTAAACAAGAACATTTCCACCTGTAGATTACAGACACAGGGCATAAATTACATACAGTCTCTCATATGCACAGTTTTGTGCCCATGTACTTGGAGATACGGAAGGGGCCCATGTTAATAGTTGCTCATTTGTAATCTGGGGTTCTCCAGTGATTTCAGCTTGTCTGTGATGTGAACCTGAAAAGAGGAATTCTACTAATAAAAGAAAGTCCAACAAATTATTAGAGTTGGAGGGAAATTGAAATTTTTTTTTTTTTAGCTTACATACACTTGTAGAAGCTGTGCTAGATCATCAATCTTGTATGCACCATTTGAAATAGCAAAAATTGTCTTGTTAATTGGAGAAAAACCACTGGCTTTGCATTGTGTGGGATGGAGGTCAGTGTAAGAGTAAAATGAGTGCCGTGCCTTGGAATGAATTACAGTTTTGAGGGATAGGTCCTGTATGCTCATTTTTGGTTTTGGCATTTAATGCCTTCCTCCCATTCAAATATGTGGGAGGAATCAAATGTCAAAATCTTCACTATGTATGATATATAATTTCTCTCTTGTATTTCAGTGGGAGGAACATCAGACCCCAAAATGATTATGTGCATACTGGTGAAGAATACATCACTGCATATTTTAATGTCAGTTGTGGGAATTGCAGATGGGGTAAAATATTGTTGTCACCTTTCCCCCTTCTGAGTTTCTGGTTGTGTTTTTCCATGTACTCTTGCAGGATGCCAGCAACCCAGAATTTTAATTCTGTGTCCTGAGCTTTGGTCCTGGCCAAAGCAAAACTCTAGAGATGAACATGTCCCAGGACTTCAGGATCCCAGCCCAGATCTAAGTCCAAAGAATGAAACCTAGCATTTGTAGGTAGAGCTTTATATACTTGAAACAATTTGCAAGTCATCTTGAAAATTCTCCAATATACGCAGTAATAACATGCCTATTTTACAGTTGGAAAAATAGAGTCATGGGGAGGCTAAAGGCCTACTCACACTTTACAACAAGTCAGTGGCAAAACTTATGGGAGCTCAGGATTCCACAGCTCTCTGATTCTTAAGAACAACTGAGGTTCAAGAATTTGTAACCTTTTTGTGTTATTTATATTCTCAAATGTCAGTTTCAATTTTGCTGTCATTTACAGAGTGAATCCTCAAGTCACAGAAATTAAAGTAGAGGAAGCGTGTGGGAGACACCGAGTTGTATATGGGATAAGTATTCTACATCCCAGCAGCACAGACTGTAGACAGCTAACAGGTCCTTTTCTGAGGTTCCTCTGGCCAACTCTCGCATAGACCTTGGGAGGGGGTTATAAAAAGCCTTGTCCAGCAAATGGTGCTGCAGAGGTTGGGGACCATGATACGGTTTGGATGGGCTCCTATG
This sequence comes from Ciconia boyciana, assembly GCF_034638445.1. Classification (NCBI taxonomy): domain Eukaryota; kingdom Metazoa; phylum Chordata; class Aves; order Ciconiiformes; family Ciconiidae; genus Ciconia; species Ciconia boyciana. The sequence continues at coordinate 55,187,489 of NC_132939.1, read as the reverse complement.
TCTGTTTGCATTGCTCCTGATGCTGGAGAATGCACAGAGTAGCAGAATGGAGAGGAGAAAATGGCAGCCCTCCTCTTGTGGGCTCTGGGTTTTACGCTACGCCTCGTCTGGGCTTAGCTCGGTTCCACACTGTGCTGCCTTGTGGTTGCTGTTTGTGCTTGGTTTTAGACACAACCTTCATTCATGGCCCCACCGAGACAAGGCCACTTAGGCTGTGCCTACAGTTTGTAGCGGGCGACCTAAGCCACGCAGAAACCTGTCTGTCGGTAGCATGAAGCAGGACAGAAATCTGCTCTGTGCCTCCTTATGTCTTGTTTAAAACAGTGATTCTAAACATGTTTTGTGGATGGGGCCTGATCCAAGGCCTATTAGAAAGGAATGAAAGTCCTACATCAACTTCAGTGGGGTTTGGATCAGGCCTGATGTGTCTGTTCTTACTCCTAGTGCAGTCTCTGGGAGTTTTGCCAGGGATTCATTGGGAATCATTTGACTTCAGTGGGACCAGGACTGGGTCCAAGATGAGCAGACACAAGGGGAATGAACAGCCTTCTTGACCGTTTCTAATTCTCTCTCAAGGCTCCACAGCAATGCAAAACGGTGTAAAGCAGCATAAATAATTACATATCCTAGGAGCAGTGATGAGAATTCTAAGCACATGCAGTTTTATTGAATGTTATCAAGGCTCCCTAGTAGTTAATTTGATTAAATGGGGCTCCCTGAATACTTTTTCTCTAAAAGTGATTTACAAAGTGTTTTAATATGAAGAGTTTCCAAAGGCTCTTGGATGTCAAAGAAGAGCTATTAATCTTTATATTAGCATTTTGAAAAACAGCATGTGTTCCTTGATTAGCTGATATTTGTTTGCATTCTTCTTTTCTACAGAGGATTATTGCTTTGACCTTTTTTAGCATATTGTAGTTCTTTTACATATAGGAGTAGAACCTTTTCATGTTTATAAACTGGAGTTAATCTGGCTTTTCATTGGTGTAAATAGGGGCTGAAGCCCACAAAGAATATTGAAAAACCTCAGATGTGAGTTTTAATAATCTGTATCTCATGAAACACATTATTGATCTAGCTAACACACCGTATGTATGAGCATCTCGGACAAGGCACAGTGGGGCCAACCCTGCCCAGTTCTTGCCCGTGCTGATCGTCTCACTGACTTCAGCAGGACTGATCACATGAGATGAAGGATTTCTGCCTGCTGCCTTTGCTAACAAGAATCTCTTACTAGTTCAAAGAGAGTAGGGCAGACAGGATTGGCCCAGTGGGCAGATTATAGGGTTTGCCTTGCAATGCAGATATGTTTCTTTTGTTATTTTAAGTAACTGTAAAGTGTGCTCTCTAAACAGAAAAGTAATAGACACTACTTTATGTGCTGCGTACTATTGGAATTCCTTGTGTATCATGGTGGTTTTTTAATATAGCTTGGGAGTGTATTCATTATTGACATTTCCGCTCTGTGTGTGTGTGTGCAATAAAAAAAGCCCTGTAAACTAACACAGCATCAAACTGGTGACACTTTCAGCTGCTTGGGACTGAGAGTGAGCCTGGAAGTTGTAAACAGTAGAGGCACTGTGCACTGTCAAGCAGAGGCAAAAAGAAGTATCATAAAGATTAATAAAAAAGGGCATATCTGATGAGATTGCAGCAGGAACTGCAAGATAATGTCACAGAATTTAATAGCAAAGTCAGAGTCCAGAGTTCCAGCACAAGCACTTGCTCTAAAATAAATTTTAAAAGTACCAGGCTTGGTCGCCATGGTTAGAACTATTGACTTGTTGCTTCAAGATTTTCAGTGTCATTAATTTGACTCTCTATTGCCAGGTGAGAACACCTAAATTAAACATTGTTTTGGATTGCCTCATAGTATTTCTGCTAGGAAAAAAAGAAAGAAAAAAGAAACCCCTCAATTAAGGATCCGCTGCCCATTATAATTCTGACATCACGTGAGAGAAGACATTGCAGACGCATTACCTCTTTTATTAAGCAATATTATGGGCCTTTCCCATTATTCATTAATAATTTGGATTCTAGAGAGCCCAGTCATGACGGAGACCTTAGTACAACAGTTGTAACTTTGCTTGCAGCTGAACACCTGATCCCTGGCAGCCCCTAGCAAGCTGTGTCAAGGCCATCAGAGCTGCAGCTGGAAACAGTCAGTGTCTGCAACTAGGCTTGCCAGAGGGTGACCAGGCAGGCCCTGGCTGAGGGGTAGCCCGTGAGTGGTAGCTCCATCTTTGAGTACATAACTTTGCATTTCTTAGCATGTTTCGTGATTGCATTTCAGGTTTCTGTTGTGTCAGTCTACTTCCCGTTCTCACCTTTTGCTTGCACAGTCCTGCTTTTTGGTGTGTAATTTTTTTGGTTACTGTGCCTTCTTGTTCAAATGCTGGTTGTCACTAGTCTGCTCTGTCCTAACTTCTGGCTTCTTACCATCTCAGCACTTGTACTCTCTTCTGACCTTGTTTCATATACCTAAGCCATAACATATTTCTTTCTTAACCTCCCTGCCTTCCCGTCTTCATCCTCAAATATTAGATATGTTAAATCTGCGCATGAATTTATATTTGCACATAAATCGGGAAGATGAATGATTATTACAGTGCGGAACTTGAAAATAAATAACATATGTGCTTTTCCCACCCTTGTAGGGAAATTTAGGTGGTTTGTGTTAGCACACTAGCTTATATTTGGTTAAAATAAGCACTTTACCTAACCCATCGACCCTAGTCCCAATCCCTGTTCTCTGGAGGATTTGGGTTTGGCTCAGCAAACACCATATAAAGGCGTAATCTGCTCCCCTCTGCCAGCAGAGTGCTGCCTTAATCTGATAGTCATCTACTTAACTGGCTTTTTTAAAGTGCAGAAATGCATGTTGGGTTGGGCCTGTTAATGGTGCATAGAGTTTTTCATGTAGTAAGCCCTGAGACATTTTTTAACAAAGCTTGAGGACTGTTATTTTTGCAGGGCATTTGTGCAGACAGCTAAGTAATGGTGGGTGAATTCCCACATCCCCAAATTTAGGCTGGAATTTTCTACACCCAAAAACCTTTGGATTGGCCGCAAGGCAGTAACACAGCACATCACAACTGGTGTTGTAGACTCTTGAAAACTTTTGGGATGCTGCCACAGATCCCACAGCCTTTTGGCTGACCCACCACTGGCTATGTACAGCAGGGATAGCCAGCTTTTGTATAGGGGCCACTGTATTCCCAAGGAGGTATTTTGGGCAGACCAGATACAGCCACGTTTATGCACTTGATTTTTAGAAACCTTCCGGACTCGATCTGCACACTCTTTCCCTTTCCTGTCCCTCTCCAAACAACAACATGCAGCCATGCTTGCCATGTGGTTGGCCTGGTTGAGGCTGGATACAGCTGGGTTGTGGGCCACCTCTTGCCTTGAGGCTGCCACTTGGCATTCCTGATCTGCATCAACTGTTCTTGCAGGGTGCCCGTAGCTGGTGTATGCAAGAGCTTTCTCTTGCAGCCAGCTTTACTCAAGTGTGACAAGAAGCCTGATGCCATATGGGATTTTCATTCACGGTAGGAATTTAGTACTATGTCCTGTCTGTCACTTAATTAGCTGTTATTTATTTTAATAGAATGCATAATGCGAGGAGTTATTTTTGTTGTGTAAGGGACTTCAGTTGGCCTTAAATCCGTAGGGAAGAGGAAAAAAATACACATCTACAAGAAGTAATAAAGTCCTTTTGTTTCCCTAAAATTATTACTATTTGAAGTCCGATATGCCAGATCTGGTATATTGCAGTGAAGGTTGCACTGGGACTTAACAGTTATTTACTAGGTGATTATTTAGAGCCACTTTCTTTTTAGTCAATTGTAACATTTTACATTTTTGGGGCTTGACTGGGATACTGCACCACACTTGGTTCTAGCTGCATTGCAATAATCTCTGTGTGACATGGAGCCAGAAAGACCTATAAAAGCAGCTGTTGCTTTCATTAAAACCATTACAAAGGTCTAGTTGTGGTGTCCCCAATAATGATTCTGATAATTGGTTGTTAATTTTAATTACTCACCAGATGAATATCTTGATAGGAGAAACAGGTATACATGTTTAGTCAACCAAAATAAACATGTTTTCAGTAATAACTGGCCATTTGGGTGATGTGCTAAATGTGGTAATACTGGGCAGTGATGATTAATTTATAATCCTCATCAATTCAGTGGAGCAGGATATACTTAATGTGATGTCATTTTTTGGGTAGCTCCTTTTAATGACTTGTTTATATACATATGTTCAGTGTTACAAGGTGGTGAGCCCACATTTTTTAATACTGGTTTTGGCTGGGATAGAGTTAATTTTCTTCCCAGTAGCTGGTATAGTGCTGTGTTTTGGATTTAGTATGAGAATAATGTTGATAACACTGTTTTAGTTGTTGCTGACTAGTGTAAGCACTAGTCAAGGACTTTTCAGCTTCCTGTGCCCTGCAGAGAGAAACTGGGAGGGGGCACAGCCAGGACAGCTGATCCAAACTGGCCAAAGGGCTATTCCATACCATATGACATCATGCTCAGTATATAAACTGGGGGGAGATGGCCAGGGAGGAGCAATCACTGCTTGGGGATGGGCTGGGCATCTATCAGCTGGTGGTGAGCAATTGCATTGTGCATCACTTGTTTTGTACATTGTTTTATTTTTTTTCTCTTCCTCTGCTGTTCTATTAAACTGACTTTATCTCAACCCATGGGTTTTACTTTTTATTCGTGTTTGTCTCCCCCATCCTACTGGGAGTAGGGGGGGAAGGGTAAGTGAGATGTCTGTGTGGTGCTTAGTTGCTGACTGGGGTTAAACCACAACACTGGGCAAGCTGCATGCTCTTGTGAAGCTGTTTTTCAGGCAGTAGATGCACAGTGCCTTCAAATTCCTGTTTCACTCTGATCTCTAGGTCTTCAGTGTGGTGAGAGCAGCAGCAAGCTACTTGGTCTTCATATTGTGAGGTACTGCAATCACGTGGTGCATGGCTGTCAAGTTTTAATGGAAGTAAGATATAACCAGAAAAGTTTGTTATCTACTTGGGGGCATAGTGTAGATGCAAGCAACAACACTGAGTGGAAAAGAGATTACATCTTCAGTTTGCCACTTCCAAGTCCTGGTTTCGTTGTGGTCATCCACTGTCAGGTGCTGTAGTCAAGGCTCAGGAGACATTAAAAGAGCATTGCTGAAGGGAGCAAAGTTGTAGGGGTTTTGAGTTAGTAATGCAGGTCTTTGGGAGCTATATGCTGGAATGTCCTAATAGTTGAATAAAACAAGTGTACTTTCATTTCTCTTCACCCTTGCCCCGTTTCGTCTGGAGAATCCTGTCTCTCGCTTTCACAGCACTGAAAGGAGGAAAAAAGAGCTTTAAGTTAGCACTGATTAATGTGTGGTCTGTGAGGACTGTTCTGTGCTTCTACCTTGGCCCTCTTTGGATGGAATTAAACTCAGCTGGGTACCACATCACAGCCTACAGACGACAATGTTTCTTTTCTTCAGCTGGTGAGAAGCAAGAAGGTGAGGGCACTACATTGCTATAGTATACATAAATGTTCACATATTTATCATAATACGAATATGCAACAGAAGAAATGGTAGAACTACTTTGGCTCTTTAAATGGCATCATTCATGTAGGGAGGTTGGGGTGATGTTTCTTTTTTGCTCCAGTTATAACTATGTGTGCAACACACGTTGTTGCCAAAAAGTAGAAATATGGTTAATTCATTATTATAGGCAGGCAGATTAGTCAAGTTGCAGAATGGCTGGGATGTGCAGAGCAGTAGCAGAACTGGTTTCTCATGAGCTGTTTTCACTTTTCCTAAGCATTTTGTCTTGTATCAAAGCATTTTGTCTTGTATCTTGGGTGACTCCCTTCTGAGAGGAACCAAGGGTCCGATATGCCCAACGGACCCTCCTCTTAGGGAAGTCTGCTTCCAGGTCCTGCACTTAGGCCACAGCAACCCCATGCAACGCTACAGGCTTGGGGAAGAGTGGCTGGAAAGCTGCCTGGCAGAGAAGGACCTGGGGGTGTTAGTTGACAGCCGGCTGAATATGAGCCAGCAGTGTGCCCAGGTGGCCAAGAAAGCTAATGGCATCCTGGCTTGTATCAGAAATAGTGTGGCCAGCAGGACTAGGGAAGTGATCGTGCCCCTGTACTCAGCACTGGTGAAGCCGCACCTCGAATACTGTGTTCAGTTTTGGGCCCCTCACTACAAGAGAGACATTGAGGGGCTGGAGCGTGTCCAGAGAAGGGCAACGAAGCTGGTGAAGGGTCTAGAGCACAAGTCTGATGGGGTTGTTTAGCCTGGAGAAAAGGAGGCTGAGGGGAGACCTTATCATTCTCTACAACTACCTGAAAGGAGGTTGTAGAGAGGTGGGGGTTGGTCTCTTCTCCCAAGTAACAAGTGATAGGACGAGAGGGAATGGCCTCAAGTTGCGCCAGGGGAGGTTTAGACTGGATATTAGGAAATTTTACTTCGCTGAAAGGGTTATCAAGCATTGGAACAGGCTGCCCAGGGAAGTGGTTGAGTCGCCATCCCTGGAGGTATTTAAAAGACGTTTGGATGAGGTGCTTAGGGACATGGTATAGTGGTGGTCTTGGTAGTGTTAGGTTAACGGTTGGACTCGATGATCTTAAAGGTCTTTTCCAACCTATATGATTCTGTGATTCTGTATCGACTTGATCAACTGTGCTTTGCAGTCAACAGAGTTGTTTTTCTCCATATACTCTTATTATATATTCTCATGAAACCTTTTCAACCCCTTTTTGCCTTGAATGGGATATTCCAGACCTCTCCCATTCCTCCATGCAAATGAGCAATAATCATGTAAGTTGATCACAAAGAAAGTCAGAATTTATTTCCTATTCCAAACTAAAAAGATAAGTAAACATAAACCACAGAAAAATCTAACCTTCACAGTAACTTTCTCCTCTTTGATTCTGTTGTACATCTTTGAGCTTTGAAGTCTAGGCAAATAGGTGGAGGCTGTGGCAGAAAGAGACACAGATATTTTTGAGAATGAAAGTTACTAATTCAGGGTATTTTACAAAGTCTGGATTCCTCTCCAGGAATGGTATGCTAACAGTACATTCAGTGTGCTGGTTGTATTTCAGTTCAAAATGTGCTAGTTTTGAGTCCCTTGGTGAGTGAGGTCATCTATCAGTTAAGAAAGTCACAAACTCCTTAGGATAATCTAACCTCACTATTTTGTGTATCTCCAACATTGTTAAAAGGGGAGAATCATTAGTCCTATGTTCTACTTGAGATGTGAATTGGAGAGAATTCATTCACTCCTTCCCATGGGCAGGCAGGTGTTCAGCCATCTCCAGGAAAGCAGGGCTCCATCACGCATAATGGTGACTTGGGAAGACAAACACCATCACTCTGGACATGCCCCCCTTCCTTCTTCCCCCAGCTTTACATGCTGAGCATGACATCATATGGTATGGAATAGCCCTTTGGTCAGTTGGGGTCAGCTGTCCCAGCTGTGTCCCCTCCCAGCTCCTTGTGCCCCCCCAGCCCACTCGCTGGTGGGGTGGGGTGAGAAGCAGGAAAGGCCTTGACTCTGTGCAAGCACTGCTCAGCAGTAACCAAAACACCCCTGTGTTATCAACACTGTTTCCAGCACAAATCCAAAACACAGCCCCATACTAGCTGTTAGGAAGAAAATTAACTCTACCCCAGCCAAAACCAGCACATTTGCAAATATTGTTCATGGTGCAGCTTTGAAAAGGGTAGTCTGAATATGGGTTTGGGTTGCAGAAAGTGCAGTCATACTCTTCCAGAATAAATGAGGTGTCACTGCAGAACACCAGCTACAACAACCAGGGGCACTTTTAGCCCTCTCTGTGGTCTACTGCATGGTCAAAAATTATATATGTGAATATTCTTGCAGAGCATGCAAACAGTGGAGGTTACTGCTGACAGATATTTGGGCCTGCCACTGCTGAACATTAATCTAAGCACACTTCTTTATCCATACATATCAAAGATGCAAAGTAGCTACAAGATCCTCTCAGTTCAGATCACTTGCAACCACTGTACACTTCCATATTTCCAGTAACAACATTTTTTTTGTTATGGAGTAATATTTAAAATGCGATGATTCAATACAAGCAGATAGATTTTTAGCTCAGTGTGCAGAGATTTAACTGCCGTTTCTTATTGATGCTAATGCAAGTCAGGTGGCTAATACCCTGTACAGCTCACTGAAGATTCGCCCCAAGATGCCTCGTAAATTGCTTTTCATTGAAAGCACATTCAAAATTCACTTTTCTGTATACGGTTATTGCTACAGCAGTCTTAGTATAGATATTAAGCTTGTCACTGAAGAGAAATCATGAAGTCAAACAGGGCTTTTAAAGAAAATCTCATGCAATAAAATTTTAAACTCTAGTTGATCTCTTGAACTGCAGTATTTCTCCGCTGAAGGTCGTGACTGGTGTGCATTACAATTGGCTCTGCACCTAGACTGTTTTGCCCTTTCAGTTTGGCACAATCCAACTTTATCTGCATTTGCAGCCATGAGTATTGCAGGATCAGATTTGGTTTTCCCCATTGCAAAGAAAAAATATTTTCATGTAGAGATAAATGACCTCTTAGCCCATGCTGCTTAATTAGAAAGAAGTTTGTTTTCCAGCTGGTCAGTACGTTAAGCCATATAGCACTTTCTTTTCTTTCTTCTTTCAACTATACAGTTCTACTAACATTCCCTACTTTTGAGTAATTACTGTTTCTGATGGTTGTGCACTGCTAAATTTAGCTCTACAGCTTTCTTAGGGCTGTGTTGATGATTACTAGATGTAAAAGGATTGTTAATTTAGAACCAGTAGACTAGTAATCCAGTGTGCCGCTGCTTGAAGATGGACAACTAAATCGACCGTGTATCTTTCTGCGGACCATACTGCTCCTCTCAGAGAGTTGCAAAGGACAGTAATAACTTCATCTGCACACCTGTCTCTTGTGATGGTCAAGGTCTCATACTGGAGACAAAATTACCCTTATAACAACATAAGAGAGGTTGGCTTAGGTGCCTCTTTTCAGTGGACATTAGAACAGGAATTTCTGTGGTTTCTTTGTAACTTGAGGAAGTTTCTGGCTTTGGAAAGAAGATCCTTCTTTCTGAGCACCCTGAGACCTTTTATGGGTCTGCTGAAAACCATAAGTCTACAAATGATATGATGCAAATGGGTTTTAAGTTCTTTAGCGCAGCATTTTAATATTTGTACTCCCATGCTTTCTGCAAGTGTGGTGTGGGTTTGTTTTTTAGAGGGGCTGTGGCAATATTTTTGACTATTCTGCCAAACTGGGATACTGCTTGTGTTGGTTGTTAAAAATAATGGGTTGGCAGTAGTAGTCTACAGTTACCTATTTTTTGAGTAAAGACAGCAACATCAGTACAGTACTCTCTACTGTCCTATCCATCTACATCAGACTTGAGTTAACAGAGCCACTTCTGAGTTTTGAGAGGAGGACCATGTCACAATTTGTGGTGTTGTATTTTATGATGTGAAGTTCCGGAGAGGGGAAGGAGAAAGAAGAAAATATATGGATTTCTGTTAGGGAGTTAAATCTGTAGATGATGGAACACCGCTCATTTGAGTCTATCTTGATCATGCATGTTTGCCAGGTCCATACACAGTGCTCAGCCAGTACACGTGCAGATTCAGCAGAGGAAGGTTTATTAACCTCCATCACCAGGACAGAAGTTGCTTGAGAGTTAGTGAGGTTATGCAGCCCTTCTGCCTGGTTTCTTCAATTCAGTTGCTTCTATATTTTTCTGCCTTCTCTGTTTTGACAGGGATTGAACTATGTATGAGTCCTTAGACTTTCCTGGCTAACTTTTCCTTTTGTCGAGAACTGTTTTAAAGATATGAGAACATCTACTCAGCTGAACTCAAAGTCTGTTGTTTCAAAGGATCATAGAGAGTAACGGTGGAAGAGACTTTGAAAAGTTACCTAGCTGGTCGTCCTGGCTCAAGTTGGGCTCAGCTATATTAAAGTGTCAGGGACATTTTTGCATTTGTGACCAGGTACTAAAAGCCACAGCTTTCAAAGGGGAAGGGCTTTAAAGTCCAATTTGACTGGAGTTGTTTCTCACCTATTAATATTTTCTCCCACAGAATGTGTATTAGAGCTGCTTAAACGCCTTATACTATTTGCTTGGAAGGCGAGTATATCTCTCAATGCCTATGAAATAAATCCCAGTGATAAACTGTGACTGAGAGGGGAGAACCAAATAAGTGAAGACCTGGAAAATTAACTCATGAATAGCCTCATTGACTTAGAGGTACAAATCCCTGAATGGGCAAATGAAAAAGGGTAGAGTAGGTCAGTACCTGCCCACAGAAATTGTCTATACATGTGTCAGATGTCCACTTTTTCCCACACACCTTGTTTCCAAAGCTGCCACTGTGGATTAATTCTTGTCCATGCATTTCAAGCCTCAGCCTGGACTATCTTGACTATTAATTTTGCCATCTGCTGTGTAAACTGATGCGTTGAGCTCAGCAGGGTAGTGTGCTAGGAAAGACTCTTTTTCTTCTTTTAACTTTTAAAGGATATTTCTACTTGCCTGTCCAACTAAAATCATAGTTTATTGTTACATAGTTATGCAAGAAATTAAGATGGTTTCAGGAGACCTATTCTAAGAAGATAACTTAGGAGGAAGATTTCATTTTTCTGTGCAAAAATCCCCTGTTTTTTTCCTTATTTGGACGAAGAAGAAATAAATTTTGTCTACATCTTTTGCAAAATTGTAGGTAATGGTTTTGTACCACAATAGGCACTTCAGAAGAATGGAGCAGATTACCAGCTGTATCAGTGAACCCTTTCATATTTTTTTTGGACTAGTTCTGGGACTGTCTCATTTTTGTAGAGAAAAAATAAGTTTTGTTTTGGAAAACCAAGTTGCACAGACTGCAAGCTTACATATTCATATTTTAATAAAGACATTCTTCTCATGGCTGAAGCTTGTTTAAACCCACCATTGAAGTCTGGATTTGTTAGATTGATGCTGGAACGGAAACTGGGAATAAGCCTTGGCCATGATGTAACCAAAGATCACTGATCTCAGGGAAAAAAATCTCTTCTAAATTTGGGCTAGAGTAAGCCCAATGTGAGCCAATATATATATATACACAATATTAATGAGACCTTTCCTGCTAACTGGGGGACTTATAAGTGGTAACAGTGTACTTGGCCACTGTCTATCAGACTAGAGGCCTTTCCTCTAGTGGCTAGAGGAAAAATAATTTTTTTTTTTTCCCCAGCTCTACATAAGGTAAAGTAACTAACTCGCACACATGAATTCCTGTATTATTTCTTTCTGTGTAACCATTTGAATATGGTTTCCCTCCTTCTAACTGAACTTCATTTTCTTATATGCTTGATAACTAATCAGCAGTTATAGGATTAATTCCATGTTACCTTCATGATACGGCTTGTCAGGGTTGTTTGTGCTGGCAGCTCTCTCTTGACGAGATGTTCCAGTGCACAGAGGAGAGCATCAGGTGAGGTTATGTGGTTTACACCTTGGATGGCTGTTGAGTGGAGATGGAATGGTCTTTCAGCAAGGAATACAGTTTTCTTCCTCCTCATATACCTTGAATACCACAGTCCTATTTGTTAGATATGCTGAGTGCCTGCAACCTTTATCTTTGAGGGGAATTTTGGAGTGTCAACATCTCTGAAAATGGGGACTTCAAACCTCCTAAGCTGTATGCTGTCTGATGTTTGTGCATAGTGTTTGTGCACTGCACATTGTGGTACAATGCACATACTTCATAATAATAATTTGTAATAAAGCAGTCAAGGGCAGGGGAAGGTACCATGCATGTCCTCATTGCTCAGGAGAATGGGCTTTGAATAACTGTAATATAACTCTATGACTGAAAGCAGTGTCGTGAATTTTTTCCTTTCCAGAATGTCATTCAAATCTCGCTGGCTCACAAGCACTTGAATTCCACTGTGGTTTGTCATTAACGCTGTCTGGAGGGAGAAAAACCCAAAGGCTACAAGTGTCTGAAAAGTCCTGTGCTGTGCATATGCTAATGGTGAGGTTTTAGTTGGTTCACAATACTGCATGGGAGGAGCATGCTGAGCTGTAATTACTATGAGAAGCAGGGCTCAGAATTTCCTGAATATTGTGGGTTTCAGCTCTCAATGATAATATGGCATTAGTGTGGTTTTTTTGCACTGAATGTTGAGTATGCAGGCAACTGCTCTTCCTTTATACTGATGGAATAGTCAACTATATATAATTAGTAACATTCAACCCGCTCTCCAAAATACCAGAGCTTGCCTGGGTCTCAGATTGTCAAGGTTTATTGCAAGCAGTCCAAGACCAGAGAGTTCAATTAGAAAATTAACTTATATGTTATTTTACCATATTAGAGAGTTGATTTCCTTCCAATTTGAAACAGATGATACATTGTTATAAAGGGTTGGGGTTGCACTTAATATTCTCCTATAAAAGAGGTAAAGACATACAAGACTTTTCCGCTACATTGGGTTAGGGCTTTAAAAATAATATGCTTTTTACAAGCCTAACTGCAGTTTTTATTCCTCTGAGTCACGTGTGCTTGGTGGAAACCATGTACTTTCAGTGCTTCTCAAAGCATAAAATGTGCAATAAAGTTTTTTAAAAAGAATTTACATTATGTTTAGCTTTGCAAGGGAAAAAAATCTAGTAAGTTTAATCTAATGTCATTAAATGTTGTGGTTTTCAGGTAATTTGTAATCCAGAAACCTTTAGTATTGGGGGCTAAATGGTAACAGAAAATTAAAGCAATAAGGAACACTGAAAAATTGCCAGGATTACATTTCGTGGGGCTAAATATTGACTATTACAATGTTTGTACTTTCAATAAAGTGGTGTGACTGTCGGCTCACCAAATATCTAAACTGAACCTGTACCTTTCTAAATGTTTGACTAATAAATTAAATGGACCTCCCACCTTGGTGACCTTGCTTCTGTAGATGGCACCAGGAAGGAACGGATGAAGGGAAAAGAACTGTTGGGTAGAAACAACATCAGATGGAAGTTCAATAGGAGCTGCTTAGGATAACATACCATCCAGAAACATTTCTTCAGAGAACAGTCAGGACGGCTGAGCAGTCCTAAATAGGTTCTAGATTGCAGTGTGTTTGCCCATATGGCTCCCTTTTTCAGAAGCAAGTCGGTATTTCTACTGGGGCTCATGCAAGCAGGCAACTATGGATCTGAGATATGCCCTAATTTTATTTTTTTGGGGGGGTGGGAGGGGTGTCAGCTTTTACTGCTCTTCTACGATGTGGCACATCAGCCAGTACAAACAATTCTGGGATTCATTAAGAATATAAATAGACTAAGGGGCCAAGCGGATGCTTAGAGGGTGTGATGAGAAAAGATAGAGAAACCTTTTTCTCTAGGCCTTAATGCATATAAGGCCAGTTGCGCTTATAAAGTAGCTGAGTGGATGAGCTATTTGAGGGAGTGTGCCAGTAGCATTACCTTTTGGGGATAGAATAAAAAGATATTTCAAACAGGAGGCAGATGAATAGACTCATGAGCCTTTGTGGAACCCCTCCAGAACAGTTTCTTTGAATCTTTTCGAGTTTTCTTCGTCATGACTTCCCAAGGGTGAATTCAGTAACAGACTACCCCATGATACAGAGCATACAGCACCTGGTAGCATATTATGAAAATAAAAATAACTTCATATCTAAACCATTCTCCTTATTATCTCCCATAACAGCAATATCTGTCTGAAAATTTTATTTCACTTGGGGAGTTCAGATTACCAACTTTCCAGCACTTTTTACTAGTTCTATCCAAAAACAATCCCGGTTTTTATAAGTTAATAAATGGATAGAGTACTTTTAATAAGGGACCCTGAGAAGCCAAAAAAACTGGAAAAGGAGATCAGGGAAAATTATCAATGTTGAGTGTATGATGTTGCCAAATCCAAAGAAGAAAATAAATCTTGATGCCCAGAATCCACCTTTTGGACAAGCAGTCACAGTCCAATGGAATTCTGAGTAATCCCTCTGCAGGAATTACTCGAATTCAATTTGGTGCTTTCCACTTCTGATACATGCTGGAAGCAGGCAGTTTTAAATAACAGGCTTGAAGCATGCACTGTTACTACTCCAAGCAGTTACACACGCACATCAAAATAAAGAAAAATACATCAGTTACCACAGCTTTGCATCCAGGAGGGAAAAATTAAATATTTTTATATGATGTTAGAATGGCATAACTGAAAGGGTTTGGTTTGGTTTTTTTTTTTCCTATCAAGAAAAGTACACACAGGACTGTTAAATAAGGGAATGGTGTTTCCCTAAGTACTCATATAGCTGTTCTTTTTAGTTTTCTTGATGAGGTTCATGTTTTCCAGTAAGAAAGCAGCAGTGTCTAGTGGTAAATGATATAACCAGAGAACATATCTTAGACCTTGGTAACAGAACCATTTCACTGGATAGTACTTAATGTATCATATTAGAATGGAGAGCAGAATTTGTCCTGTGCATTTCTGTCTTTCAGAAGGAATCCAGTCATTCCTTGCATATGGGAGCCCCTGGGAAATAATACACCCATTGTTAAAAGAGCTAAGATGAAAGTACTGCAAGCTTGATAAGATCCCGTGCTCTCTTATTTGTTTGCAATAGGCAGCCTTTCCTTGGCCTCCTGCAGGGGGGCGACTGAAGAGAGAGACTTTTCTCTGCAGAGGAACGTAAGGGGAATGAATCCAGTTGTCTCAAAGCAAATTGTTATGGAGATCCTTGGGAAAGTTTCTAATCCATAGTTCCCTGTTTTCCACTACTTGAAAGTCGCTACAAATGAAACACAGAACAATGAGCCAGGAGAGAGGCTTCACACAAGAGAGGGCTATAAATTGTTCACTAGGAGGTTCTGTAGTAGGTACCTTCAGACTGCAAACGTCAAGTGCAGGCAGCTTCAGGTTACAGTTGTTCCTCCCGAGAGGATGGGATTTCTGTGTTGTTTTATGGGTAGGTGCTATAGCTTCCTCTGATATCTTGCAGTCTCAGCCTAACTCTCCTGTCAGGACAAAACCTGTGGTCTTAGGCTGGGGTCTGGCACCTGGGTAAGCGCAGTCCTTTGAAAAGTCTGTGTGAGACTTCAAGTAGATACACGGTTCCATTTTCCCCTCATCTTAATTTTTCTAAGGCCCATGGATGTAGTCAGTCAGCCTCGGACCAGAAGATGCTGTGCTCTGAGAAAGAAGAGGTTGGCTGAGGAGACTTGCACTTGGGTTTATTTCACTATCTGACAAGTAGCAAAGTGATCTGAGAACTTCAGTGGCTCTTGCAGCTAGCAGGCAGTTTTTACTTGGAGGCATTGATATTGTTTCAATCTAAGAAGCCTCACAATTTAGCCTTAACAAAGGTATAGAAACTTTATGGGGAAAACTTTTCTGTATTCTGTTGGTCAGCAGGTATGGTGGCCTGGCTGGTGTGCAAAGGTGTGGTTAGCGGTTTTTGTACCCTTGCGTATTTTTATATCAGTCTGCAGAAAACTCAGTGCCTTGGCCAGGCACTGAACTTTGCAATTCCATCACATAACTGGAGAAGCAGCTCCACTAAAACGTATACTGATGTCACACTCACTTGCAATCAGAACTTAGACCACTACAGGTTAGAACTCTTTTTCTTCTTTTTTTTTTTTTTTTTTTGTGCAACTTGGAGTAGGTCACTGAGGAACTAACATGATTTGTGTTATGAAGTGTACAATATATTTATTGCTACTTTGCATTCTTATTCATCCAAACTAGTATGGCTTCCACCAGCATTTACCACATTGCTCTGCTATTTTCTGGGTTTTAACAGAACAAAATTATGGCAATATGTTTAGCTCTTTGTTTAATGCTTCTTTATCGCTATTTATAAAGGAGAGATCGTTTGGTTTTTTGTTTTTTTTAATTTTAAAAAAGGGGGAGATCTTTTTTAAACAGGCGGGAACACCATCCTCCCAGTATAGAGGTTGTTTACCGGTGTCTCAAAGAGTAAGAGTTAGCTAATGAGAGAGCTAGTAAAGAGAGAGCACAATTCCTATTCAAATAGATTGTAACCTGACATGCCTTGCCATAAGATAGATTATTAAAGACATTATAATACTGTTTTATTGTCTTTTATGATTCTAAGAGTTAGCAACTGGAATCTATATTTTAAAAAATGTTTTCGGCATAGAACTATCCTCACGTCAATTAAATCATGGATGTGTTTTTAGTAAGTGTGGGAGTTAGCTGGTTAAGTGTGAGCTACTGAAAAGAAAAACTTTAGTACAGATTTGTTACATTTTCTTTGTAGGCTGACAAGTAAAGTGAATATTTCTTCAGAGCATACTTCCTAGTATTTCATGAACCAAATGTTGAACAGATGTACTTAAAGTGTGGAAAAATTAAATGAAAGGCACATTTAGGATTTATAGAGCTAAAACCAAAAAAAACAATGGAAATTAGAACTTTGATGAACAGAAACTATGCTGTTAATGCAGAAATTTTTACTGTAAGTTAAAAAAAAAATTGGCTTCTAGGTCCCTGAGCTGCAATCTGGAATCACATAAATTATGGTTAGAAAATGATGCAACACTTGTTCTGAAAAAGGTAATTTATCTCTAAAATATGTTTTTACATTAATTTTAAATTAACAATGACTAGTGCAGCTCCATAAAGTTGTACTTCTTCCCAGAATCATAGAAATCCCCAGAAGTCTGAGAGCTACAAAATGTGGACTTTTTTTTCCCATTTCGAAATTGTGCAATCAAGACTACAGATGCCATGGAAAGCCAAAGATTCTTAATTCACTAATGATCCCTTGTCACAGCTGCTGCTGTGAGGAGTAAGTATAGTGGGTAAACTGCACTGCTGAAGCGTATTCACTTCACCCAGGTATGGGAGCATAACAGTGTGCCATTTATTTCAGTAAGACAGGCACATATTTCTAAAATGAGCTGTGGCCTTCATTCAGAAAAAACACGCCTGTTCTGGAAAGCAGTCTCTTTAGACAATCACAGTTACAACAACTCTACTGCGGAAAGCATTTGAGCCTGGGGCTTTGGGAATTAAACACATGCTTAAGTACTTTTCCTTAATAGGGATACATTTAGACATGTGAATTGAGGCTTGCATAGACTAGTAAACAAGGGAATTTTCAAACAGTTATCAGCCATCTGTATTAAGTAATCCACATAATGAGTGGAGTTTTGGAGATTTATATCAACTGATACTGTGTCTTGTACTGGGAAAGAGCTTCTGAAATTCACTTCTTCATTAAAACAATCATGCAATCCAACAGTGTACATTGTGCTTAGGTGAAATGCTGCTGAATATTATTATGTATTTCATTTTCCTAGCTCATGCACTTCAGACGATTACATCAAGAGGGAAAGCGATTTGAGAGGTGAGAACTAGAGCAGGCTTTGGTAATGATTTGAGTCCTGGGTTGTCCCATTAGCTTTTGTCCATTAGACCAATCACTTCTGAACAATTCAAATTTAGGAACCCAAATAAGTGTTTGGTATTTTCTGAAGTGCTGAGGAACTTTGTGTAACTGCTATTATTTTGATAGATCTACCAATATAATTAATATAGCTCATATTGCCAATAAGGATTTACGATTTTAAGCCTTTGTTTTCTATAATTTAGGTTTGGTAGGTCCTCAATGGGGTGGGTAAAAGTTGAATTTTCTTCTTCCTTCACAGTCTGTTGCACCTCATAGGCCTGAACAGACAATAAGCCTGTATTTGTATCTCTGATTGTCTAAGTCTTTGCTGCTAAGTTAAATTGTTCAGCAGGTGAGTCAATATCAGAAATATAGGCTCTGATAAAATGAACTTGGGAGAAGACACCCTATGTCCAGGGATGCCTAGGTTGTCACCATGGTGGTGCTACTGGCAGAAATTTCACTAGACTTCCCGATTGTTGCATAGCTCCCCATCTGATCACTGCATAGCCAGGAAAGATGGATCTTACTCTGTTTATCCCTTAGCCCCTGGCATCTTTCTTCAGTACTAGTAACCCTATTCTTACATGCCACCAGCTCCAGGATTTTACTGAAATGACACGATTTCAGTTCTGTTTATCTTTGATTATGTGTTGACTTTTACTATTAAGGATATCTGCAAAGCTTCCCTTTAGGAAAGACTGATGAGCTATGCTTTGGTTAACATTCAGTGTAATAGCAGCTATATTTCTGTGAGTCTCCTCACCCTTCTAGTAACGAAGGTGACATTCCATCAGTGCAATGCTAAGCTGTGTTGTCCTGTCACGGCCGTATCTGTAGTGTGCTGAATGACGATACTGACAGGTTGCCAAGCTGAACAGATGCCCTGACTGAAAAGGATCTGATACTGCCTGTAGTCAGAATGGGAGGCAGGCAGGCAGCTCAGCCAGCTCTGCAGCATCGACTCCCAGAATGGGCTGTGCTTGAAGCTAGAAAGCTGTACGTGGGAAGAGGGAGGTAAAACAGTATTGGAAGAGGAATACGTTGAAGCTGTGTTAAGTATTGTGTGCCTTTTCTTCACTGGAACAGTCAAGAGCAGTGGTGGAACAGGCACACCTGGGGATATGGCACCAAAGACAATTTGCTGCCAGGGAGCTCAGAGGACCACTGTGGAAGAGACAGCTGTGTCTGTTGAAGAAGCACTGGGCTACGGTGTGCATAGTTGTGCTTCTACAGAGCTATTAAAGTCACTGCAGTGGCAGGAGTAGAAAAGAGGTGAGAACTGAGTCCCCTGCGTACATTTTTCTCATTGAAACAATTATAAATTTATTTGTCTGACTGTGTCTCTCCAGGCAGCATGTGTAAGACTCATTGTGTATGTGTTAAGACTCATTTTCCTAAAAGGGATGGTGTTTTGAAGGCGTGATTTCTGTCATCTTTACCATCATAACTGGTAGTCATTTTCTTACCCAAAAAATAGATTAGCTGGTCAATCTAAAAGCCATGTTGTGCTGTCAAAAAGGATTTTGATTGAAAATTGAGGATATAATGTGGTTTACTGGGGAGACACATAGGTGATTTTTTGAAGGCTCCAAAAATTAAAAGGCTCACTGCCTCTCCTCCCTTCACTTATTTATGTATTTATTTTAAAAATGTCAGTATTGATTGTTGCCTTTTTCCCATTCATTTTGAAAAGCATCCATTTGAGAGAGGCATGTCAGGTTGATTCATTCTTAAAACACATAATTTAACATACTATACCCAGACACTAACCTCACAGAACATTCAGTAATCAGGGTGGCTTATTTCTTAAAATTATAGAGAGAAAATTAATCTGAAGATAACTGTGGTGGTACTCACAGTTAGCCTGTATACCCGTATTGTTCCTTCTACTGACACCATCGCTTTCTATTTAGTATCACAGCCCCATGTGATTCCTGCTCCTACTGTTAGCCTCTTACTGTATCTATCTTACAGTTAGATATCTATTTGCAAAGATCTCTATCCAAACAGACCTTTGTACTTGTTCAAAATCTGAATGAAATCATTAGGACTGTGGACAGGCACCAGAGAATAGAGTGAATTCTTAGTCTTTATGATCTGCAAGATTGGCACTTTTCTCAGGTATCTGCCCCGCTTTTGTACAATATGGAGCAGAAGAAAGCTGCAGTCCTAATTTTGACTTGTGTATGATGTCAGTGCAAATGACTGAGCACATGGAGATGTTTTGTGGAGCTGTCTAGCTGTCTGTGGTGGCCTTGGAGTCTTTGGCAGCAGGTCTTTTTCCTATATTGCGTGGTCTGATCGTGACAAAAACAGTTGAAGGTCATCTTTAAAAGTCCATTTTAACTTGATGCCAGACTTTTCCTTGGTCTTCCTGCTTCACTGTAAGTCTCAGAGAATTCTTCATTTCTACTACTCTAGGGCTTGCTGTAGATCATGTGTTTTAGACACAAAATGCATAAAATCTAAAATGTGTGTTATGATGCATAGGGTACAGAGATAGTCATAAACATTAATCTGACAGAGTGGTATCCTCCTGAGGCTGTAGACCACTGCTCTGAACATTAACTGAAACCTAAAGAGGACACTTTCTATATCAGCACTTTCCACGATGACTCAATAGAACATGTTGAACCAAAGGTACAGTAAGTGATGTACTCCTGCTTTGAGGAGAATGGGAGTTGAAATACTTCACATTATTTTCAGGATGAGATTTATTCTTCTGCTTGTACTCACCTACAGCTCCTGACTGGATCACAATGTGAACTGCAGTCATGGCTTTGTCTGCCTTTCATCTCTTTCATGGTCTTTGCTTTCCATTTGTCTTAGAGAGTGCATCTGCTTTCCCTGGTTGCCAGCAGCTTGCTCTGAAGAGAGCTAATATATCTGTAAAGGCAAATCAGAGAACAGGGCTTATACCCATTTAAGTTCTTTGTACTGCAGGGCAACCAAAGCTGCTATTTACTGTCAAGGCAATAGATAAAAACCTAATAAAATACTATTCTAGTACTTAAATCATACCAGCGTCACTTAAATAAATAAAGGGTAGCTGAGCACATCATCTTTTACATCCCACGTAAAAACCTGGTGAGTGTGTTTCATTAGATGAAATTTTTAGACACAGGACATAGGTCAAATTTGGAGATTGTGTTTGCTGGTACTGAAATCCTGTAAGAATTTTTTGTAAGATTTCCCAAGATTTTGAATGATGAAATCTTAAAAATTCAGTTGCTCTTCAGAGATTTCTTTTGAATCAGCCAAATAAAGAATTAAGACAACAAGCCTCTACTTTTTGATGGTTCTGACTCTAAAATAAAACCATACAAGTGGGTTTGCATGTGGAGGTTCAGAATGTAGTACATCTTTCTGAAGTTCAAAAAGATTTAGATGTGAGATCTACGTTTTATCCCTCTCACTTAGGAAAATGCAAAAGATGAAAACAGCAATTAGAAGAGCATACACGGAACTGCATATTAAATAAAAAAATGGACTTGCTGCTTAGCATTCAAGCTAGTTGCAGCTAATTCTATTTTCTGTAGTAATAGAATCTGCAAACAGTATTACAGGAAGTTATTTCAGCTCACCTGTTAATTCAGACAAAAAAAATCTTACATTTGTAAGTCTATAACCAGAGGCTTTTGATAAGGCCTCCAGAGAAACTGGAAATCAAATACTCTTCCCTCTGAAGGATCAAGAAGTTTTATTGAGTGTACTGATCCCACTGCAGAACCTAATGTGATGCAGCAAGTGGAATCCTTAGCTTCAGAATTCACAGTTGACATGATCTTCATTACTCATGTATGTGGTTATTCCAAGTTTGTTTTGCTTTATAATTTTAGTAGCAGATGTCATTGAAAAGGTTCAATGTGGAATGAAGATTTATTTGCTGACTGTGTCAGTCCAGCACAACCTCATCAAAATGCTCGCATTGAAAGCACAAGCATTTCAAGTGGTCCAGAGTACAAGATCCTTCTCTTTGCGATTGCTTCACAAAAGCTATGTTAGTCTGTTTGAACAAAGTTTGACATTAATTTGTTCAACAATTTAGAATGTTTCCTGAAATGCTGTTTAAAATTATAATAAATTTGGGTTTATATGCTACCTTTATTTTAAAAAACACTTATACCAAATAATTGATGCTTATTTAAAGCAGTTACAACTGCATCCATTTGTAAAGTACTAGATTAACTTGGGGCATGTGAAATATTTTATACTGAAATTTTGTATGTAAGAGATGTGTTGTCCTCCCAGTGATACAGTCACTTGGACAAGTCATTGCTGTATCTAATATTCTTTGTCTATAAAATGGGATAAGAAAGTTGGCAACTGGTTGTTAGGTTCAGTGGTTAACATACAAAGTCTTTGGATGAAATGTGCTGTCTGAGAGGAATATCCTTTAATGAGATTAAGTCAAATCACAAAGAAACTGTTGCACCAGAATCATGTCACTTTTCGAAGTTTCCTATCAATAGTTTTTTTTCATCTATTCCATGCCTAGGTCATTTATTTGGAACAAGGATCGTTGTCTTGTGAAAGAAATACGTAGTGCTTGAAACAGAAAGTACGACATTCTGGTGTGGGAAGTCCCAGCATATGTCACTCGTTTGTCTCCTTCCCACAGGAAGGACTGGTAGTCCTCTTTAAAGTGCCACTATGGCACTGCCATGTATCAGCCCATTTTTAGTGGAAATCCATCCAATGAAAATGGATTGCAGGATTTAGATGGGTTTTGCATTAAAAGGAATAATCATGATAATAAATGGAAAATCATATGTTGAAAAGCAGAATTAGCTACTCTCCCTTGTCATTTTCAGATGTGTGTTAAAGTCTTTTCTTCCATCTGCAGGGTGAACCTCATCAAAAGTATCTTATTTTCCTTCTCTTTCATTCTGTGCCAGCTGACCGTTGGCATCAGTACTGTGTCTGCTGGGTGGATCTCACCACTACCTTTTTATTGCCTTTGTGTATGTGAAAGCCTGTTTGGCATCATGGGAATGTATGTACTGGACAAGAGAATAATAGTGAAAAGATCTGCCAGACAGATCAGAGAGGTGAAATTAGTTCTTAAATTACAGTTTAATTCCTTTTTGTATGTAGGCTGATAACTTGGTCTGGATATTTCTTCAGTGCATACTTCCTAATATTTCATATGCCAAATACTGAACAGATGTACTTCTAGTCTGGATAAATTAAGAGACACACATTTAGGATATGAAGCTGAAAATTCAGAAAGCAATAGACAACCAGGCTTTGAGCTGAAGCTTTACACTGACAACAGACTTTCTGCTATAATAGAATGAGGCAAATTGCAATATCTGCATATCATAAATATTGAGAACCTAGTTTTCCAGCAACCTGAACACCACCACCACCACCTTCTCCCTTGCCCCCCAGGCTCATGCATTTGTCCAGACGGAAAGTGCAGTTCTTGGAGAATATGAGGTACCACCAGCACCCCTTGAAGCTGGTTTGGCCAAGAATCAGGACTGTACAACTGTTAGAAAAAAAACTCCCATTAGTGGCTATTTTCAGTCTCTTATTCTGCATTGGCACTCCTGGAATGTCTTCCACTCTCACTTTAGCTGCTTCAGGAGCCTTACAGCTCCAGGAGAAATGTTTCTTATGGAGCAGGGAGTAAAAGCTGAGTGTTTCTTCCAGGTTTCATTTAGAGGAAAGGCCCTGTAAATGAAGCTGCATCTCCAAGATTTGAAATCCCTCATAGGATTAGAGCAATTTGAGTTATTCTGTAGTCAGTATGGCTTTGCAAAGGCTAGATTCCCAAATCTCCCAGAATCCACTACTGTGTGAAATCTTTGTTCAAAGAAGCAATAAAACTGCAGTTCTGTAATACAAAGCTGGGACTAGGAATGAAAAGAAGATAGTATTTTGACTCCCTGAACCCAGCTGTGCCATCTCTCACTGGGTCAGTTTTATATGGAAGCAGACTTCTACACTTCCTGTGCCATAATGAATGCATCTCCATGGTCACACGGTGAGCAGAACACATATAATTGGTCATGAACATGAGGAATGACCATGGTGCTAAGCTGCTGAAGGTTTTCTTTCAGTACCACTCATAGGATCATAAAGTAGCTGAGGTTGGAAGGGACCTCAGAAGGTTATCTAGGTAAAAGTCTGTGACATAAAATATGCAGACACTGACTTGAAACACAGAAGTGCCAATTCATGATCCAGTTAAAGCACGATTTGAAGTTGGGAGGTGTGTTAGGTGGAGAGTAATTCTGCTGTAAAGAGAGTGGTCTGAGCAGGACTCCTTTCAGTGTGAGACTGTGACCTTTCTCCTGGCACACGACATGTGGCACCAAAGGCACGTTCATTATGTGTGGCATCAGGCTGCACAGCACTACTGCCACGTGGTGTGTCATTCCAGGGCTGGAAAGCTGACCTGCAGATGTGCAAGTTGTGCCACCAGTAGTTGAACAAATTTTGAGGATAGGGCGCAAGGTCTTAGAAAGTGATAGCATTGAAAAAATAATAGTTCAGGCCATTGAATGTTATCTTAGTACGGTAAATGGAATTGCTTCCTGATACTAAACAAATAACACAATATTTTGGTGGGCTATCTGACTATTTAATCTGCACAGAAATGTGATTTTGGCATGATTAGCAAAAGAAAAAAATATTTGAGAAAGCCATCTAATCCTGCTTCCTCATTTTAATTCTGGAGAACCAGAGAAACGGTAGCATTTGAAACTGCGATTTCCTCTTTCGTCTAATTATTATGGGAGCTGGAATGATTAACAAAACAGAAAACAAGCACTTAATGGACACATAAAAGCTGTTAAATAGACACAAAAAACACTTATGTTCTGTATTTGCTTTGCTGTTAGTGGTGCAATTTCAGAGACACTACCTCAGCATTACTATTTAACACATGCGTTTTAAAGATTCAAACAAGAGCAGACAGGTTTCATTAACATAGGAGGTCCCTGAAGAAATAAATATTTATTAAACTTTCAATGATGTAAAAAAGTGGGTTTTTTAACCACACTTCAAGTGTTGGTGTACTGCCTGCCAAATACATACCTGGTGAGCTATTTAGAAACTTCCTGTTCCACATGCTAATTAACAGTCTATGAATTTTAACTTAAATCAGGGTCACATAGCTGAAATGTATTTCAGAGGAGGCCTGCATTTGTCATTCAAAGGCATTGCCAAGGTTTTAAGGCCTTGCTATAAAGTGGATTTCACAGCTTGAAAAACTAGTTCTCCAATAACAGCTGGGTCAAAACTGGGAGGAACCCTTTTGCACTGAGTCACATGAGGTGCATTAGACTTACATTTGAAATCAGAGTTAATCCAAAACTGGAACATTTAACATAAACCTCTTTCAATCTTTGCGGGCAGTGTGGCCTTGGATTCAGATCCCTATATTTCTCTGCTTTAGGGTGCAATGAGATTCATTGCACAGGTAGCAACATTCTTGGGTAAAAATGCTCTTCTTCCTTCATTGGATCTGGCCAGATTTTTGGGTAACGGGAGATAAGATGACTGTGGTGTCTCCCACCTATGTGCAGTGAGCATGGACAGTGTAATACCCAGAGCAGTGGCGTAGCAGCATGACACCCTCTTTCTACCACTGGCTCAGCTGCATCTTGCAAAGAAACAGCTTCTTGATATGCAGATGTCTTGATTAGATTGTCTTTAGAAAATATTTTTTAACTATTTGCTACCTGGTGGTGTCTGATTTCCAAATGCTTTTGTTCTTACTCTAGTTTTTTCCTTCCCCTCAAGTAGAATTAGCTCTGGAGTGGTTCTTTATTATATTACAGCTTTCTAACCAAGGTTTCGCTGGGTAAATTCTTTGTTATAACTTAGCTATTTTAGTATCTTTGCATCTTAATAATTTAAAAAATATATTACTTCATAATTTTATCATTGATTTGGAAGAAGAGATTCACCATTATTAGTAAATATTGCTCTGTCCTTTCCATCATGTATTACTTCCCCATTCTTTAGCTGCAATCTTGATTACTTTCAGCCCTGGGTACAGACAAACAAGAAGCTTTACTTTGGCAAATTGCAGGCTCGACTGTCTAGGAAAAAGGCATGTGAGCCACATCTACATGATGTGGCTTTTATCCTGATAGCCCAGGTACATCTTTAGCTGTGTGCAAGTATCTGGGGAGCCAAACAACCCAGAATCAGAAATGGGAGCAGAATTAATAATGGCAATCCAGGGATTCAAGGTTAGGTGAAGCTTGGGTTATCTCCAGTCAGAGCAAAGAGATAAAAATGTGGAGGAAGTGAATCTGGGATACAGAGTTAGCTGGAAGTGTTGATATTTGCTGCTTTTCTTGCTACCTTAGGCAGGGAGGAGGGGGAAGGAGGGGAAGGGTGAAGAAGGTAAGGGAGGTACGGCAGCAGTCGCTGCTGGGAGCTGCAAGCCTTCGTTCCAGCTGTTCTTGCTATATGGCACCTATGATTCCTTCCTCGGCACCAGTAGCAGTAACAGGAATGACTCTTCAAGGCCCTGTTGTAGTAAAATTTGTAAGGCTATGGTTGTTTGTCTCCTCTAGCAGTCTGGAAATTACTTACTTTGCCTATGGATAGAATAGTTCCTAACAAGAAGGACCCTTGGATGTATAGAGTGGAGAATATTAAATAACTGTGTGGAAGCTATATTACCTCAATGTTTGGTACCTGCGATCTTGTTGGGATCATGATGTCAAATTCTGGCATCCATAATTGAAGGAAAAAATAATAAAAATTGGACAAGTTTCAAAGAGAACCTACAAGCATGATCAGAAGGGTTGGAAAATAAGTTTTCCACTCTGAAAACAAGTTCAGCCTACTTCTTTCATTAAACAAGAAATTAAGTCTTTAGAGTTAGACTTACTCTCAGTATACAAATAAACTTAAATGGGGGTCTAAACTGGTTCTTCTGTCTGGCAGATAACAATGTAGCAAGATCTAAATATTTAGTGGCAATTAAATGTTGGAACAGCCTAGCAAGTTCCTCACTATGGGAAATGTGAAAACAAAGTTTGCATGCTTTTCTTAAAATCATGTTTGTAACTCAGCCATAGAGGTTGGAGTCAAAGGCATGAGTTAATCCAGGAAAGGTTGCTTCCCTATTGTGTACAAGAGATTATCCTGATTACCACTGTAGTCTCTTCTAGTCTTCAGAACAATTAATCATGTACCACAGGCCTGTCTACGCCCTGAAATACATCTGATGTCCTATGTATTAACTCCCTTCCTTCAGAATTCCCCATGTGGTGAGTGCATTGCAAGAACAAGGAGTCTTGTGCGTGGGATTCTTGTAGTGATCCCACATGTAGATTCTCTGGCATGTAAGATGCTTCCACTCATTCTGCATCCTTTCCATCCATGGAAACATTAATAAAGTGCCTCTGTCCTGGCACCTGTCTTCATGAAACTTGCAAGAGTAGGGCACACGGAAAGAATATAAACAGCAAGCCTTGTTTGCTTAAGGAAACAGCCTGAAAAAGAAAGTAGTTCCCCTGATCATCATAACTGTAGTGACACAGGAACAATAAACTGTGGAAATAATGATCTGATATTTAGCTGAATTTTCAGTGTCATTGCTAAAATACCCCGCTCAAGCTCCACTCTACCATCTGGATTTGCAAGGATTCAGCCAAAAATCCTACTGTATTTCTTTGAGATGTTTTAATTTTCAAACAGTTGGGAATGCCATGGAGCAAGTTCCCATTTGGAATTCAAATTGGAGAAATGGGTCAAATGGCAAGAGAGCAAAAAGCCTATAAAGTAGCCAATAAAAGTGGCTTTTCCCTTAGTGGTTGGACAAACTGTGTGTTGTAATTGTGGATTTTAGGAATGAAAAAATTAAGCTTTTATTTTTGGCCTCAAATACATACTCAACATAAGAAAAATATCCAGTGACTTTAGGAAGATCAGCATTTGACCGAATGCTTTCATCAGCCCTTGACTATGTCTCTGGATGTTCACCTCTAGTACTGATATCTCTAGACTGACTCAAGAGTCCATGACAGAGAATGAAAATAGGTCAGTGCAGCTCTCTGTTTTGTTTTTTTTTTTGTTTTTAATACACACATTTGTAATCTTTAATTCGTAGGATTTATATGCAGTGCAAGTAGTGTTTTCTCTAGCGTAGCATTCAAGGGCAGCTTTATGGGGTGGTACCAGCAGTCTGTCTAGGCCAGGATCTTGTCCTTGATACTTAGGGAAACTATTAACAGTGGGATTTTTAGAGTAATCCTTCCCTAGTAGACATTCCTTGCATCTGGTAATTGGTGATTTATAAACTGCATGAGATGGAGGTTGCATCTGGGCCATCATGTTACACAGTCCTGGCTGGACCTGTCTTCCATGAAGTTGTCTAATCCTTTTAAAATCCTTTTCCACTTTCTGTCTCTATGATGTTCTATGGCAATGAGTTCCACAGTTTAGCTGATTACTGTGTAAAAACGTATTTATTTTTATTCACTTTAAACCTGATCCTTGGTAATTACATAGATGAGAAATGAGATGAGAAATGCAGAGTAATTGGTTTCTGTTTGTATTCTCTCCATCACTCATGATTTTAAAGCTGCCTATTATATCTTCTCTGAGTTGTCTCCTTTCTAAGGTGAAGACTCATAGTCTAATTGATCTTTCATCAAATGGAAACAGTTTCATATACCTGCTCATCTCTGTAAACATTGTACACTTTCTGATTTCACTGTATCTTCTGTTGTCATTGGATGGATTGGTCATGATGATATTTTCTAATTTTTTCTATTCTTTTCCTTTTTTCCCCCTCTGTTCCTTTTTGTGTTTTGACTGTTGGTAAGCAGGGAACTAATGATTTCAGACAACCTTTTACAGCGGGCTTGTTTCCATCTTTATGAATGTGTAAGTAGTTGCTCCCCGTCCCCCCACCTGCATTGCACATACTGACATGGAGTTACGTTTGCCTCTCAGTTGCTCAGACATTCAGTTTCATAAGATTTTTTTTCGGTCAAGTTCATGCTCTGTAACCCTCTGCAATACCAAGCCAAGAGTCACAAAGAGGTCGGGGATAGAGGAATTAATTTGCTAAACTGAATGCCAGCCAAAAGATTAAACATGTATGTCTGCATCCATGGTTGTGGGAGCTCATGCACTTTTCAAAGGATGAAGCTGAAGCTCAGGACTGTTTTCAAAGGAGTCTGTTTTTAAGTCAGGGCCAGGACTGATCATGGCTTGCTCTTAGGGATAAGCATTCAACACGTTCCTGAAAAATCCCGGTGTATTGCTGGAGTATATGAGATCGCAAGAAATACATTGAATAGTCAGGGGAGGAAAAGCAAAGGAAATGCAAGGCTGCAGGTACATGAAAGATAAGATGCAAAAAAGCAGCTCCTTCTGGACCAGTCCCAGATGATTTGTGCAGTTTATTTTTTCAGGCCTAAGTCTGTAGATACTCACCAGCCTCCACCCAGTCTCCTAGTATTATCCTGTGTATTGAACTACTTCCTTCTGGTGAAGGCAGAGCTGATAGACTCTAGACATCCATGTTGTCCAGATCAGTCAACAAACAGCCTGGGGCAGACGTTATCTGGGCTCTGTGAAAAGCAGAGATGGGCCCAGCAGAGATCTTGGATCTTTGTAGTCGGACAAAAATGCTGCAAAGTAATTTTGTGAAGAGGCAGGCTGTAAAGTATTACTCTTAAGAGAAGGGAAAACTCCTGTTGTTTTTTTCTTCTCTCCTTTTGTATTGTTACTCCATTTATTTCCAAATTTTTCTAAATATAATTGTAGAATATTACTTTGATTTTGAAATCACGCAGTAAATTTCAACGACTTTCATTACTGGAGGGAAGAAATACTATTTGCTGTGCTGCCACCTAGTGTTCACAGATGCTGCTTTAATTTTGAGTGCATTAACTTTTCTTTTTCTTTTTTTTTTTTTCTTTCTGCTTTTTAAAGTTCTCTTTCTCATGAAACGGCACTGAACATACAGATCAAGCCTTTCTCTTAGTTTGAAAAATACAAGTGCAACTTCATCTGATTATCCACTGCGGAGAATTTGGGAGACACACAATGAAGAGATGGTCTTCACGTAGGAAGAAGCTCAAAGACACCCTTTCACAGACGAGAGTGTGGTTAATGGGGGACACTCCCTGCAATTCTGAAGGAGAGCTGCTATTCTGACAAGCTGGGTTTGGTCTGTTGTTTGCTTTGCACAGTTCTTCAGTCTACTGTCTATTGACCTCCATTTGGTGAGTGAAGAAACATTCTGAGTACCTAAAGAAGCAAGCACATGTGCTCAATGACTTGTTTGGGTATAGCAGGTATGATACAAACCACGGTTCAAACTACTCCCTGAGGTTAAACAGAGTTGCAGAGAAGAAATTATGGAAGGGATGTATAGCATATAACATACAGCAGAGTGCAGTGTTAATACAGTTTCCGTTGTGGTCTGTTCTGTTTCCAAGCTTTAATGTTGTTATGGTTCAGGATAGGCAAATGGAGTCAGAAAAAAACAAAAACCAGCCTGATCTGTTCCCCATCTCCAGAGTCAAACCTTCTGGGATGCCTGTGAAGGTTGTACATAGACACTTGTAAGACCCAGCAAATCCTGCTGAACTATCTCTTTAAAATTTGACATTACACCAGGGTCTAGCTGCAGTTTACACGCCCTTGGCTCCCTTCAGAACTGTAAAATCGTGGACTGTGTAAGATTTGTTCTGCCTCCTTCCTGAGAGGTTGGCAGTTTTTGCAGGAAGGAAAGGTGGGATCCATACGTGTTGCAGGGTTTTATAGTCCCTCTGCACTTGCTGGGGCTGGCCCAGGTTTGGAGGTTGCCCTTGAGTATTGCTAAACTTTCAATGAAAAGTTTGTGGAGCTAATGGGAGGGCTGATGGCTACTGCCTATTTTGTCAAAATGTGGGAATGGGCCAGTCAAAAGCTGTCATCTCGTTGGAGGGGAGCAGGTCAAGCCACCTTCTTATTCAGGGATAGTAAAAAAAGGGGGGGAAGTGTTTTAATTCTAGTGAAAGCTTCAGCAATGTTTTTGCCATGTCCAATGGTTCAGTGATGATTTGAGTGCATTGTCTGCTCTATTGGCAGCACAGTCCTTCGTGCTTTACCTGGACTTTGTGCACTGACTTCTTATTTGTGTGACTATTTCTGCCTGGTAGATCAGAGTCCACATTCTTTTTACATGTCAGTTGGAGATACAGGGGAAGCCCCAGGCATAGAGGGCTTAAGGGACAGGTTTGTATCTATACAATACCTTGCTTGTATTTCTCTGTTCACAGGCAAAATGCATTTAGGAAGCAGATGTGTCTTTGATACTTTAAAATAAAGTGTTGGGTTTTTATCCCCTCCCTTTTTTTTTTTTTTAAAGTAATGGCTATATAAAAGCAATATATTCCTGCTTGTAATGCATTCTATAGTTACTTCAGACATGTATTTATCCTATTATATTATAAAAATTAAATAAAATTTATTTTAAAGTAGGAAAAGTGAGGAGAGAGCAGTGAAAGACAAAACCTTAATCAAGTCTTTCTCTACAGTCTGTCTGAGCAGTTTGTGCATTCTGCTAAGGGGATGGACAGGAAAAAATAAGACTTAAGCAGAAAATTAATTATATGACTTTAACAGTTTCTTATTTGTCAATATTTGCATGTTTAACTTTAAATAGTTAAGCCCCACCCCTACCCCCAGGACCTGACGTCTGCTGCATGTGAACTTTTCAAATCTAAAGGAAAGGAAACATCTGGTGTATCATCTGGCCAAAAAGGCCATACACATTGCACTGCAATAAGTCATGACAATACATTTGATGTTTTTATTGCATATATGAATAATGTATATTGCTTTTTCTATATATTTGTCATTATAATTTTCCTGCTATAATTAACCCACAAATCATGCTGCAGATATATGGATGACTGAATTAGTCAGGTCCCTACTAATAGTTTGACATCTGAATGTGAGAGTTGAAGATGACTGTCTTTGGAAAGTATTGTACCTTAATAACTGTTAGTGTATCTCAGAAGATAAATATGAATGTATCCCTTAATGTTTTTTGCATATCATCTGTATTCTTTACTAGGGAACTATATAACTTTTATGTCATCTCTAACATTTAAACTACTTCATCCAATGTTACTTGTCTGGAAAATGTTCTTCGTAGGACAGAGGCAGATTTGCCCTTCATACAGTCTTGTGGATGAAGAATTGGTACTGAGACTTGGGAAATTGGTCTTGTTTCTCCTCCTAGCTCCATGAATATTCACAATCTGGCCCAACAAACTGAGTCCTGAGAGTAAGGGCTGATTTGTGTGTGTTAATCAAATGTGTTTCCAGCATTGGGGCACATAAAGAGTCCAAGATGCTGGTGTGCATCTATTTCTGTTGATGTGGTTTGTTCCTTTATGGGGACTGGAAGTAAGCTTGAACAGTATGAGGCACAACTTTAGCATAGTGTGGAATGTATGTACGTTATGGAATAGGCCAGAGTAAGCATTTCTGTTAAAAGAAATAATAATGACAGACCTACTGAAAATATTTATGGCAATACAAAATGTCATGAGGTTCAGGCCTTTGGGCACCTGCCCTCCATCTGAACCGGTTGGGCACTTGCATAAATACACAGCTCTTTGTAAAAGAAGTCTATGCTACATGGCCAGTAAAACACATTCGTTGTGGCCAGAAGGGCCACAAAGATAATTTTATAATTAATGAAAATCTAGGTGCTAGAACATTAAAGTAACAGCAAAATCTTGAAGCATTTTTTACTGACACACACAGATGCAGCCAAGTCTTTCACATCCCAAAGTCATAATTAATCATCAAAGCAGTACCATTCCATTGTATTTTAAAAAATTTATTTATTTAGGATTTTCCTTGAAAGTGAAATGATGCATTTTGTATATTTTTGTACTGTTCGACAGCAATGTCAGAAAACAGTCACATTCAACCCCTATTTATAAGGCTTGCAGAGGTTTGTCAGATCAAGACAGCTAAAGTAAACATGACAAATGTCATTTTGTAGTGCTTAATACCGTTAATCCTTAAAGCATGGAACCAGGAAACTCTTATTCGTACTGGTATTTGAAACCTGTAAGCAATCTCATGTTTCTAATGCTGATTTTCTTTTTATTCCACAAAGAAAACAGTATCAAGGCCTTTTTCCTGGAATATTACTTGAGGCTATTCAGAAAAAAAACACAACAGGAAATTTGGCTCTTTAGCCCTAATAATGGTCTCTTTATTGAATGGAGACTTGCTTTTTTTGTTAAACAGATTTTCTTATGAAAGGGTTAGAAGTGAATAAACGACAAGTTCAAGCTCATCTGATTACTTTTGATTTATGTTGACCTTGAAAGAGAGAGAGGTCATGCTGTTGGCAGGCAATAAGAACTAATCTGTTACTAAGTGAGTAATTAAAAGTGAGGCCTTATATATTTTTGTAATGAGTTGACAGCAATTCCATCCCCATGTCATACGGTTGCTCTAATCAACATGGTCATTGCATTTAGTGCCAAATGAGAAGTTTACAAGAAGTCAGATGACAAACTCTGAAATGTGCAGTTCTTTCAGATGTGCAGATGAATAGACTGACTATATTGTAGATGAGGAAAAACTCCAATAAAAATTAATGTCAAGCTGATGTGTGCAATTAGGAATTTTACATTTTTCTAATGAATTGGAGTGGATGCTTATTAGTATGTTCAACTGAAAGATGTAAAGTTGTGTTCAATAAAAAATAATCCCAGTTTTGGCAGCTGAAGCACTGTAAGCTTCTACTGTTTAACTGGCATGACTTAAGACTGTTCTGACATCAGACTTGACAGTATTGACTTCCATGTCACCAAATAATCTAATGAACAGTCTGTTTTTCAGGACACATTAAGAGGTCTGGTTTTTTAAGTTCGGGGTAATTTTCTAAGTTGATTCAGGACCTGGATATTCCTGCAAAGTACTGAATGCCTTGGCCCCAATCCAGCAAAATGTAGGAGCTATGTCTTCACTGTCTTTTAAGAGTGGCCTGAAGGCTGGGCTTGATCACTCATACTTTTCACTGATAGGAGCTCATTGAAGTCAGGCTTGGAGACAACCGGGAAGAGAACCTCGAGTTTGTTCTCTGTGTTTCCTATCTGGTCTTGCAAAGACATTACAGAAGCAATGTTGGGCATGCAGGATGACCTAGGGAGTGGATAGGACAAAGTCATGGATGAGATATCCAGTGGATAGGACAGAGTCATGGATGAGATATCCCATAGAAGGATTCTACTATTGCCTGCTGTGAAGACAGGTAGGATTTACAGGCAGTTGAGATGATTGCTGTAAGAACAAAATAGACTGATGGAACATCTTGGGTCTCTGGCCTATGTCAGAATCAATTATCTGAGTGTAGTTGCTACCTTGAACACATGCTTAACTATTTTTTTTTCTTTTTAAGATAATAGGAATTCCATGCATAATGTGCTCTGAGTTTTCAGACATATGCCCAAATACTTTTCCAAATTTGGGCAACCACCGGCAAGAGTGAGCCTCCAGAATCGGAGGTTTCTGTAAAAAAGAGCTAGTGTAACCTCAGCAGGTGACTATCAGCATGTGCTACAGGCAGATCGTGAAAGTATTCAGCAGTTGTGCTGAAAGCATATCCATTTTTTTCCAGCTATACCAGTTGGTCTAATTAAGGTATTACCTTACTCCACAAGTTTTGCCTTACCAAAAATAGGGAAGAATGATCTCTCCCAGAGAAATGATAAAAAATCTTTCACTTTTTATCCTATGGAAGGATCTGTTCTATGTTTATCAGACATCTGTCCTCTCTTGTTTATGAAACCACTTAAAGGGAAAACTTTGGCGAAGACATAAATGTTAACTATGAGTAGTTTTTTAGCATCGCTGTCAAATCTGAAGTTACATCTGCCTGTCTTTCAAAGAAATGGAAACGCTAGTCTTGTTCACAGATTTTTCTGTCAAGTTTGACTAAAATACAGTTATGGGTCTCACTTGGGTCATTTAGTTTTGATTTGTATTTCCTATACCTCCATTAACAAGGCTCCATCATATATGTGCATGCAACTTCTATTTTGAGGTCTTATGTCAACAATCACACAGCTCATGGCTTGTTCTCATGTTGCTTATGGCCATGTGAGATCGAATATTTGAACTTAAAATCTAATGTTGCTCAAGGTGGGATTAGCCCATCGGTCAGCAAAAGTTGGGGCCACTTCTTTGCCTAATTTCCTTAGAGTACTAAGCAGCTTCTACTACAAAACACCAGAGCTACAAGTGCCTATAAAGCACTTTTCCCATTATCCACTCATCGCTCATTCTGGCTGTAAGTTCTGTTATGTGTGATAAAATCTACAGAAATATGTGAGATCAGTGTGACTGGCATTACAGTCAGGCAAAAGATATTTCCTGCGAGTGGCAACAGCACAATTGTGTCTCTCAGTCAGCATTTGCTTGGGTCCGAAACTATTGTGAAACAGGCTGGAACTGTTTGTGAATGGGTGATTCTGCCTAACAGATGGCTATATGTAAAGGCAGCCAAGAGACCATGTATGAGCATCGTGTGTATGTGGGGGCATGAGTTGTAGCCAGAAATGTCTGTAAAGAATCTGCCCTAAGCTTTCTGGTCCAAGATTAAGCAGATATGTCATTTCTAATCCAGTTTTGGGGTAAACTTCTGAAGTATTAAAAAAGAATGTTTCTGCAGCTGTTTCTGCACCAAAAAAAAAAAAAAAAATTGATATCCAAAAGAAGAACTCAGCAATGTGGATCAGGGAGCTTGAAAGGGTTGGTTTTTTAGAACTGCATTTTTGTATTTCCTAGTTAGACCTTTGGACCCCAGCCAGCTTTCTGCTGAGTAGGTTGGCAGGGCACACGAGTTGGATACACAACAGTCTGCTGCCTTCCATGGCCCCCCCATGTGTAGCGTTCCTGCTGCATAAAGCCATTAGTGACCAGATTACAGAAAACATAGGGTTTTGTTTCATAGCTTTTATTTGTTGTTCCATTTCCTGTTTCATTCCTATTTAACCTCTGCTCTTTCTAGTTCAGATGTAGTATCAAAGTGAATTTGGAAATGAACTTCATATGGATGAGAATGAATTGTAAACTATACATGCTATATCCAATATCACATTTTTTTTTTAAATAAACCTTATAATTATTTTTTAATAAACAGAATGGTTTTTATTAATCTACTAAGTTTTAATAACAGTACATTTCCCCCTCCCTCTTCCAATATTTATTTTCCATCAAAGTCATCCTCAAAATTAATCAAGAGCTGCATGTTTTGTTGCAAAGTCTTTGTGGGGCAAGCTGCCTTTGAATTGCATAGAGATAGAGCCTGTAATGGATTGAATGGGGGAACTCCATGTTTTGACCCTTGATTAAAGTGCTTTCCTAGTATAAATATATCTCAGTATTTGGATGACTATCTGCAATATCAGAAAATGACCTTGAGTTAGGTGGAAGGGAGCCTTTCAAGAGTTGCAATGTTGGAGAGAAATACGTAGGAGGATGCTCTGTGAACATGATCAAAAGGAAGGACAGCTACCCTTCACAAGTAAAATCTTCTTGAGTTGTTCCTTTTTTGCAAATCTGAATTAGATGTGTTTGTAACTTGGCATTACAGTTTTAGGAATCTGTCCATGATTTTAGGAGTTGCCATACTGGCTCAGACTTTAGGTCCAGGGAGATGGATCTGAGAGCAGCGAGTTCCAGATGTTTAAGAGAACAAGGGGAAAACCCTGCAGTGGGCAGAAATGGCACTGTCTGCCCTGTCACTAGACTTTATTTTATCTACTAGCACTTAAGAGATTGCTTAAGGCCTCATGCACTTTGTCTGATATGCTCTCCACACAGTTTTTCAGTGTTAGGGAACTGTTGCTATCTACATAAATACCTAGCTGCTTTTTCATCTAATTCCTCAGTCTCATTATCCTTCTGTAGGAAAGAGTTCCCAAATTAGTCATTGTATACACACGCATTGCCTTTTACTGTATTTGAATGTTCTAATTTTCAGTTTGTTTGGGTTTTTAAAAATATTTGCTTATTTTATTGAAACACTTTTTCTTGTGTTACAAAACATGACACAAAGTCCCTGGGTATCTGATACTTTATTATGTTTTCACTGGTTCATCTCCTTTTGAAGATAAAGCAATCCCAGTCTTTTCTAGCTCTTTTCATAGGTTTTCCAGGCCCA
Source organism: Ciconia boyciana (assembly GCF_034638445.1). Lineage (NCBI taxonomy): Eukaryota > Metazoa > Chordata > Aves > Ciconiiformes > Ciconiidae > Ciconia > Ciconia boyciana. The sequence goes on along the minus strand of NC_132939.1, from coordinate 55,150,864 downwards.
AGCTTATTGCTCATATTCTTTAACCTCTTCTTTTAAATTTCCGGGCCTGTGTCTCTTTGTCCTTTTCCTTTTCACTTGCCTGTTCTGGCATCCTTTGAGCTGAACGTTCAATGTATCTAGGATGCGACCTTGCTGTACTTGCCTATAAAGATTATCTACTTTGTCCCATTCCTTGTGCAAAATAGAATCTTTCTTACTTCTTGTCTGCAATTTAGTTGAACTGTGTACAGTGAGTCAAAGCCCCTTTCAAAGTCACTTTGAATTTATAAAGCTGTAAGTGTAAAAAATTAAAATATAAAGAATATATGTTTTTATTTCAGAGCATATTACATGTGCATATGAAAACTGAAATAACTTATTTCACGTTGTTAGAAAGTTGAGTATTTTCAAGGTAAAAGATGAAGACTTTGAACTTTGGTGCAGTAAACTAATGTAGTAAGTGAAGAGAAGGGAGGGTGGGTGTAATGTTTTTATGGTAGATGTGCTATTCATAGGATGTCTTGTAGCATTTCGTGCAGCTGAAGCTTCTAAATAACCCTATAATTTCATACCAAATATAGAGCACTGGAAAGACAGTCAGCTCATGCAGCCTTGGAAGTCATGGCTGTAATGGTGAATTCACTGCTTATTGATACTTATCATTAGGTGTCTTCAGACTTGAGAAATTCATTAACTCTAAGAGGACTACCTGGACTGCTGGTCTTTCTCGGGTGTTTGAGTAGTATTTTACATTGAGCTATATATATTGAATCTTGTGTACCTTTATAGGAAGAGATAAAACCTCCTTGTCACTAAAATATGGTCTACAGTTCCTGGCCTTGCATCCACATTGTGGTCTATGTGAGATATAATCTCACTTAAGTGAGAATATGGTCTAGGGCTAGCTTTCCTAAGAGCTTGCTCAGAAATGAAAGGTTTGGACTATCACATAAGGAATGCTTTCTTCTGCCTTTCTTTGGCTATTGTATATTTGAAGAATGAAGGAAAGTCTCTTCTGACAGACTTGTTGGCTGTTTCAAGACCTGGCTAGCACTAGACTCCTTACTTTGTTTTTTTAGGTGAGGAAGGCCATGAGTTGGATTCACAGTGCTTGCATCGTGACTTATTCATACTGCTACATTCAACCGTGTAAACAGTTATGATCCATTAGGTGCATACCTTCTTGTGAGTGCCATGGACAGAGTGCTTAACAGCTTCATTGAAGGATGATGGGACATTTTCCTTGGCTTGTGAAGCAAACTAAATTATACATTTTCAGGAATTCATTGTATTCTATTGTGTCTGTCTCAGCTCTTGTTCTCTGCCATTAACACTTGAATATAATCGTTTATCTTCAGCTGGCATGCACCTATGTAGGTGATGAGGAGGAAGGGAGGATTTGGGAGCCAGTTTGTGTAGCTAATACACAATAATAATGATTTACCAAATTATCAACTCCTTGCCGTGTGGATTCTGTATTTCTGTCCTCTAAATTGACTTAAGAGTGAGTGTCCTACACTCTTTTTCATGTCTGTAGTGTGTTGCTTTCCTTGAAATGAGCTTTAAAAAGTGACAGAGTACACAAGTCTTTATTTGAATTAGGTTCTTGAATGTTTCTTGCTGGACAGGAGATGATTCCTTAGAGCCATCTATTAATGCAGTCTCTTCCTAGAACAGCCAGAAAAAAACAGAGTTTCACCAGGATGAAGCTGATGCACCAACAAAAAACTGGAGAAAACAAGATTCTAATGCCAAATAATTCTCATCTTTTGAAGAAATAGCTTGAAAGGAATATGCTGAAACTGCGTGAGAAAAGTGCAAAATCCTACATTTAGGACAGAGAAAATCCAACACAGAGGTATAATAAGTATCTTGACAGAATAGGCCACAGTAGAACAGGAGGGACGTTGGGATTATTGGTTCACAGCTTAAATTTAAGTGAAGTGTGTGATGTCTTTGCAAAACCACCAAAAGCAATTCTGGAATAAATTTAGCAGAAATTTAGAAGAATAGGAAATAGCTATTTTCCTAATTTGGCATTGGTGAGATCTCACCTGGAGCACTGTCCAGTGTGGAGCATCGTTCTTTGAGAATGACTAGAAAAATTTTAGGGTGCTCAGAGGTGAAAATAAAATAAATGAAAGATCTAATCTAAAATCTTACCCTATGCAAGTCTAAGAAAGAGACCAATTATGAAAGACATCACAATTCTTAAATATTATGACAAGAAGGCCAACAGTAAACTGTTACCAGTGTTGGCTGAGATAAGGCCAGAGGTAATCAGTTGAAATGAACACAGGATATCCAGATTAAATACTAGAAAATTATTTTTGTGGGATATTTTATTAGTGGGACAGGTGAGATTTTGTGGGTTGTGGAATCCTCATCATTAGAAGTTTTTTTAAGAACAGATGAGTGTCAGGGGTAGTCTAAGTTTACTCCTTTTTCAAACCTGGGAGTTAAAATAGATCTCCTGTGGTCCCTTCTCATCTAACATTTCTGTGGTTTGGTCTCTATCATCTTAATGTTTTAAAGGCCTATGAAAGACTGTGCTTGAGATGTAACATTGGCAAAAGACTCAGATGTGAAAGGCTTCATGAGCTGGACTACAGGTGGCTTCTGAAAGTAAGAGGGAGGGAAGTGAATTTTGGAGTTTAGACATCTGTCTTTGATAACGTGTGTGTTGAACTTGCCCAGAATGGCAGACCTTTCTTGAGCATCCCCATTAAAGTACCACTGATCTCACCTTTAGATTTTTTTTTTTAACGTTTGTCTATAACTTAAAGTGACTTTACATTAGATTTGTTTCTGTTGCTAAGTAAATGAATCCAGTGGTATTTGTCTTACATAAGGGACCTGTCTTTTCAAATGTGATGTCTGTAGAGAAGACAGATAGTGTATTGGGAGATGGCTTGTCCTACCTGTATGGGGTGGAGGATAGGTTGGTTAGTACAAGGCTTGAAATGTCATCTAGCTGGATCTCAGTGATGCAAGCTGCAGTGGATTATTTGTTGCTAATGACTCAGATGTTGTTTGTTGTTGGCAGGTCTTCCATTGATCATAATCTTTTTTTTTTCATATCTGGTTCTCTTCTGGACTTGTTTCCTTTTGTGTTCAGAGTTATACATGAAATTGATCTTCATTTTCTGGGCTTTTTGTCTAAGTATTTACCAAAACCTTCCCTTTGGAAGGGTGCATATCCCTTTTTATGTTATCGCTTTACTGTTGATGTACATAAAATTATGATCTCTTCTACTTAGTGGCTCAGGTCTTACATGAACTGTAAGTAATATGTATTAAATAACTGAGGAAACCCCAATCTTCTTAAAACCAGCTGTTCCAAATTGCAATAGCTGTGTCTCCAAGGTGAGAGCCTTTCTCAGCAGAAGATGGCTGGTTATTGTTGTGCATGTCTCATTAGAAACTAATTCCTGCTTCACCTTAAATAAGTAGTACTTTAATAATGATTTTGCAAGGCTGTGTGAAGAAATGAAAATCAGGGCAGGTAGAGCGGGGAGGTGGCTTATATAAGTACATCAACGGGACTTCAAGGAGCCTGCTCTTGTGTAAAGCAATCAAATGTTTGAACACCTTGACTCAGTTCCGAAACTACTGTAATATAGTAACAGGCAAACACTCATCAATATTTCAGTGGCATAAAATATATTTACTCGGAAGCTATTAAGATCAATTAAGACTGATTTTGAATTGATCTTCCTGATTTCACATCTGTCTGCCCTCTCACTGTAGCCACATCGCTTTCATACACTCAGAGGGTTTCATAAATAACTTAGGCTGATGTAAGGCCATGCTGCCTGCAATGTGCATGCCCAGCTTTGCTCTGGCCGTGTGGTCCTGCCTCTTCCTTCACATCAGTTCTAGCACTCATGAGGCCATGGAAGAAGTTGCTCATCTGGCTGAAATTTAACTGAAAATTAAGAAGTGTTTTAAATCAGATCTGATGTGCAATGAAACTGAATAATTGCTAGGGCTGAAACAAAGTATGAGCCAGGACTGCAATAGGACCTGCAGAAAAGGGTGGGACTGACCCTTTTGCAGTAGCCTGCAGGTAGATCAATTTAAGGCAGCTGTGAATTTATTATGCCTATGGTGTACTTAGCATTTTGCGTAATACACTTGGTAAGTGACAAAAATTCTGTTTGAATTTCCTTTTTATGTGGGTGATTTAATTGTGGAGTTCCTCTGAAGGGTTTAGCATATTTTTATAATACTAATCTTGCAATTTGTAAATGATTGTGTTTGTTTTTTATCAGATAGGTACATCTCTTACCATACTCATTCTGCTACATGGAATTACTTAAGTCTATCTTGTTTTGAATCTCACCTCCCTTCTTTTTCCCTCATTACTTCTGTTTAATAAAGCTTATTGTCTGGGTCAATATTATTATTTCAGGTAACAATGAAACGTAAGAGTTTTTGTGAGAAATTGCCTCAAATCATCATGTAATAAGTGGGAGCCCAGCCCACCATTGTTTCTTCTCTTTTCTATTGTGCCAAGTAGGATTTGTTGCTTGGTCTAGAAAGAAAATGTATCACAGCTTATGTCTATTGTATTTTCCTACTGTTCTAATTAGCTGCTCTGCAAACAAGCACCAAAACAGAGGAGCCTAAATAACAAGTGCTGTGTACAGTCTCGGAAGCTCCTGAATTCTAGTCATAGTTTGCCAGAACAACTTAGTGACTCAAATTACTTTCAGCTCTTTCTTCTACATTAAGTGTTAAATATTAATTATATTGTTTTTATCTGCTATACCTGATGTTTCAGTGGCTAAAAATGTTGACACTATGAGATGCTTTAAAGTTGAAAAATGCAGTTATTACCACTCATCTTTTGCTTTTTAAGGATTTAAAGGTCTGTAATCATTGATGCAAAGATTTTTTTTTTCTCTCCAAGTTCCATTCTTGTGCTTACTTTAAAATTTTTCTAGCTTAGACCAAAGGCAAAGGTATAAGCAGAAAGCTAGGTCCTACTAGTATCAGTAGTACTAGAGCAGGTATGCAAGTGCTTTGCTGAGAAGGGTCTTTGCTTGATTTTTGCAATTCAGCCATAGAAGTGCTTATGGGGGAGAATGTGCCTTTGCGTGGGTCTGGGAAACATCACACTGAATTCCTCAGCCAGGCACTTAAGTCAGCCTAGAATGCTCCAGATGAGAACAGCATGTTTAACAGAATGCAAAGTTGCATTTCATAGATCCGGTTATTTTAATTCAGAGCAAGGTCATCAGTGTGAATGTTTCCTTCAGTATGATGATGACTAGAAGCCATTGCCTATTGTACTGTGACTGGCCTTTACCATTTGTGGTTTTAAGCAAATTCCACCATTTCTTGTATATCTGTCCTCCTTTATATCAAATATTACAGCAGAAATATTTTAGTGGTAATATCTGCTCAGTTAGAAGAAGAAAGGCCCTGGAAACTTTGAAAGGAAAAAATATGGGCTCATTTTCGTATCTACTTTCCAACCTTCAGCAAGCTTAGTAAAGCATGTGGATTATTAGGTATATAATTGTACTCAAGCATCTTCTGGTATCCATTTGGCACCTAATTTCATGGTAATCATTTAAAATAACTGGTAATAGAAATCAGCTGAAATGAAGCTAGTTTTTAAAGACATCCAAGCTTAAGGCCAGGAACCCCCTGAATCTTGATTGTTATGCTAGTCTTTAAGTGAGAACATGAGTAAAGATGAATGGCAATAATTTCATTATTTGGAAGTATTATAATGTACTTGAATCTGTGCTCATACGGTTCCTGGAACAGTTGCTTATGGCCCTCTTTGAGAGCGTTCTTTAGCACTTTCTGAGTGAGCACTTGGCACTCCTTGTGAGTACAGTCAAAAGAACCAGGAAAGAACATTCAGGACTCTTTTGAGATTATTTCCAGAACTTACAAATCTATTCTGAAGCAATTTCTTTCCAAAAGGTAAAAGAGACTTTAGCTTTTTCCAACAGGAAGAGGGTAGCTGGGACCTGGAAGTCATGTCTGGAACATTCTGCAAGAAAAATGTGTACCGCTGATTGAATGTCACACATGAATAATTTGTTTTGGAGAAAGGTTTTGGAGATTGATGTTCTTGAGATGGGAACCTGAAATGACTGTTTCCTCTTAGTAATAGTGGAAGTTGTTCTGTCTAGGCAGAGAAAGTACCGTATTCTAGCCTTTCAGTGTGCAGAGGATCATGACAAGTGTAAGAAACGGAATATCCTGTTAGATTTTCAATTTGCTTTGCTTGCGAGACAGAGCCAGAAAGATTTTTCCCATTAAGTTCATTTGAAAATGTTGTATATACACCTCATATAGGTGGTCTTTGTTTTGATTTTTTCCCCAATGACCTAATCTATGGTCTTCTGTTCTTCCATTTAAATGACCTATGATTGCCTACGTGTACCTCAAGGATTTTAAGTCTAGAGCAATATCTGTATCATGTGATTCCCATTAAACCTCTGTATCCAGGGAATAGGTTACAAGTCTTCATTATAACTGAAGCTATTGTGTTGCTTATTTGAAAAGTATTTTGGATATGCTTATTTCCACCCATGTTAGGGAATGTGAACAGAGCAGCTGCTACAGGAATATCACCTGTATCAGCTGTGGGGACAGTTCTTTCAAACAGTACCAAAGAAATAAAATTGAGGGATGTAAAATGGTCTTGGTATTTCAGACATTTTAAAATGGGTTATTTCAAACTATTGCATAGTTCAGGAGATTATTTATATAATCAGTGAGAAAGCAAGCTTTCAACTGCGTAGAATTGACTCTTCATCCCAATCTTGTATAATGAAAAAAAAGCGTTTCTCTGTCCACAGCTGGAACCCCTGCTACACCTGCACTTTGGCTGCCCCTTCACTAGAATGAGTCTTAGGTCCCTCAAAGATGGCTGATGTGCGCCCACCTCTGAAAACACACCTGTGTCTGTGGAAGCCTGCGATGACCAGAGACTCCAAGTCTGAGTTATCAGTCAGTGTCCTCTTTGGATACCAGCAGGGAAAATGTTCTGTTCTCTCACAGCAACAATTGCATGTCCTTATCACTATTTGCCAGTTCCCAGCTGAAACATAGACCATATGTTTCTCAAAAGTGGGAAGATGGGGATCTGGCACTGTTGTGTCACCTAGCTTGTGTTCCTGAGTTCTGGTTTGCTGTATATCTCTCCGTTCATTTCCTTGGGTGTTATCCTGACAGTGCTTAAACTACAGAGGTGTGTACAGATGAAGTGCAGGGCTGCTGGTAGCTTGCATTCACATTCCTAATTTTAAGTACATTCATACTAATTGTGGTCAATGAAAAGTGTGCAGTTTAGCTAGTGTCTCTTGCTCCCTGGCAGTCCCAGACATATATGCCAAGCTCAGTTGTGAAAGATTTTTTCCAGCAACAGCATGGGGCTCTCTTTGGCAAATTCCCACCAATCATTTTGTTGGCAGCTACTAAGTAGCCTCTGGATCTCTAACGCAGTAAGGCTGTTGATGGGCTTCTGATCTACATATTTCTCTGAAAGCAATTTCTTCTGACCTACCTTTCAGTTCTGCAAATGCTCATTTGCTTTGTATTTACCGATTTGGTTCCAAACCCCACATAAGTCTCTCAATGCTTGTAGACCCACTTAGAGTTGAAAGAAAAGTTTTACATGCCAGAAATCCATGCTGTCCTTTGCCCTTCCATTTTTCTCTTGTACACCATCTTTTCATTGTGCATCCGTAAAAGCTCTGTGTTCTCCAGAATTCATGTCCTGTGCCACTTTCTTGCTTGGTTAGGATATATGAAAATGATGGGCTAGATGCTGGCTGCTTTTGGTTACTGGCTTGAGACCTCAGTATGGTCTTTCACCTTTTCTTGTATTTCTACAGTGGGAAGCCAGATGTTCCCCATGACTATTAGCGTAGCTGGCCATGACTGGAGGAGGGGTACCAGGCATGCCAAGAGATATTCTTTCTGTCTGGCCAGTGCTGACAGAATTGAGCCTGATGGCACTGCACCTGTCTAGCAAGATGTGAGTAGTTGCATTTCATACCCTTTCTCAGCAGATGCTTTGCCCTCCCCTTCTTGGCACAGGGGATGCAAATGCAAAACTAACTGCCCACCTCTTTTAAGTGCTGACATTTGTACAATTCTGTCAACTTCCATTTCCTGCTGGCAGCCACTGCTCCACTCTGTGCTTTTATTTGTCATTACACAAGAGAATCTCTCCATGGCTGTCTGCTCCTTAGAAACATATGTGAATTAAACCTCAAAATATTTCTGTGACTTAATGGAAATAACCCTAAGTTATATATAAGGGAAGGTGGAAATGCTGTGGAGGCACAAAATCTGTATTAGGCAGGAGTTCCTAATTGCCAGAATAAATTTCTCTCTGGGCAGAGCAGTGTTGCCTCTGTTTTCAGGTAGTAGATTTTTAAGAATGAAGAAAATGAGGATGACAGGTAACAAATTTCACATAGTCTCTGTTGACCATAGCATACTGACAAACACTTTCATCAAAAGCCTGCTATACTGTGTCTTACACCATGGCAGATACTTTCTGTGCCATTTTTCTAACAACTGTACCATACATGTTCTTCCAGAAACCGTAAGGAGATCTTGAATGCTGAGGAAAAGACTCCTCCCAATCAGAGTTTCAGTGCTAAACTCTAGAAAAAAGTTTGCTCCAAGTTATACTTCCATAACTTCTCTGAAGGTAAAAGTAGCTTCTTGGGTGAAACTGTGAGCAGAATTTTGCCCCAAAGTCCCATTGATTATTGCCAGATTTAACATATCAATAGCAATAGATGGAAGCGTTTCTACCTTCTTTCCATTTTGTCCATATGCTGGAAAAAGGGACCATGTGTGGTCCCAAAATGAATGTACATATGGGAGAAAATGAGAAATAACTGGGAAAAAAGCTTTCCTTAAAATCAGGAGTTTGGATGGAAATTACTGCATCTTCCAAACATAAATTTCAAGGTGAGTGAAGGCAAATAATGCCATGCCAGCATTTTTACAGTTCATGCACTTAGTAGAAACAAAGACAGCTGTCCATTGGCTTTTTGTGAGTTTTGGACATGTTGCAGGCAAAAACCAGATCTGTCATATTTTTCATCCATCAATGTACAAGTTCAGTCCTGTAGCAAGTCATTGTGTAATGTGAAGTTGTTTAATGTGATGCTGTCAATAAAATCCCTCTATTTGGAGCAGTTAGACTCCCAAGTAAACTTTGGATTCTCATTTTATCTTCCTCACCACCAATTGTTTTGCTGGCCTGAATGAAGATACCAATATTATCACTGAAGTATTTTTACTCAAGGTGAGTATACTTTTTCAAGGTGCTAAGTTTCATTCCTTACAATGCAGCAGAAATGTGCAGCAGTAAGATTTCTTCAGTGGTGAAAGCTGCTGAAGAGAACCCAGTCGTCAAGCTCCCAGCTGTATCTGGTTTTGCAGCCTTCTAGACGGGAGTGCTGTGTGCCCTTACGTGCTTTGAACTGGTGATTGCCAACACTGTGCAGATACTGTGGCTACAGGGGCAAGCAGCTGCAGCTCAGCACACCAATCTAAATAGTGCACTATGGTACAAGTGCTTTCTACTTTGGTGCTGACTGAACATTATGTAAATCTGCGATCCTGGCATAAAAGCACTTTCTCCGGGTAATTAGGAATCTTAACCGTTCCCCCCTGCCCCCGACGAATTGCTGCTGCTCATGTATTTGGCTGGAGATCAGCAGTGCCTGCCAAGCCAAATTACTGGAAACTATCTGGAGCCTGATCCGGAAGTTTTGACTCATCTCTTCAGTAGGTCCATTCAACTCAATGCGATTATTTGAATCAATATGGACTTGGAAATGGGGCCCTTGCTTTGTCAAGTTCTGCTGCTCCACGTGGTGAACAGCCTCACCACATCTTCACACTCCAGCTGGGTTTCTGCCCATTTAAATCACGGCTTGAGAACATGTAAGGCTACAGAATTTCATTACCTTTCAGATCCATATTAAATGGATAGAAGGTGCTGTCAAACAAACCTCTCATTAAGAGGAACCCATTGACTTCCACTCACTTAAAGTCACTATTGCTTCATGTACACATAAATCAGCTGCTTCATATACTTACAAGTACAGACTGTCCCTGTTAGATGAAATATGGCCAAGGAAATTTTTAAGCCTATCTGTGGAGCTGTTATTTAGAGCGTTTTTCCTCTCTGCATGCAGAAGTGTTCTGATATTTTCTAAATTCAGTAAGTGCTAAAAGAGGGGTTTACCCATGACACTATGTCCAAAATACCCTGCTCCCATCAGGAGTACTGACATTATGCAGTGAATATTTCATAATGTTCATAAGTACATTAGCATCTACATTGTGCTCAGAGTCCGGGCACCAAAACGTTTTTTTCTTTCTGAAACAGGATTGTGGATGCACTCAACAACTATGGTGGCAAAGGGGCAGAATACGTATCATGTGGAAGGGTGCTTGCCTTGCGTTAGGAAGTTTGTGTTTCCTGGAAAGAAGTGGGTGCTCCCTGTAGGCATATCCCCCTATATTTCTGCTGCTGAACAGTTTGGCCTGTTTTTGTCATGGCAGCATTCTCTTCATAGTCCCTCCTCTCATTTTGTGATTTTCCAGAATCTGTGTTTTGTTTTTAAGACAAAGAGCTGCAAAAGCAAGTGTCCAGAATTGCTGTTGATGAGATTTAAGCTACCATGCTTTTCCTCCCATATGCAAAGGGTTAGGAGCACAAGATCAGGTAGTGTTGCTGAGTGGTAAGTTGTTAAACTGGGATAACCCAATTGCTTTTGATCCTTTGCCTGTGCCCCAAGATTACGGGGTCTTAACATCTGAAGTGAAAAGCAATGTTATTGAATTAAAGGTAAAAACTGATTTAGCAGTGGAATAAAGAAATGAAAAGTTAACAGTTGAGACATCAGAAAACTATCTGTAAAATGCAACTTCTTGAGTTTCTTTCACAACCAAAAAAAAAATATACACGCACTTTTGCCAGTTTTTGCAATTCCATGGAAGTAAAAAAAGCAAGCAAGCTATAAAGTGGGAAGCTGCTGTTACTGTGATCATAGCGTGTGAGTGAAACTAATGGTTTAAATATGTATTAACTAGCAATTACCCTGGCTTAAGTTAAAATTATTGCCTTCAAAATATAGGGAGATCACAGCTGTACGTTTCTTTTATTGATTTTGCGAATCATAAGATCTACATACACGCAAGCATCTCTGGCACAACCCGTTTTGCAAATGGCATAATCAGTCTTCTAGGTTACTGTAGTACTGCAGAGCAAGAAAACCACCCAGTATCAGCAACATCTAAGCTGTGGAAGAAAAAAATAAAATGAAGCTGAGAATGACATCATAAAGTGTTTGCATGTTAACGTCACAAAATCCAATACGAGAATTACAATGAAATGGGTGAAGTATTTTCCAGAATCTCATCACCAAAGGTATTTTCAATTAAAAAATCATGCTACAGAATGCTTAGTAGAGAAAGAAACTATTCCTGAAGGAGGAAAAAGAGGAGAATCAGTGATCAGGCAAGTGAGAAAAGGTGCAGGGTGTAGTGATGGGACACTTACGGGGACACAGACAACTTACGCTTGAAATTATGAACCTGTTTAAGGAAGTGGCATAGCTCCTGCTGCCATCAGAAAGATGAGAATCTTGACGACATGGCTTATTAGGCTCAGTCTTGAAATCGTTTCATATGTGTTTGTATTTAAATGTGAGCATGCTGCAGTGTGGTCTTGTTTCCCCATTCGGTTGTTTTTTGTTTATTTTTTAAGGGCAAGAAGTAGGGAGCAAGGTGGAGAAAAGATTTTATTAATTCCTAAATAAAGGTGTTCAGGGTTTTTTTAAGGTTTTGTTGACCCTTGACAGAAGCTGGTCTATGACATCATCTAAAAAACCCCAAGCAGCAGTTCAGATTGATGCCATCTAAAATACCAGTCAGCAGTCCAAACTAGTAATAATAAGCTCTGATTTTTCTGGGGAGGCCATCTGAAGAAACAGTACATCGGCAGAAATTTTTACCTGTCATTTAGATAATGATATAGCCCAATGCCAAAAGCGTAGAGCTTGCTTCAGGACATACTGTATATAATCAACAGCTATATGGTAATGGCATACTGTACACCTGCATTGATGGAGGAAAAGAGGCAGAGTTACAGAACGTTTTTGAAAACCCATTTGGGAGCACTCTTATAGCCTGGTTGTTGCCTACGTTATATTTCCCAGCGGCATCTCCTTTGTCGAGTCTGAAGGGCTGGAAGTAAAAACCCAGCAGGAAGGAATGCTGAGATTTTGAAGCTTTTTGCAGTTTGTGTAATGGAGGGAAGAATTAATTCATCAAAAAGAGAAAGATATATCTGCATTGTTTCTCAGGAGTGTTCCCCAGAGGCTAAGACCAGGTTGGCATTAATGTGTTCATTCCTTTTATTGCCTTGGGGCAGCTGTGGGGAGGGCATTCACCTCTGGGCAAACAGGTAATGTTATGATCCAAATTCTGCTTGTAGCAGTTTTCCCACTAAGCTCAGTGGGACTTTCTCCCTCACTTTACTCAGGTAAGCAGTAAGTTTACACACCTGTGTGATAGAAAGTTACTGGCGGAGGAACTCCTCTAGAGCCAGTTTTCGTCTTTCCCAAATTATCCTACTCTGTATGGAAAGTACAGCTGGACACACCACGAATGTTTTCGTGACACAACATGAATGTTTTTGTGAGATGCCTGATTGATGGTTCTTTCTATATTTTCTGGCTGTCAAATAGAGTCCAGCCAGGCTAAACGTTTCCAAACAGCAAATCCTTCCGAAAAGGGGAAGATCAGCTAAATATAATTTGAAAGTGTCTTACGCTGGGGTTCTTGTATTTCCACTTTTTCAGATTTAAATATGATTCACTTGGACATCTGAATAAACTAGTTCAAGAACTTTGACATTTTCCTACTTCAGGAAAACAAAATGAAATGGTTCTCAGAGGATCCTCATAAAAACCGCTTGCTGTGTGCTTAATCACAGGCAGCAGGAGGTGCAGAATTCCAGCAAGGTGCCTGGGGAGCTGCACGTGTCGCGTTTCCTCTGCCCTTTATACATGGACTCACAGGCACGCACACTTCCATATCACTTCCTGAGCACTGCACTGTACTGCTACTTTATTATACTCAAATTGTGTTGGCAGCAGCTGGGGAGGGTGAAATGGCAACCAGAGAGAGAAAGGCAGAGGGTTGCTCTTAACGGTATCAGCTGATAGACTTAATTGTATGTTTACTTTAGAACTGAATTTTCGAAAGGGACTTATAATTTTGAGTGCTCAGTTTGAGAGACTTAGGGCTTTTTTCTTTTATTCAGAGGTCATCCAGTGTTTGCTGTTTCTGTGAATTACAGCTGGAAGTTTGGGGGCTCAGCCAAGTCCCTCCAAGTCCCTTTTTAAACAGCACATCATTGGCATTTAACAGCAACTATCCAATGTCTGCAGATACTGGGTCATGTCTGATCTATTAGCCTTTTTAGTGTCTCATTTGTATTGAAGCATACCCCAAATTAAAAGCAACATGAGGTCATTTAGAAATAAATCATCATCTTTTACTAAGTTACTTACATTGCAAATCATACTTACAGTGACTTCCCCATTCCCTTTTTTTGTGTTGTGGTGATTTTGTTAAACATGATGGGTAATTACACCTTAGTTGATCCCTTGGCTATTGTACTTAAAAATGGCTGGTTTTGCTTAATTCACTTTTAATTCACCAGTTGCCTACAGCCTACAATAAAAATGAATGCAAACTATGTTTAAAAGCTTTAGAAGGCAGATCTGACAAACGCAACATAGGATTTAGAGACAAAAGGCAATTGGCCACTCCTACCAAATCATATCCCAACTAATGAGAGGGTTTGGGATCGACAGAACTCTTTGGTAATTTGGAGCCTCCTGACAGGCAGCTAAATCTACTGCTGTCAGAAATTGGGCACCATGTTGAAGTCAAAGCAGAGGAACATTCTGGGAAATGTGGGAACGGAGGACTAGAAGGATTGCCTGGGTCAAGTCGTTTTCTGCTGTTGTAGACATCCATGTTTCATAATCCCTTTCATTACGTTACCAAGATCTATCTTAAAACTAGTTAGGTCATTTGCCCCCACCGCTCCCCTTGGCTTGCTGTCACAGAACCTCTTTCTTCTGATGGTTAGAAGCCTTCTAATTTCCAACCTAAATATATTCATGGCCAGCTGACGCCCATTTGTTCTTTTGCCAACACTGTCCTGAAGCTGAAAAAAACCTCTTCTCTCTCCTTCACTTCAATCCCTTGATGCAGGAGATAGCATGTCCCATTTATTCATTCTGCTGCACTATTCAAGCTAGGTCCTTTGGGTTTTTCTCTTCTAAGGGCATCTCCATTCTCCAGGGATGCCCTTCTCTGAGCAAGCTGGTCACGGTTTGAATTCAGCCTTTTTGACTATGAATAGCAAAGTTTGACCACAGTATGCCAGTGTGAGATCTTACCAGTGCCTTGTACAAAAGGGGCAGTCCAGCCTTGACTTGCCTGTGAACACCTCAGTCCAGAATAGTGGTTTCAAATTAAATTGGTAACTCAGATGTGAAAGAGCATGTCTGCAGCTGTCACAATACGAACATTGCAGTTCATAAGCAAAAAGATAGTGCAAGCTAAGAAATACGTTTTATCCAGTATCCAGGCTTACTGCATGAATTTAAAAATGTGACTTTGAGATTTTTCAATAGAATCATAATAATGTCACTCTAATTAAAACTGCCTATGAATTAATTTGTCCTGTATAATGCTGTTGATCATCCTCAGACAATGTGAACAGTCTTCTTTATTAGACAGGGCATATATGAGATTGTTTGCAATGAACTAATACATTTGTGTAGGGTGAATAAGAAACTGAAACAGATTTAAAATAAAGTAGCTTTGTTGGAGATTTAAAGTACTTAGGGTTTGGAAAGCCTTGCTTTACCAGTAGATGGCACAAATCAGCTTGATTTGATTTCAGAACGTGTATAAAGAATACATTGAATGAATAATGAATTGAAATTGTAATAAATTCTTCTATTTATGGTAACTAGATGACAGGAAAAATTATAAACAGGAGAGTAACGTTCATATTTGGCATTATATTGCCCCAGTGGGCTTTTTGGTTAAAATAGTTTATCTGCCAATGCACTAAACTCTGCATCTTAAGGGATTTTGACCCGATTTTGGCCTATTCAGACCTAAGCAGAAATGCCAAGGCAGTCAGTGGGTTTGGATCTGGTCCTGATTTCATAAGTGCAAATCCTCTTGTTTTCTCTAGACACTTTGCCTTGCACAGAGTGCAGATTTGAGTTTGTTTATTTCGTTGGTAGGGTAGTTTGTTTTTTCTTCCAAGACAGAATACACTCTCACACTAAATCTTTCATTCCAGCTGTTTAAATACCAGTTGGTCAAGCATTTCATCCATTAAATTTCCGATTCTTTTTAATTGGGCTGATTTTAGCTCAGGGCTTTTGGTACTTTGGCGGACAGCTCTGTACCTTGGAAGGCACATCCCACACTGAGATGTGGAGGAGTGATTCTGACAAAACTCTTGCCTCATCCTCCACCCCTCCCTTGCCAACCATGTGGCCACATTTTTCATGGGGAATCCCAGCCCTGGTGACTGGACAGATTGGCTCCTTACTTTACAAAACAGGGCCATATTACGGAGCAACGAGGCAGTCCCAGATCAGCCAGCTACCTCCCTGTCCTCTCAGGTGTTGCCTCCACCCTGCTGGCAACCAGGGAATCATGGCCCATTTTCTCTCCGTCTCTCTCTGTCTCTCTCTTTTCTTCTACCAGGTCTCTTCACTGTAGGTTCCTTGCAGGCACCATCACAGCACGTTTGCTGCAGAGTTTGTAAGGATGGTAGATTTTTCCTTACAAGACCACAGCCTTTGTATGACAGTTGAAGACGTTTCTTGCAACAGGACAGAATGCAAGAAAGAAAAAAATTGGATATGTTAGTTGGCCTTGTTTGAAAGTTGGTTTTGTCAGCCTGCTAGGCTTAATTTGATTCTGTTATCCAGCACAAAAGGAATTCCAGTTCAACCCAGCTCTTCTGTAAAAGGTCATCAGTAATTGGATGAAAAAAGCTGTTTTGGTAGGAGGACTTGGAACAACACCACAGGATCTTGAAACAATTTTATATTTTATTAACTGAAAGGCTGATCAATAGCTAATTATTGTTGGGGTAAAAAAAACCCCTCTTAGCCACTTTCTTCCCTCATAAATAAAATTACAAAAAATCTCCTTTGAACTGTAGTGAGTCAATATAATTTGGACAGACGTTTACCCAGTTATGAGCTGTTAAATAAGGTTTCCTTACCAGGGAAAAAGGCACATCAAGTTGTATAACAGAAAAAAAAAAAAGACAAAATAATTGCCTTTCTCCCATTTCCTTTAACTTCTCTGTATGTAATGAATATATTACACCTTGGCCAAGGAAGTCAGTGAGGAAAGCAGGATTTAGCCAACAGCATGTGAAAGTCGGGTTTGAGTTATATTCTAGTTTGAAAGCTCTTTTATTCTTAAGTACTAGACGGAGCTGTGCGAGGAACCCCACCAGTTGTATGTCACTGCGAAACACTGTCCTGGAGGAGCTTAAGTGCCAAAGGAGAGGTGCTCAGGAGCTGTGTGACTCAAAAGTCCCTGAGTGACTCAAAAATCCCCAAAAGAGACAACACAGTGTTGAGAATGCTACTAATGACAACAGCCTGCAGCTGATGAGCTGATGCTTCACAGCTCTTGGAAGGTGACTCCGACTTGGCTCAGGTGTGGAGGATTGGACCTCGAATTAAAAAAGAGATTTGAAATAAAAGTGGAAGGTGGGGTGTGTTTTAGGAGCTGCAAAAGCAAGGAGGCAAAAAAAGCTTGTCTTTGTTGATGTGGGCGTCTTGGGTGGCTGCTAGATGGCACTAGCACACGTTCATGTCGCAGAGGTGATGTGCAGCTAGATTTCTTCTGGGACTCCTGCCTGGCTCGTTCTGAAAGCACGACGAGACAGTGGCTGCTTATATCCCCAGACAGACCTCCACCCTCGTCGCTACTTTTGTGACTGGATTTTAAGGATGAGAAAATGACTTTCCCTTCATGCAAGCTGGAGTCTGTATTTCAGTGCTTTTAAACTTTAAAGGCACTTTGTGATTCTTCGGGGGTGAAGGATTTTGTGCAAATTTAATTACTGTTGTGACACTGCATAGAGTCTGCACAGCATAAAATCCTGTATGGGCAAGACTGGGCTTAAACATGAAAACAGCCCTGCTGTGCTCAGCTTCGGATATTTTTATTGATGAGACTATTTTTTAAATGCTCATAGCAAGCAGAGAAAACTAAATTCAGTCTTACGAGACTTACTGTGTAAATGGGGAGAGAAAACACATAAAAACCTTCCTGGATGAGCATCAAAGCTTGATAATTATTTTTATTAGTTGTGTAGCACCATTTCTGATTGCATTGGCAAGCTCAGTAAAAGGCGGTGTGCGTTTTAGAAGGGATTAGGATGAAAAGAGGGTGTCTGCCTTTCCCTGTCCATGAGCTAGAAGGAGTTTCATGTACAAGGAGCAGGCGGGAAGTGGAGGCAGAGGGAGTTACCGAGGAAGCAGTGGTGCCAGAGGCACTGGCATAATAATGGAAATAGAGAATAGGAGGAATTAAGAGCAGGGAGGTGTAGGCAGGGATGGACTTGTGCAGGGTCTGGAAGATTCCCTCTTGCCTCTGGTGTTTTGCAGGCAAATGCACACTCATCTAATCTTTGCTATGGAGTCTGAATATTACTCTTAAAATTTCTGACTGTATCTAAAAGTACTGCCTTCGTTCTCCTTCCACATGACTGAAAGTTCAGACTGGGCTGTCCAGACTAGACACTAACTTCCTTTTAAATCTGCTGCTGAGCACTCGCATCATTTTTACACACTACTCGTGTATACACACCTTTTACACATGAAAGGGGAACCCATGATACACATGGCACCCTTGGCTCTAATGTTATGTGCACAGCACCCTTTGTGCAGTGTTATATTCATGGGGTTAATCCAGATATTAGCAGTCTAGTTATTACAAGGATATATATTTAAAGGAGTGTATGGAGTTACAGGGATGATGAACTTTACCCTGGTCTTTCCCAGATACTGATATGGCAATCAGTTTTGGAGGGCTGTATGAGATTGGTACTAATATACCCTTTGGGGAGGTTCCACCTTTGACACTTCAGTCAAAAGAAAGGATTAAAAATGGAACCTCCTGAGAGTCCAAATACCATTCAGAAAACTCTTAGGAGTAACCAAAGAGTTTGCCTCTCAAGGTAAAGCTGTCTCAGCTATACTTCAATGCCTCTGAATACTTGCTGTCCAGGCTTCTGCCACAGGGCAAATCTGGAGAAGCAGGATATCTTATAGCACCGCTAGACTTGTAGCTCAAGGCTGTCTGCAAGTTTTTGGGTCAGGTTTATGGTAGTTGTAAATGACAGCCTTGGTAAAGGTACTTTAGGGATCAAGGTGCTGGTTATCTGATCATGATAGGATGCATTTCTGCCCTGTAACACACCATGTGCTTTTAACAGAGAACTGGTCTGGGATTTTTCAGTGAAGTTATTTTGTTGCTGCTATTGTTTGAATATGTGTCAAAGAGTAAATACCAATTTCTTCATCCAAGATGCAATATCTGATCTGAAATTCTCCATACCTGAGTAGCCAGCTAGCTCATACTGACCCGAGAAACTCCACCAGAGCCCTTCCTGGGAACAGACAGAGAGACATGCAACTTGCTAAATGGCTTTCCAGGGCCTCCTGACATCAGCCACTCTATGCCTGTTTGTTCATGGTAATTTGTTTTAAACCTGGGCTGTACCAGGGCCTGTTACATAGAAGTACTGTTTTCTACACATTTTCTGTCTTTCGTCTGCCATCAAAATGAGAAGTTTATATGGAACCGGCACTTAGCAAAGAGTTGTCTCCATTCACCTTGTAAGAAGAGACAGGGAACACAGGACACAGAGTTTTGAGACACTGGCAGTAGGTATTTATTTATAAATGTGATCATTGGAGGGGAAAAACAAATATAGATTTAGAAGATGTTTCTCTTTTAAAATGGTAGATAATGGACAGTTTGTAAGTTTGTTTCACAAAATATTTTTCCAAGTACTTTGAGTTTTCTGCATTTTGATATCTTGTTTCCTTCATATTTTCCTTTTTGTCACTTAGTGTAATAAGGTGAGTATTGTCAAAAGTATGTGAGCTTATTTTCCATCCTTTTCCTTTTTCCCTTCTTTTTTTCCTTTGTTCCTCTCTTTATTTTAGTTTTCTTCTTTTGGAACTTTCTAAAATGTTTAAGAATTCTTGAAAAGCTTTTCTGATTTAAGCAAGGTAGTAAGAGGGAGTAGGAATTTTATAACACTCATTCTGCAACTTTTTGCAGTTCTTATAACTTTTAAAATCAGTTTCTATTTTTCCTAAGGGTTTTTTGGTTTTGTTTTTTTTTAAAGCTTCCAAACTGAGAAAATATTCAAAATCTAATGGCCTAAAAAGAGAAAAAAGAAGGATGAATACCCAAAACTCATTTGTTGCGTTCAGTGAGCAAAAAGAAAAAAAGGATGGTAGATAAAAAATGAAAAGTCAACAGCCTTTCTGAAAGAAATGTGAAGACTTTTGTGAAAGTGAATTGGTTTCTTGAAATTTCTTGAATTTTCTCCAAGTTTTGTTTTAAATATTTAGTTTGTTTATTTGTATGATCTCTACCACTCTAAGGTTTAATCTATATATAATATTTTTAGGGCCGTCTTAGTTATAGATATAATTTAAAATAAATAAGTAATGGTAAAATTTATGCCAGTAGATTCCAAGTCAGAATTTGCTTACAGCAGCACAAAAATATACTTCATCTGTACAGCCTCTTACGCAATTGTGCCCAATCTAGGTGCATTGAAAGGCGCTACTGGTATGTTTAAAACTACACAAGTTTATGTTGTGAAACAAATCTTGTGTTAGACATGGTCTGAATGCTCCCATGGTGTGAGCACACAAAATGCTTCTGCATCACTTAGCTGTTAGGTACACACCTGGTCTGTTATTGATGTCTAATCTCCATAAACAATTTTGCCTAATTATGATCTAATCTTAATCTAGCTAATCTTAAATTGTATTTGATTTTTTTAACCCATTTTTCTATTTATCATATTTAAATCATCTATTTATCATTTTTCTTATAGCATAGTCTTTCTTTGTGTCCTGGTTTCGGCTGGGATAGAGTTAATTTTCTTCCTAGTAGCTGGTATAGTGCGGTGCTTTGGATTTTAGTATGAGAATAATATTGATAACACGCTGATGTTTTGGCTGTCGCTAAGCGGTATTTACATTGGTCAAGGACTTTTTTTTCTTCAGCTCCCCATGCTCTGCCAGGTGCCCAAGAAATGGGAGGGGGCACAGCCAGGATAGTTGATCCAAACTGACCAAAGGGCTATTCCATACCATATGATGTCATGCCCAGTATATAAACTGGGGGAGTTGGCCAGGGGTAGCGATTGCTGCTCGGGGACTGGCTGGGCATCAGTCGGCGGGTGGTGAGCGGTTGTATAATTTTTTTTTTTTTTTCCTTCTTTTTTCCCCTCCCTTGGGTTTTGTTCCTCTCTCTCTCTCTCTCATTGTTTTCCTTCTCATTATAATTCATTATTATTATTATTATTTTGTTCCAATTATTAAACTGTTCTTATCTCAACCCACGAGTTTTCTTACTTTTGCTCTTCCGATTCTCTCCCCCATCCCACCGGGGGGGAGTGAGAGAGCGGCTGCGTGGTGCTTAGTTGCCAGCTGGGGCTAAACCACGACACTTTGGAAGACCTGTAAATTAATTAGGGTAGAAAATTTCCATGCATATTGTAGTGACTGTGGCCATAAATGCTATGGGCTTATGCTTAAATCTCACTATACTTAATCAACTGAGATTAATAATATTGTTCTTTTGATGTGCAATACTTTCTAATTAATACAGGTGCTACATATTTTACACATAACAAAACTAGTATATAGGGCTTTTTAAGGTAGTTTGCTAGTCCAAAAATATGTCTAAGACTAAGCAATTGATGTAGTCTGCCTGGTACTAACAGCAGCACAACTGACATGCTGTCTTACTGGTTATTTGTTTTCTCCACCTGGTATCTCCCATAGTCATGTTTCTGAGCCTTTTCGCATGGGCTACGGTCTTTTCATTGCCTGTATTTGGCATAAGAACCCTCCTAGGTGCTATTGTAGTGGTAGTACAATAATAAGTAGAGTGTACAATTATTTGGAAATAATATCTGTATTACCTCCCAACGTTCATTAGAAATCAGTCAGTCAAATGCTTCTAATTCTAGTTATCATTTGTGGAAGTGGATATCTGTAATGCATAACTCAATGTTCTCGAGAGGACATTGGTAAAGACATAGCTGTTCTCATGCTACCTGTCTGTACCTTTGAGAAAAATTTCAGCTGCATTTGTTAAAGTGGTTAGATTCCATCATCATTGTTACCTGTTTGCTTGGTAAAGCCAATGAAGAAGAACTTCAAACATAGGAAAAGAGGAAGAAGTTGTTCATGTGAAAAAGCCTTTTGGGAGTATGGTTTTGTTTCTGGTTGTTTTTACTAATGGTTGTGATGGAGGGTCATAATAACACTGTGTTAACTTTTTATTGTCTAGCATCAAGAAAATTTGGTTACTTGAAATCAGGTCATTCGTTGCATATGAAATTCTTGTGTCTGATGGGTGACATGGTTTGTTAAGAACTTATTGTCCTTCAAAAAGCATGGTGGTTGTTCAACAGCATACTAGTTCTACAAACATCTTTAAGAAGGATTTAAATAGACACAAAGATAATGGAAGAAAGATGGAACATATAGGGGAGAGTGCATGGAACAGAGAAGGAGAGAGAGAAAGAGCAGGTCAAGGGAGATGGTCCTTTCCCTCTACTCAGCACTGGTGAGGCCACATCTGGAGAATGATGTCCAGTTCTGGGCTCCCCAGTACAAGAGAGAAGTGGAGCATCTCTCACATGAGGAAAGGCTGAGAGAGCTGGGACTGTTCAGCCTGTAGAAGAGAAGGCTTAGGGGGGAATCTTATCAATGTATATAAATACCTGAAGGGTGGCTGTAAAGAAGATATTGGAGATATTTTGAAGGTATTAAAAAGCCATCTGGACATAGTCCTGGGCAACCTACTTTAGGTGACTGTCCTGGTTTCAGCTGCGATAGAGTCAATTTTCTTTGTGGTGGCTGGTATGGGGCTATGTTTTGGATTTGTGCTGAGAACAGTGTTGATAATACAAGAGATGTTTTAGTTGTTGCCCTGCCAGGTGCAGAAGAAGTTGGGAGGGGACACAGCCAGGATAGCTGATCCAAACTGACCAAAGGGCTATTCCATACCATATGACGTCATGCTCAGTATATAAAGCTGGGGAAGAAGAAGGAATGGGGGGACTTTCAGAGTGATGGCGTTTGTCTTCTCAAGTAACTGTTAGGCGTGATGGAGCCCTGCTTTCCTGGAGATGGCTGAACACCTGCCTGCCCATGGGAAGGAGTGAATGAATTCCTTGTTTTGCTTTGCTTGTGTGCATAGCTTTTGTTTTCCCTATTAAACCATCTTTATCTCAACCCACGAGTTTTCTCACTTTTACTCTTTTGATTCTGTCCCCCATCCCACGGGGGGAGTGAGGGAGCAGCTGTGTGGTGCTCAGTTGCTGGCTGGGGTTAAACCACGACAGTGACCCTGCTTGAGCAGGGGAGTTGGACAAGATGAGTTCCAGAGATCCCTTCCAAACTCAACCATTCTGTGATTCTGAGTAGAGGAATAGTGCATGAGGATGAAAGGAGGGCTTATTGAGGAAGCCTGAGATATGAAGAACATCAGGCAGGGAAATGAAGCAGGCAGTCCCAGAGAGAGAGAACCTGAGAAGTCAGATGTGCAGAAAGCGCCCTTTGGATTTTCTGATCACCTCAGTCCCTTGCTACCAGCAACAAACTTGCTGTGATTGTGCCTATAAGACTGAGAATTATTTGTATCTCAGGAGCTGGCTCCTCCCTGGCGTTATCCTTCTCCCAACATGTATATCCAGGGAGCAATACATTGGTTCCTAGTGCCCCTAAAGTGGTGAAGTAAGGTCAAAGAGTGCTTGACTTTCTGGTTAGAAGGGTTGTGTAGCAGGGAACTGAGGAGCCAGCAGTGGCAGGTATGTAAGTCATCTGCAGATGAGCAATGCCAGAGTTTAGGAATAGCAGTGATAAAGCCTTGTAGATAACCAGAGATGGGACTACGCCTAAAGGAGGAGACAAAACAGGAGGTACTACTGCCAACAGTGTTGCTCCACCCAAAGTTTCCAGTTGAACAGGATATCCGCAAGTCCCTTATGTGCTGTATGCAACAAAAGGGTTTGCAGCAGGGAATAAGAAGGGGAATGTCACAGACATACTCAGCAGAACTCATAGGAAGTGCTATAGGAAGTATGTGTGTATATATATATGTATACATGTATGCATGTACACACACACACATACATACATACTGTATGGCAGATACCAAGAGATCTTAAGCAAAACAGAGCAACAGTGGGCAGCATGGGTGTGCCTGTGTACCAGTGTTTGTTGCAAGATGCAGGAGAGCAGAGCATGCAGAACATAATTTTTACTGTGAGCACCATAAGGCAAGGTATTGCAGTGATAAGAGCTGCATAGATGTTCTACAGTGCCCTGTGTACTTCTTTTATGAACTTCAGAAACAGTAGATGTGCAGCTATCTGACAATGGTACCACAAGTTTCTCCTTCCCAGTAGGCTGTTAGGAGCAAACTGAGAGATCTGTTGGTGACAAGCAAGATTCCTCATGTACAGCCCAGCTCTGATTAGTTCATTCATACTATGATGGTGTGGTTATCCAAATGGCAATCAAACTATACATGTGTGATCAGCATCTTCATTATTGTCTCTGTATTTGTGTTGTGGCCTAAATGCTCATGCCAGATCAGATATAGGTTTCACAAAAAACTATGTATCACACATGGAATGAGTGGAGGAGCCTACTTCTTGTCCTTCAACATCTCTTTAAAATTCTACTTTTTGGTGGGATTGCTTGCTGAGCTTCCGTTTGTTAAGGCCAGCTTATTCACTAGGCCACTGCTATACTTCATCACCTATAGTTTGATGTTCATGCATCAAATGATTATAGGAAACCTCTTTTTCACTAATGAAGACTGATGTAGCTCTGTTGTTCTTATTGGCAGACTCTAGCTGCCAACGCTGGAGCCAAGTATCATCCTTTCACCAGGTAGTGGCTGGATGTAGTTGCATCTCCTTTCATCCCCCTGGGAAGCAAAAGGGACCTTCAGAACATGGTAAGATGTTGGGAAAGTGGCCAGATACCTTCTCCTACTGAAGGAAAGAACTGAGAGCAAGGAAAAAGGCAAATGTTTCAATCGAAACCACCTTACAGATCATCTTTCTTCCTGCTGTCTCCCAGCACAGCTCTTTCACACAACAGTCCATAGAAAATGACTGCCACCAAGATATGCTGAATTTCTACTATCCCTACAGCTAGAGAAGTGGTGAAGCAGTATGATAAATAGGGCGAACCAGCATAGAGAGAGGCAAATACAATACAAACTGCAAATAGATTAATCTTCAATTGTTTTCATGCACAAATGAACCTCTGGTGCATAGTGTTTATATTCAGTCAGTTCACTTCCTTTGGTAGACAGGGGGTATTCAGTAGATTTTTTTTTTCTTTTTTTCAGTAGGTGCAGGCAAAATATGTAATTTAATTTTGTGCATGGTGGTTAGCTCAGAAGGTCTGGTTGCTTAAGTAGTTTTGGTGTGCCCAGGATAAACATCAGTTGGTGATGGCAGTGATTTGGTGTTTTGATAGCCATATGATGCTTCACTAGTGATGGGTATAGCTCTTATTATCACCAGACTTGACTTGTTTCATGGCTTTTGATGATATCATCAGCAATGGGGAGGCTGAGAATTGCAAGCTTTTCTAAGTGGTATTGCCTGATGCATTTGATGCAAGATTTCAACCTACATGAAAATATAGTCCTTTTCTCTAACAGTGTTTATTGTCTTTTTTCCCCATATCATGACATATTCTGCAGCCAATCGGTAAAGCACTAGACAGAATAGGTTAAATTTTTGTGAGCCAGTGACAGCAAGGCTTCGACTTTTTAAATCTCTGAATGTTTTTCTATTTGAAAGACGAGAAAGAAAGATCAAAGTACAGAACTACAGGTCGTATGTAAGGATCCTGAAAAATTCCACCCCTGAGGATATTTATTCATATTAGGAGCAGCCTGGAGATGGCACACATTGCTTGCTTGCAACTTCCAGCTTGCTGTTCTCTGGGAGAGGAGAAAAACAAATATCAGGAGAAAAGTAAAGGCAGGTGAACTGTGAGACATTTGGTTGACAGCTTTTCTGAGGCTGTGGTAAATGAGAACAGCATCAGGACTCCTAGTCATCTTAGAGGATCACTCTAGCTGCAAGAGATACTCAGAAGCTGCTATAATGGCTTTAGGTCATTTTTTCCTTAACTCCAACAGTTTAAAGCATAGCGCAGAATTTAGCCCACTGCTCATAGCCATAATGATATCTCCTGGGATTCAATAGGTTTGCATGTGTATGCCTATGATGGATGAGTTAGGGCATGTCTGACACTTATGCATACAAGAACCTTCACCAGGCAGACATACAGCTCCTGTGCCTGCCAAATCAAGGTTTTTGAGCAAAGTTGGTGTAACTGGGAAGTTTGCACAGAGCTGACAGTGCATGGGCAGTCCTGAGTTGGTTTGTCTGTGATGCTGAAAAAAATCTCTGGAGAGGAAACCTTTTTTTGCAGTAGCATAGTAGCATTACCTTCCTTGGCACCTGTGTAATCATGCATATACCGAACATAAGGATAGTGTATAAAGTGATGACAGCATGACCGAAGACAGTGTTATTCCCTAATATGGGTTGTAATGTGGATTGGTGAGAAATCAGGGACTGAATCACTCCTGTTCTCTCTGAACTTTTGCAGTATTCAGTAATTGCAGTATTTTGTAGATGTTATGTCCCACATATGATTGGCATAGACTCACTTCAGGAGGTAGCACAGTGTCAGTAGACAATACACATTCTTGTCATAGAGTATATTGCTTCTGGAGCCTGTGGTGCTCTAAGTAGATGATTAATTTAATTTCTATTTGATATAGCCCAATCAGCTATATATAGCTGATTTGACGCAATCAGCTTTGTTACCAAAGAGCCTGGTTTCTTAGAACTGATTAGACTCATCAGCTTGTTCATTGTTTAGCCTCTAACTAAGAGAAAAGGTACATGAAAAAGAAAGGACTTCCTTGGCATAGATGGTCATCGGTAGTCTGTGGTTAACACAGTGGGAACAACTCATCTGTTTCTGTTAAGTTTCCAAGCACACTGTAGGGACAGTGTATATCCTGAATGATGTATGGTTCCTTAATGACTGTAACTTCATATTCATACGATCTGTACTACATACAATAGTCAGTCTGTAGATCCCTGTCTGTTGTCTCTACATTTATGAAAGGCTAAAACAACTGAACCTTCCAATGTTGTTCAGATGCTGTTTCTATAGATCACATGTAGTGGTTGCCAGCTGCTGAGTGAAGATGCAAGCTCTTTCTGTTCATTTCCCATGTTCCTTACAATTCTGTATGGAATTGGTCCTGTCATAAGACCAATCATTCTGTGCGTAAACAATATCTTAATTCCATCCAGTGAAATGGCAATAGGTACTTTCTTGGAATCATGAATGCCTTCATTATGTTGGTAGCCCCATCACTGTTAAGAGCAGCCTGGGCTTGGCTAATTATGGCATTGTCATTCAGCCTCAATTAATTAACTAATGTATTTGCAGTCTGGGGGGTGGGGGAGAAGTCCTACATAAATGCTGACTATTACTATTCTGCAGGAATAGCTCCTGGAGCAGCATTTAATTTGCATTTATTAGTATTATGGTAATGACTGATGTTTACCATTTGCATAGAATTTGCACAAAACACTTGGCAAAAGAGGTGCAAAATACCTGACCCAGTGAATTTATAATCTAATTTCAGGCAGGTGCCACAGTGAATTAGAAAAACAAGAACTGAAAGGAATACAAAGATGAAGCTCAATGTAATAAGACCATGTATTAAACAAGCTTTGCTATGTGTACTTCTTGTTCCTTCTCTTGGTTTACTTTCTTTAATAGCATGGAAAATGTGGGGCTGTAGGAAAGATCTAACTGAGCAAATAGTACTTTGGTGAACATACATGAACAGATATGATGATATCCCATCTACATGCACAATGTGGAAAACAGTAAAAATGCAATATAGGAAACAACAAAGTATTTAGCAAACCATAGAGGAGGAGAAAGTGCACAGGAGTCAGGGTCCTTTTGGTGGTCCACTGCAGCAGCGTAAGAACTTGTCACATTCACATTTCCTTTTACTGTCCCTTGCACACTGTCAAGCCTCAGTGAGGATGAAATTCTTACCAACATTTGGCGGAGAATCACAATAGCTGCCTGTAATATTCTTTATCAACAGGCAGGTAAGAATGAATCACAAAGGTGCTTGCTCATCTGGATGTTGTTGCTGCTTTCGAGTGTTTAAGGATGCCATCTTGCAATATTGGTATCAGTAATTTCCCTTTCTATCTTCAGTGAAATCAGACACGGTTCTTGTGCCATATGTATTTAGCATACTTGCTCAAATTAGTTGCTCCTCAGGCCTTGCATCTTGTACTGTGTAGTGGTATCTCATCACTGTTGTGGTTTTGACTTTGCTAATCACATACACACACACAGAAGGCTGTGCCTAGGAACTTTCAGTTTAATTAGACAAGAGAGAAAAGATGAACGTAGGCAGGCTGATGAGCAGCAGTGGCAGCAATGAGACCCTACTGACTAGTGTGATTTGCAGTGTTCTCACTGAATGAACGGCACAACTGTATGAACAGTGTCATCACTCTTCTCTACCATAGAAGCACCATAACAAAGGAAAGTGTAAGGAAGATTTTTAAAAGAACAACTAAATGGCTGTGTCAATAATTATAGGGAACTCCCTCAGATGGGAGAATGGGAGAATATAAGATGGGAGAATATGTGAAAGTGCTTGTTTGAAAATGTAATATGGGAATGGCAGGGAGGGGCATAAGGGGCAAGAATTGCCCTGTGACATTGAATGACTGATTTAGGGAGTAGAAAGACTAGAAAAGGCTATGAAAAGAAGGTAAAGAATTCATATTTGATATAATTAAAAGGAAGAGACAGTGAAAAGATGCATGGGGAAGGACAGTGTGACATTTTTGAAAAATCCTTGCAGGATTACATGCATCAGGAACAGGAAAGGACTTGGTGGTATACTTGGGTAAAATTTTTGCTGTGCACATGGTCAACAATGGCAATATATAGACATGTTATATAAAAAAAAAATCTACAAGACTTAAACTAGACTGCTTGTGAAAACCTTAAGGAGATATGAGGAAAAGAAGCAGGTTATGAGTCTTTCAAGCAAACAAGATTGTAATGGTGTCCAGGCACGTATTTCCTGGGAGGAAAAACTAGCACAGTTTTAATCTCCATGTTAATTATAGCTGGTGTGGTGTGTGCTTCCATGTCTCCCAGTAGCATCATGTCCTCATGGTTGTGCAGACATTTCAGACTATAGCTGCCCCCGCTCTGATATGTGCATGGTAGGCAGTAGTGAAAATTCCTTTTGAAGAATATTTAAGAGTTTTTATTTTGCTGCACTGAGCTCAACATGGAGTCTAGGCAATGAAGAGATGACAGAGACACAGGCTAAGATTTCAGCTTTGCTAAAAGGGGCAGAGCTGAGATTCAGTAATAGTGTAGCTGACTTTGTGGATGAAATATCCTAGGATGAGCCACAGAGGAGAAGGAAAACCAAAGCCAGTATTCTATAAAATCCCCATCAGAAATTGGAAGGGTGATAGTATAAGGTCACAGACAAGTTCTTCAAGATAAGGTATTTTCTTTACATCATGAACTCTCTATATCTGAGATTACAAGCTTTATTTTTAGCATAGTGGTGATCATGATCTTCCTGTGATTTCCCTGGATTCCTATGGGGCTGAAGTTCTTAAGGGTGATGGCACAAACACTGTAATAGAGGATGTTTTGACAGAGTTAATATTGACACATGTCCTGTACAGTGAAACAGATCCTCTGAAGGAGAATTGGTTTCTCAAGAGAGCAATCTTCTTGAAAACAAATTTACTTAAACATGCTGTAGGAAAAGATTTTAGAACACTGAAAGATGTTGTAGAACAAATGGGGAAAATAAATGGGAACATCACCACGCCTTTGTCCAAATGTGATCCTAATCTTCTTTAAAGGATTTTGGGTAGAGGAGGACCCAGGGAAGTGTGCACCACCAAGTACAAATTTTATACCAAGCAAGTTATTAGGAATTATAATAAAGGATAAAATTAGTGGACATAGAAATAATTATGATGTATGGTGGAAGAACCAGCATAGTTTATTTATAAGTGAATCATGTTTCACAGATTAATAGATCTGGTTGACATACTCTACTTGAACTTCTAAAAATTATGTGACAGAATCTCTCAATAAAGACATTCAATTTCTTTAAGCAGTTATGAGTAAAGAGGTATGGACAACGTCTTTCATGGTTCAGGTCTTTAATGTAGAACCTCTTACAGGAGGAAGGGGAAGATTTGAGTAAGTGGGAGGGCAGGCAGGAGCGTAATTTGAAAGCCATCCCATTCCCTCCACTCAACCCATATTTCTCAGAATCTCTTTCCCTTTGTATTTTCTCTACTGCAAGAACTGAGGGGAGCCCAATAAATTACTAGGTGCCAGGTTTACAACAAGCAAAAGGAAATAGTTCCTCATGCAGCACGGAATTAAATAGTGAAAATCCTTGTGAGAGGATGCCGAAAGTAAAAATGGGTTCAGAAACTGTTTGAAAAAAATGATATGCTTTTCTTCTGTCAAGGGCTAGTCAACTCTGGAGACAACCTCTGTCTCAGGAAATCCCTAAAATACTGATTGCCACAAGGTGGAAGGGAAGTGTCAGCCTTTAGCTGACCTCATTTTTCTATTGCAACCCTACCTAATCATAGAGACAGACTAGTGAGTTGCCTTTGACCTTAAAAAATGTCAGTCACATATTCTTAAGAGAAAGCAAATTCAAGGATAATATGAAGAAAAAAGAATTTAAGAAAAAAAATTGAGCTGTTTGCTTTCTTTGTTTTTTCACAAGTTCTGACTAGGGGAGGAACTGCTCAGGTGCTCACTGCAGAAGGATGAAACAGGTTTGCTGAGCACAGGTGGACTCTCCGGGTGTCCCAAAGAAAGTGAAAATTAGCAGAAGAGGCATTATATTTAGGAAGTTTTTCTTAGGATTTGTGACCTCTGGGCTTTTTTGCCTGTTAAGCAAGACAATGATGTGCAAGAGCTCAGTAAAACACTTCTGTCGTGTTTATCTTGTGCCTTTGGAGTTTGACTGTAAACGCAAATGCTTGTACAACCCCATAGAGTTTGGAAAATGGTATCCTTAAGTCACAGTAGAGTTTTCAAGGCATGTACATTTGGGACAGGCTAATGAACTGTGGGGATGACCTGCATTGCACAAGTTTGCCTGAAGACCCAAACCTGAAGGGTGATGCATTGACTAGATTTCTCAAGGATTTGCTTAGCCAAAGACCAAGTGTTTATGACTTCAGCTATCAGTTCGGTGAGTACCCCGAAAGCAGATGTTCAGCTAGACTTTCTTGCAGGATGTCGTCTTTGAGGGACATATTGAAGGAATAATTAAGGAGGTCAGAAAAGAACCAGAGGAAATCATAGAAAACCAAAGAGAACAAGACTATCTTTTGCCCTCAAGCCTTTGGGTGCCCTGTCCCTCAAATTTTGGTTGGTTTGTATTAATTTAGGGCTAAGTTTCTGCAGCTACGCAGAACCCATCACTCCTGCCCAAGTTTCCTGTTCATTACTAATGTCAGTCTATCCAGCCTCTGATTCTGATTTCCTTCCTTGAAGGCCTGGTTTCCTTTGTTCTGCTCTGCATTTCATGCAGAGTAGTTATTCAGCTGGTTTCTTTAGACTTCATCCAACTAATTGTGCCAGAGCTCTTTGAATAGGTTATCATTAAATTTATAACAACCCATTATTGTGCTTTGTCTGGGAGGGATGTGATGCAGCCTTTGTAAACAGATGGTGGATTCCCCATATAATAAGGCCTTCCATGATTCAAGAGTTTCATAACAACTGTATAAAATCAACTAGAATGTATAAGTTGTACACAGATTCCCCCCCTCCTCTCCCATAAATCACAGGTTACCGATGTACCTCTCGGCTAGAGAAGTATTATTAAATATTCTGGTGAAAACAGCTTCAGTTGCAATGGGAAGGAACCACACAAGGAGAGAAGCCCCAGGTAGAAACTATAAACATTGTGTTCAAAGAGCTTCAGAATGAAAAGAAGATGGAGTGATAACTGATGAAACAAGCTGGCTCAGGGTGGGATGCTTTTATAATGGGAGTGGTCAAAGCAAGCTCATGTGAGGGAATAATCTGAGGGAGAGTGAGAAGTTACACGTGATAAAAGGGAAGTGATGAAGAAGTATATGGCTGCTCATGGCTTGGATGGGTGTACTCTTCGCTGGGTAAAAAACTGGCTGGATGGCCGGGCCCAAAGAGTGGTGGTGAATGGAGTTTACTCCAGTTGGTGACCGGTCACAGGTGGTGTTCCCCAGGGCTCAGTATTGGGGCCAGTTCTGTTTATTATCTTTATCAATGATCTGGACAAATGGATGGAGTGCACCCTTAGTAAGTTTGCAGATGACACCAAGTTGTGCGGGAGTGTTGATCTGCTTGAGGGTAGGAAGGCTCTGCAGAGGGACCTGGACAGGCTGGATCAATGGGCTGGGGCCAATTGTATGAGGTTCAACAAGGCCAAGTGCCAGGTCCTGCACTTGGGTCACAACAACCCCATGCAACGCTACAGGCTTGGGGAAGAGTGGCTGGAAAGCTGCCTGGCAGAGAAGGACCTGGGGGTGTTGGTTGACAGCTGCCTGAATATGAGCCAGCAGTGTGCCCATGTGGCCAAGAAAGCCAACGGCATCCTGGCTTGTATCAGAAATAGCGTGGCCAGCAGGAGTAGGGAAGTGATCGTGCCCCTGTACTCAGCACCGGTGAGGCCACACCTCGAATACTGTGTTCAGTTTTGGGCCCCTCACTACAAGAGGGACATTGAGGTGCTGGAGCGTGTCCAGAGAAGGGCAACGAAGCTGGTGAAGGGTCTAGAGCAGAAGTCTTATGAGGAATGGCTGAGGGAACTGGGGTTGTTTAGCTTGGAGAGCAGGAGGCTGAGGGGAGACCTTATTGCTCTCTACAACTACCTGAAAGGAGGTTGTAGAGAGGTGGGGGTCGGTCTCTTCTCCCAGGTAACAAGTGCTAGGACGAGAGGAAATGGCCTCAAGTTGCGCCAGGGGAGGTTTAGACTGGATATTAGGGAATTTTACTTCACTGAAAGGGTTATCAAGCATTGGAACAGGCTGCCCAGGGAAGTGGTTGAGTTGCCAGTTATGAACTGACCTGAACAGGCTTGCTTTCTGTGCTTTTGGAGTAGCACCCCCATCTCCCCACATGTACATCAGTCTCCACCAGAGTCCTATTGGTCTGGAGTTATCGCTCATGAGAACCGTGTAGTCCTGTGTTCCTCTGTGTATTAGGAAGCATGTAACATATTTCTGCAGCTACCATAATGCCAACAGGCAAGTTATGGGCATTTGCTGCATCAGATGATATTTTCGGGCCTGATGTTGTTTGTGCCTTGCATTGCTTTATCTACTTTGAAGTTGATATTGGCATGTATTTTTGCCATTTGTTTCTGTTGCGGGCTTTATCTTGCGGCTTGACCTCTTTTCATGCTCCTTGGGCTGTGCCTTCCCCCATGACAAGGGTGTGGGCAGGCCTGTTAACTTGTGCCATAAACACATTCCTTCCTTCAGGGTGGTACTGAGGATGAAGCAAGAGTTTAATAGGAACTTCTTCAAATAGCTATGGAGTTTTGTCTGGCGCGATGCATACTGTGCTGTTGCACCTATCCTGCTGTACTGGCCCTGCATGCCTCACTTAAGTAAATCTCTCTCCAGTCATTGATGTGGGTGTGTCTGTCACTCCTGCATCAGGAGGGAGTTATAGCTGAGCCCTTCATCTGTACGTAGGGATTGCCTGTCTAACTGTAGAGCTTGAACTTGGCTCTGTGCTTGTTGCTTTATGCCCTTGTACTGACACAAAGCAGATGATTGTAGCTTTGTTGAGGTCATGGCAGGTTTTGTTCTCTTTGGCTTTCCATACTATGGATCTCCACGTCGATCAAAGTGGTTACTGTGTTGAGCGTTGTTGCGTCATGAAGTTTCCTGAGTGGCCAGACATTTGTTTGCTTTTCAAGCTACACAATTCCAGCTCAAAAAGAGTGAGTTCTTGGAACATAAGAAACTAATCCTCATGGAAAAAAAGTCAGGTTAGCAAGTGAAGGCAGTGATGTAGTTAGTCAGCCAGTTTAAGACTGTGTGGGCTGGAAGATTCAGGCATTCAAATAAACACTCTTTTACTTTTTGCTAATCCCTCTCTGCTCCCTCTTACTTTTTTTTTGCCCTGACTTCCTTCTCCTGTTAGCTACTAATTGGTGTAATACTGTACAGGGTATGTCTTTGATCTGAGATATATATTGAGTAAGAAAAGTGGATAAAACATAACACATAATCCCAAAAACATTGGGTTTTCTACTTGGTGATTCTACTCTCTTTTCTACCTAAAAATATCTTTTAAAATTTAAGATGATTCCTGCAACACGTACTTAGCTGAGGCAGTTGCAGTCTTAAGGGTAAAAACTATCTAAAGAGGAACTACACACTGTCAAAAGGCTGGCCACAGGATTTTGATCTTTAATGGGAAAAAGAGTGATGCTTTTAGAACTAAATATCAACTGAATAAAACTTGTGTCAACAAAACATGTCTGCAGGTAAGTTCAACTGCAAAGTGAGTTTAATACACAGATAAATGAACATATGTACTGATAAACATACTCATTTTTGTGCATGAGAGTGTTGATTTTGTAGTACTTCACTTAAAAATACAACTACGTTTGAAAAATTGAGCCTTTTTAGATTCATGAAGTTTAGTAAAAACCAAAAACAAAACCCCAAATCCCAAGCAAATAAAAAATACCCTCTCAATGATTTGTCTTTAGCTCATTTATGTGATAAAATATATATACAGATCATAAGCAAAATGAAACGTTACATGGTTTGTCTAGTTAACAAAGTTCCAGAATCATAAACTGAGTTTACTAGAGAGGGTAGTGCTAGGTCATTCAGGGTATAACTTTGTTTCATTTTGGGTGGGGTTAGTACCATGGTCCTTGCATATCTCAGCTCTTTTTCATGCTAGGGACTTCTGAGTTCACAAAGATTTCAAAATCCATTTTGTAAAACATTTACTTTGGAAAATCAGACTGTGGATTTATACTAGAAGAATTGAAAAGCGGTTTTCAATTTTAACAGAACAGAAGATAATATATTGTTTCAAATAACTCGCTGCTTAGAGCTAAAATATTCACATATGGCTTCTAACTTTTCAGTTATTTGCAACAGTGAAGTATCTTGCACTTTCTATAAACATTTCATTTGCCTTTCATCAGGTATAGTTTCCTTGTTTTCTTTGAAGAGGGAAAGAATATCCATCTCCAGGCAACCTGAGGGATACCTGCATGGACAAATTACCATGAGGCAAGTTGGGGTGTGGATTTACAGCATGTCACCTACTCCACCCAATGGCTTCTCTTTATGGTACATGTAAGGCCTTTGCCACCCATCCATTGAGGTGCAAACTACATTACACTCAATGGGGGTAAGATTACATGGGCATCCAAGCAGTTGCTGCTAATGTACCGTAATTTCACAATCTTTGTTATCTCTTAGCAACTTGTTTGTGTGGTATACATTTACCATAGCAAAAGGTTGCACACAGAAAGGGAGCTTAGAAGGGTATTACTTGCAACCCAGTACTCAGTATCGTCTTAGTGTATTTGTATGTAGTGTAGTGTATTTGTTATTGTGAAACGCCTTTGTGGGGTGAAATGTCCACCAGGAGTATTTTGGGAAGAGATTTTTAGCCAAACAGTATTTATGTTGACTTTTTACTGAAATGTTTTTCGACACCTAAGTTAGAGACATTGATTTATTCAGTTATTGCAGGAAGACAAAGAACATAGTTAATATTATACTTCATGAGTTAATGAGAGATTTAGAGGGACTTCTGCCTCTAAAATGGAGAGTGATCTTTTATTTTATTTTTATCTCCCTTTACAAAGTTCTGCATTGGAATTTTTAAAAGAAAATAACAGGACTATGAATAGTTTGATGTTATTTTGTATAGATATAAAACTGACTGTATGAAGTGTGGCTAACATTTAACCTCCTTTTCAGAAGCCCCTTGTCTCCTCTTTGTCTCCCCTTCTTCTAACTTTTTCCTTATTTTTCTGTTATTCACTCTAACTTGCTGCCACTCACTTTTTCAGTGGTTCCACTTCATTGTCACTTAAAATGTGTTTATACCACTTGCCCAGTGTTTTTTGGTTCATCAAGCAGGAGAGCTGAAATTATATAACATAGTAAAAGAAATCAAATTAAATCCATACCTATAGTTGTTAGTGCTGAAATATCTGTATGTATGGCTTAATTATTAAACCCTATGCTCTGTGGGTATCTCATTACTAGAACAGTTTTTGTAATTTCAGATTTCCTTTCTCTTTTTATTTCTTTGTTCTCCTTTACTTCTGAAAGATACAGCAAAATCTCAAGAAAAATATTTTAATATTTGAGAATCCAATTCTTTAAAGCATCAGAACTGTAGCTTTCAGGAATGGATTTTTGAAAATGTTCATGCACATAAAAATAACTGCCCTTTGCTTCTGAAGTGCTCAAATTGGTTACAAGCCTATGTAAATGCTGATAAAAACTCAAATTTCTTTGTATGTTAAATTCCTTTGAAAATCTGACTCCTTAGAACTTCATTCACTTTTGAAAATGGGTCATAGGCTCTGAAAACATTATGGCATTTATGAAAATACTACCTTATGCCTTCCCATCAATGTTTATCATGTTGAGCCAAACTGCAGAGACTGCTGACAATGGTTGTTCTATCTGGAGACTGTGTACTTTGGCAAGCACAGGTTTTCTTTTAGAAAAGTGCAAAAATTGGAATGGTATTTTTAGAAGAGCTATGAAGGAAATCCCATTAAGCTTCCAAACCCATCAGATAAGTACCTCAAAACTGGCAGGAGTGAAGAACAAAATGTGTCTTTTAACGCTTGGAGTTATTTAGAAATATGAATTAATCATGACTTGATGTGAAAAATAGCACTGCCATACCTTTTTATGTATAATATACAGCCATTTTCTCAAGGAGATGGTAACAACTAAGCCAGTAATCCTGGAACTGATCTGACAACAAAAGCAGGAGCTGCTGTCTGCTTTTTTTGTGTGTTGTATTGTTTGCATTGGAGTATGAGAACCACCTCGTTGGACACTGTCTTATATATATTTGCTTGAGTGACCACTGTTACCCTGCAGTAAATGAAAGGTAACCTGCTCCTACATGAAAGAAAAGTAGATTAGTGCATTTTTACTGCAGGATTTGAGCATACATACAGGGATTTATCACAGAGTATCTGGCACCTACAAACTCCCAGCCTTGCTTATCTTGCAGTAACCTGTTCTAATTCCCATAGGTTCAGGAAACTATTGCAATGGGCAAAATTGTAAACAAAGCTTGTGATATATGAGGGAAACTCCAGGAGACTGAAACTTGATCCCCTTGAAAAGCCTTGAAAAAGCAGCAACTGTTGGCATTTTCTCTGCTGACTTCAGCTGGGTTTGGATTAGGCCCCATCTTTTGTCCTTCAGCAACAAAAGTAGGCTGCTGCAATCTCGCAGGAGTTCAGAGAGAATGTCTTGAGATTGCACCAGGCTGTGAACAGCTGAGGCAAAATGTAAAGTCTCGACATAATTTTGCCATTGCGTGAACTCTTTATGAGTCTGCAGTTTGCCCTGCAGAGGGTCGGGAAGTCCGGTGGAGCACAGCAGGCGCTGCAGCAGGGACCTGATCCAGACTGCTGAAATCAGGGAGGAGGGCTCCTGTTGTCTCTAGCTTGCTTGTATGAGGCCCTCTCCAGGAAGCAGCAGCCACCACCAGATGAGTCCAAAACGTGAGTTCCTTTATATTTTTTCTGTCCTGCAGTTGCCAAAGCTCCTCCTGCTTTAGTAGCTGTTGCAGAGTGTCTCTTCACTTAACAGCTCTTGAGCAACTGTTGCTTTTTTCTTTCCTTTCATGCCACAGCCCATTATTAAGCAACTTTTAAAATACATACATACATACATAGATCTATAATATATACATTCTTCAATGCCTGGCTTGTACATTGATTGAAGAGGTAGAAGGGACACGTGTCTGTGGGAGGTTTCGTTCTTGTTATGGCCTGAAGAAAACAAAGTTACTTGATATTTTTTGTTTTCTTTCTCTAGGAGGTATGTCTCTCCCCTTGTGACGCTTTGGAATTTTTCCTAGCAAATTCACATTTCGGGTATCCACATGTGTTAGTCTTTTCTGTGGAGAGAGTGTTTGCCCCAAATGCCACTCCATCAGAGAGATTGCTTGCTGGGCTGCTCAGGCATGTGCTTGGCAGATAGAGGAGGTGACAGAGAAAGGTGCCTAGCATGATGAAGTGCTGCCTATGCACGCAGGATCTGAAAAGGGGCATGCTGTTTGTGGAGCAATGGATATGCCCAGAGTAAGGATACAGACTCCTCCTTCCAGCAGTGAAGTGGGAAGCACAGCAGCTGTGCTGTGCCGCTGATCTGCCATCATGTCTCTACAGAATGTCCTAAGTCAACCAGCTTTCCCATTCCCAGTGTTGATGTAGTTATAATCTCTCTGCTTCCAAACAGGTTTAAAGGTATATTTAGCTTTTGAAGATTTTCATAGATTGCTGCCAAAAAAAAGCACTTGTGGAACAATTGAGCTGAATCATTTGGGGCATACATCTAGTGTGTGTTACATGGCAATTATCATGAAGGCAATTCCCTTTTCATTTAGTGCCACGGTTGTAACTCACACTGCTTCTTCAGTGATACACTTCACATTTTCTGAGTTAAACCATTATAGGTGCGATTTTCATCACTAGACCTTTTCTCCCCACCTCAGACATATTAGCCATGCAACGATGTTGCAAACAGTTCCAGTCACCCAGAACGAGTTTACTTTGTTACCCTGACTAACCAAGTTCAGTACGTGTCTGAGGTCCTTTGCCTTCTGGACCTGTAACTCCCTCTTCCAATATCATTACTATTGGTTCCCGTTGTTTATTGTCCTAGAGCTCATTTTCTTTGGGCTATTGTCAACATTGCTTAACAGAAGCCTTTTCAGGAAGAGCAGCAAATCCTATCTCCTTTGTCTGCCTTTCTTTCAGAATCTGGAGGTGTTTAATCTTCAGCATATATGTCTGTCCTTGTATGATGATCGCCATAGACCACTGAACATGTGCTCATTATGATCATTAATTTCTTTTATAAGTGTGATATTCATCATGATCATGAAGTGATGGACGAACCCATCATCCCAAATAAACAGTTTCATTTCTTTAGAGTTGTGCAGGCCTACAGTTCCCTTGGCTGTAGCTTAAAGACATTAAAGGCATTCAGATTGTTTTCTGCTAAATTAAATATCTGCACATGACAAATCCCATGTTGCTCATTTGTTTTCTTGTTCCTAAACAGTGCAAAGTCCAGATCAAAATTTAACTTTTCAGCCTGTCAGAGTTGAGATAATGGAGTTTAGCCTTCTGAATAAAACAGCAAATAGTTGCAACAGCATAGCAGGAAACAGCGTATCTCCTGAACAATGGGTTGGTGCAGTGGACCAGTAGAACAATCACATGTGCAGCTGTAATATTTCACCCTAAGGCTATTTCACAGGAGTGAAAATAATAATTTGAAAAAAAATACATATTAGTTTTCCAACCAGTGTGAATAAATCTTCACCTGCAACTTTCCAGAAGGGAAGAAGTTGCTTCTTGCTGAAGTATGAAGTGTGTCCTGTTAAGAGGTATGTTCAAGTCCACAGTATATCTCATTGAGAGGTCACCTCTCAGATCTAATCTGCATTCCAGGGAGTGCTTTGCTCAAGGACACATGCTCAAGTTTTTTCTCAGTTGTTTTGTCTCATTTCCCTTTCCAGTGAGTTCATTGCCGAGACTGGAGAGCAAGGGTATAATATATTTTTATAGACCCTGCTTTCAGGAAGGAGTACACTTTTTTTCCCTCCATTTATTCATCCATACCTCTAATTCACACATTTCCTCAGTGTGCATCAGCTTGTTGCTGCAAACTTTGAATTTCACTTTTGTGATTTCCACTACTCAAAGTTTTTCTTTAGTTGCAATTTCAGAGTTTTAATCATCACATGGGTCTGTGCACCAGGACCCAATATACAATGAGCAATGACATGTCTGTTTTCTGATTATCAGTAATTCATCTCCTCGTGCAATGTTGTCTAGTGCTTCTATGAAAAATTCCTTTGAATTAATAGTCAGAAAGGACAAGGACTTTACTATATCATACAACTGCTGTGGCTTGTAAATTCTTCCAAAGTTGTATAATCAATTATGTTATTGCTTCTTTTTTCATATTGTAACATCTGTATTGCCTTAGGCTGATTGTCACAGGAGGCATCATGAGCTAGTCTTGCCAGATTTGCTTACTTCCCAGAGTATGTCTACTCTGTGCAAAGCAGATGTTTGCAGAGATATCTAAGGGAGCCCTGGATGAGCTAGGTCAGGTATCAGAAGCAGAGGAGTCATGCAGTGTGGCACTGATATAGGATGTGTCTTTCTGATTGGAGTTCCCATTTTGGTAGTACTCTGGATTCTCATGCATGTCTGAGACAGAGCATGTGAGGTACTGCCTACAAGATTAATTCTGGACCACACAACTTCCCTTAGGGCAATGTTGGAACTGCTACCTAGAGCTAATTCTCAGTTCATTCAGAAGTCTCTCTCTGAGCTTCTCTATGTGTTGAACTCTATTCAGAAGGATTTTTTGGATGAGAGAGTTGGTGTTTGCATTCAATTTGTGCAATGCTAGCCACCTAAGTTTGTTCTGAATAAGCTGGCATGAGTATATAGCAAGCAACACTCTGTGCAGAGCTCAATTGTCACATTCGAACAGTAGCACAGCCACATCAGCATAATTAGCCTGACGTTTAGAGGCCTGCACAGTTTCAGCATCATGTCACTGCCTCAGTTGTCTTGCTTTCAGTTCTGGGACCACCAAGTGATCTGTTGCACAGCATAGCAATCTCTAGGGCTAGCTCCCAAAAGGGAAAACTTTGCTTTTCAGCCCTACTTTCTCACAGCTCTTTTCTTAGTTTTATTTTCCCTTTGATCCCACAGTGAAAAGTCTCCTTTCCATGTTTCAGTCCTACATGAAGAACAGTACTTCTTGCTTTCTGAGACACAGCTTTTTACTTGCCCTCCTCAGTTTGTAATCTCTGAGGTCTCACTGCATGTCTAGCAGAAGTAGTTTGAGAAAGTATTATGCTGCAGTTTAGGTTAGTCTGTCATGTTCCTCCCCCCTTGCCCCCATGAGAAGCGCTAATGGATCAAACAACTTCTATTTGCACTGGAAGAGCAATAGTTGGTAACTAAATTCTTGCACCTGTTTCCAGACCATTTAGATAATTGGTACTCAACGGTATTCAGATAACTCAGCATTCAAACAAATGCATCAGAACTTGATCTTGTCCAAAAAAAAAAAAAAAAGGATCTGTTATGATGACTGTCATCCTCTTCCCTGGTTTCTGTTGCTTGTGCTGACAAGAGTAAGCTGCTGTCTGCATGTTCTCTACAAAACAGCTGTTGATGTTTCTTTCATTATATGAAACGCCTTGAGATTTATTGATCAAAAATGTGCTAGTGTCTGGTGCCTGAGTAAACACTCTTTTTTTTCAGGTGTGTGTTTCTAGTGTCATGAAAGTGTACCATAGTTAGGGATTGCTGCTAGTCTGACTATCTGTGCAGGGCACAAAATTCCTTAGTTTTTTTTATTTTGAGAGAGCCATTCAGAAGGGAAGTCAAACCTGGAGAGAGGAAGTAAGAAAAAGGAATCAAGATATTCTTGGGATGGTTGTCTATGTATGGTTTATTAATTTAATATTGAGAATTTTCTCTTTGTGGTCAGCTGTGAATCTCATTTTGAATATAGGGGGATTTTGTTCTCTTTAGTGTTTTTGGCTCCTTGTTTATTTAAAATGTCAAGAGCTGGTGATAAGGACTGACAGTAGAAAGCCACTAATCTTGGTGTCTGCTATCAAGGTGTTAGTGTTTTGGGACAATGAGATTGCTGAAACTAAGAGGAAAACAGTATTATGTGCATTTTCTCAGCAGACAGAAACTTAAAAGCTGTAAAATTTCACTGAGGGCAGATCAAAGAAAATTTGCAAGGGCAAGCCATTAAAATTGCAAAAGATATGAAGTGTGGGACGGTGATTCACAGACCACTTGGGAAGAGAAAAAGGAAAGGAGTTTTCTTTTGTAGCAGGAAAGTCATATTTAACTGAAGGATGTGCTGAGGAGGAAGGGAGCTAATTTCATGGGAGAAACAATTCCTTGGCTTTGAGGAGAAGCCATGAGCAGTAAACCAGTACCAGTTCTTCAGTGTGATGGTTCTTCAGCTTTCTTGAGACAAACTGCTACCTACTACTTGTTCTCACCTCTCCCTCTCCCCTTTGTGTAACATCGAGGCTAAAGGAGCTGCTGGAGGTGAGGGCAAAGGGTGTCAGTGGAGCCGAAGGGGACTTGGTGGTGAGCCATTTGAGGAGGTGGTGACTGGAATGGTGCTGGTGCTTGGAAGGCTTGTGGTACTGGGTGAGGGATTTAAAGGGGCATGAGAAGCGAGGACTGGAAGGACACTGAATTTCAGGGGAGGGCTGTGTGTGACGGAGTGAGATTTGGTCTCTGACCCGATAGGAGAGGTGGTGTACAGAGGAGGCTTGTTCTATCTAACATTTCTTCCTTACTCTTCCTGCCTCCTTTCCTGGTGCCCTCACTTCTGGCTAGGAAAGCAAGAACAGCCAGAAGGCAAGAGAGGACTTAGGGATACTGTATGGCTCTTGAATCTTC
Source organism: Ciconia boyciana (assembly GCF_034638445.1). Taxonomy (NCBI): domain Eukaryota; kingdom Metazoa; phylum Chordata; class Aves; order Ciconiiformes; family Ciconiidae; genus Ciconia; species Ciconia boyciana. The sequence continues at coordinate 55,108,624 of NC_132939.1, read as the reverse complement.
TGCAGAAGAAGGGATGTCAGGACAGGTTGGCTGGGATCCTTCCCTACCTCTTCTCCAGGGAAAGAGAGGTGGGGAGTTGGGCAGGAGGGAGAAGAGCTGCCAAGCCACAGCCATTTCTGCCCTTTTCCTGAAAGGTGTTCTCATTTCTGACAAAACACTGCCGGGTTTGAGAATAGTGGCCTAATTCAAGAAAAGCTTGTAGTGGTGTTACAAAAGAGTTGCATGTCTTTACATACAGCCATGCATTTCCAGTGACAGGTAAGGTATCACTAAGTGTATCTAGCAAATGTTGAAGAGTAAAGGGTGTTTTCTTGTGACTAGCACAGGACCTTGAAGAGTGAATGTAGGCAAAGTGTGACTTTGAATCTGGGGGCTCTGCAGAAGAAGGAGATTGAAAGTTAAGGGAATCATTGACCAGGATGCTGGGGACATAAGAGGTGTGGGCTGCTGTCTGTTCCATTGAGTGATGAGAGAGAGGACTGAGAGATTGAGAAAGATCTTTGGAAATAAAAATGAGACATTAAAGGAAGAGAACACTTCAGCCTTTGGTGGGATGGTGCTTGTTTGTCAATTGTTTGGTTTTTGTTTCCCTATAATTTTTTTAAGGGAGCTTAATACAGGCAAATCTATTCTATTGGACTCAAGCTCTGCATGCTGGTGAGACTCTAACCCAAATAATGCTGTCAAGGTGATGTTCCCAGGTGGAGAAATGCTTCAGATAGTTTTGGGTCCAGAAACCATATAGCTGTATGCTTTCTGGAGATGCCAGCCCACTCCAAGCTATCCCAGTCATGATAGTTCGGTGAATTCTTCAACCTGTTTGTTGTGTAGTGTAATGGATTTACTGGTAGGAAATCCTGGGACGAAAGAGATTGTGAAAAGTCCCATAACTAAACAGAGATGCCTTGGAGTGCTTTCTGTCTCTGTAGGTCATCTCTAACAGTGCTCTACCTACTGAGCAATAATTTTTGAGAAATTCTTCAAGATCTGAACCATTTATAAAAGGCCATATTTTTGTTATTGTATGGAAACTGGTGTCCTAAGTCAGATGGATCACACCTTACAGGTTACATAGGCTGTACACTCTCCCCTATTATATTTTCAGGAGAAAGTATTGCCAGCTCCAGAAAAGTACAACTTAATATAAATTTGTTTTCCAGTCCCTGTTGCCTCCCTTTTTAATTATGGTTATGAGGAAGTGCTTTAGTTTCAATGGGACAACAAATAAAGAAGTTCTTCCATCTCTTTGAAGGTATATACACACCTGGTATCTGTGGTTTAGCACAGGCTAAGGAGAGGTTCTGGGGCCTTGTTTATTCAGTAGAATTCCCTGCTCGTGCCACCAGTGGTTACTGGATATAGCAAAGAGAGGAACCTTGCATAAACAAACCTCTTTCAACCTCTTTGCTCAAAGCAGATGAATTTACACTAAATTTTGCCAGCTGAGGCTTAAGCACATACGAACATTTCAGTGCTGGCTGTGTTAAGAGCCGTGGGAACTTTTAGAAAAGTCCCCAATGTAGGTGAGGGAATTTCCTGTTCACTATCCATATCATATCTTCAACACGTGCAACGTTACTCTGGAATATTCCTATCTTCAAAACTGAACAAAATGGCTGAATTCTTTGTAAATCAGTATTCTGCTTATAGGTATGATATAAATGATTGTTTATCGTTGTTGAAGCTTTTTCATCAAATACAGAAATTATGCAGCTGGGTCAGGAACTGTTACGTTTACCTTCGTTCCTCTCATGACTTGACACTGGAAAGACATGAAAGACAAATTTGGACTTTCTTTAATACTGTGTATTATAAGTGTCCAGAGAGTCACATTATTCATATAAATTGATCCTGTATCAATTTTCTCTCTTTTCTTTCCAATCACAGGGCAGGCTTTTCCATGTTCAGTAGCAGGCTTTCTCCTGCAAGTGTTCTGGGGTGTGGTCTAGGTGTGTTCAAATCTAGCTTAGTCATTCATCCGTCACCTTGTCATTAGCATGGCGTCTGTATTTAATTGGGCTTCCTTCCTTCCTTCATCAGAAATCAGTTTTTATATACCATGAAAACTGCAGCCCATTATTAAAAGTTGGCTCTAAGTGAGATTCTTGGCTCTTATTTATACAAGAAGCAGTGAAAATAGTACTCTTTCAGATGAGTGCTATGCGTGAAGAACACATTACATGTGAGTTCAGTATACTGCCTCAAAGCCTTCTATTTCTCAAGTTTTAGTTCATAAGCAACTTGTTTAAGAGGGATTTTTTTGCAATCTGTTGAGTTGCTTGATAGGTCGTAATCATCAACAACTTTCACTGGTTGCATCTTTGCCTCCCAGAAAATGTTGCTGAGTTATTGTTGTGGTTAGTGTTTCAATTGTCCTTAGAACTAGCATTGAGATCAGCACTCCATCTATTTTGTGTATAGTAAGGGTTGGTCCCTCCCCAAAAATGCTTGCATTTTGAAGGGAAAATGAGAGAAAATTTATCCTAGTTTTAGAAATGGGGACATGAGATGCTGTGCTTGGGGGTACGGGGCTCCTTGTGGACACCAAGTTGACCATGAGCCAGCAGTAAGCTCTTGCAGGAAACACAGCCAACAACATCTTGAGCTGCATTAAGAAGAGCGTTGCCAGCAGGTCAAGGCAAGTGATCCTTCCTCTCTACTCATCCCTGCTGTATGCATCTGGGGCACTGCATCCAGTGCTGGTCTCCACAATGCAAGAAGGACATGGGCATACTGGAGTGACTCCAGTAAAGTGCCACAAAAGTGATTGAGGGATTGCAGCATCTAACATATGAGGAGAGGCTGAGAGAGCTGGAACTGTTTAGCCCAGAGAAGAAAAGGCCTGTGGGGATCTTACCAATAAGTATAAATACCTGATTTTTGATGGGAGGAGTAAAGAAAGAGATAGCCTTTTCTCAGCAGCATCCAGTGACAGGGCAAGGGGCAATGAGCACAAATTAAAGTGCAAGAAATTCCATTTAAATGTAGAGAAAACCTGTTTTAGTGTCAGTGTTGTCAAACACTGAAACAGGTTGCCCGGAGAGATTGTGGAGGAAGTCAAAACCCAGCTGGGCACCGTCCTGAGCAACTTGCTGTAGCTGACCCTGCTTTGAGCACGCGGTTGGACTACATGGTCTCACAGAGTTCCCTTCTTCAATGCTTCTGTCGTTCTGCACGCACCAGCTTTCCCCAGCAGTTCCAGGAGTTTATTGTAGTGAGTAGAGCTGAGCGCAGGATACCAGGCTGTCTGATCTGACCCAGCTGAACTTGGCACATGATCAGAGGGGCCTGCTCCCCACATCCCAGATCACAAGATAGTAAGCTGATCTAAAGACTTGCTCTATTTAACACCCATGTTCCTAGGCTTCCGCCCCCTGTCCCCAGGCCATGCTTGTAACTGGGATCACCTGCGTGCAATGGCATCCCAGCTGCATTCCTTCTTCCCTGGGCGCAGGGCCATGCAAGTGGCCCAGGAATCACTATCACAGCTCTTGCTGCCAGCGGATTCCCCATGTGGGAGTGGATAGTCAGGCACATTTACAGCAGCATTTTCTAATGTAACAAAACAGTGTTTTAAGCCCTGCACCTATTAGAATCATCACTGGCTTCACCTGGAGACAATCAAGCCCAGGCATGGATATGCAGGAGACAAGCAGGCTAGCTCACAAAAATTCAGATAGTCCCAGTGCATCAAGCCTTGTCCTCCTGCCTTAGTGGCAGCAATGCTATAGGTACTGGAAATTATGTTCAAGATATTTCTCTGTAGTTACTACCTCTGATGACGCTCTTGTTCATAAAACAGTAGATTTGGGCAACTGAAATGTGTATGAATGTTTGATATTAAGAAAAAGTAGGTTCAGTTTGAGGAAAATTAGTTTGACTCTAACCAGGGCGATCAGATAGTCATGAATAATAAAAAGTCACGTGTGAGACATATATTCAGCAAAGTTAGGTGTCCAGTAAAACTAGTTTCAACATTGTTTGCACTACCTAATCTCTAAAATTATAATGTGTGAGTCACAGCCCTTAGATGATCTTAACCTTTACTAGAGGATACCCTGCTTTGTGTTCAGCAGCACAAACAACTGAGCAAGGACCTGTGCAGACCTGGTGAATACAACAGGACCCTTTTGACTGTACTGTAAGTAATGCATTTTTTTTCTGTGGAAAATTGTCAAATGTTATATGCAGGACAACACTTTCTGAATAATCAATTGAGAAATTACCATGTTCATATTCAAGTTGCAATTCAAAGCTTTTTGTATTGTTTTATTATGGTTTTGTTTTTTAAATAAAAAAGATAAGTCCTCTGAGAGATTGGCATGTTTGTATACCATAACTCTCTTTAGGAAAACTGCATCTCTAAAATGTTTTAGAGAGTTAAATGAAGTAAATGGATGACAATAACAAATGTAGGGCATGAAATGAAATGGAAGTGAGGACTTAAGGATTGCTCTCTAAAGCTCTCTAAACTCTAGAGAAAGTTTGGAAAAAAAGAAACTGTGGATAGAGGCAAAGGCTAAAAGAATTAGACTAAGAGTGATGGTGGAGCAAGTCACAAACAAATCAAAGAGATCAAATTTAAATGTGTTCTAGATATGAAAGTGAACTGTCTGAAAGTGGTTTGTCATGGGGCTCAGGCCCTTCCTATTGTTATAACCCTGATATTCAAAGGGTGTGAATTAAGGAATATTTATAGCAGATATTATTAAAGCAGAGATCAGTATTCTGAGTTCCCTGAATTTTGGAGAACCAAGATGCTGCAAAGTGGAGAACACAAATGCAGGGTCATGGGAGCTGATAAGGATTCAATGATTTTACAAGGCATGAGAGCGTGAATACCGTTTCTCAATGCAAGTCAGAAACTTACGATATTTTTCCCCTTTGAAAATCCTTACATTTTTCTCTAAAGAGTATTTTATTTTATAAAAGATTCTGTAGGTAAAGTGATCATATACCACAGGAGGATGTTCTGGATTTCTAGATATCCAACATCTTTACTTCCTTCTGTCTGTTGACAAAAGTTGTTGAACCAAGTGTAGTACAGTATTAATTTCTAGAGTTAAAAGTATTGCCACAGATGTGGAACGAGAGGTTCCCATGCTGCTTGGTAAAAAACTTTCCTGTTCTATCAGTATCTCTTAGTATCTTTGTTCCTCCAGAATTCACTCATTCATCTTCACATTTTACCATTGCAGCCTTCTCTGCCAAAATCACCCTTTGCTATCTTTCTGATGATAAACACCATGATTGTTCTAGAGTTTCCTCTAATTTTCCTTTTATTTTTAGGTAATTTGGTTCAGTCACTGGGCTGGACATGCCTTTGCATGCAGCAGGCATTGTTTTCATTTGCTGTTCTGTGTACATACTCATTTTCCCTTTCTTAATAAGCAACACTGTATTTCCAGGGTCTTGATAACTTCCTAATTGCTCGAAGCATATTTCTCTATTTTGTTAGTTATGTGGAAGGTTTTTTTTTTAAATGGTGCTCAATTGTTCAAGCTTTATGGAATCACTGTAAATGTTCATCACTTCCTCATTAACAAGTGCATTTACTTTCTCTCTGGTGCCTGCCTATATGTTTCCATATGCCAGCCCATTCAAAAACGTATAATATTTTAGTTCTCACAATGGAGGAATAATGTGCCTTTCTTCTGCTTTGATTTTTCATCTTGCAAAATGTAACTGAGCAGCCTTGACTGGCTCCTTTACTTTCTGCTCTATAGACCCGTACTTTTGACTTACAGCTTTTTATCACTTAAAGCCACATTAAAAACAGAACACTGGAAACAAAACAGTTTCAAAGGAATTGTAACCTAACCTTAATGAGGGCGTCTTTGGTATTACTTCATCCCTCTTTGACTTCAATTTTTATTCTTTCATAACTTCTTCAGTAGGTTGAGTAATTTTCCAGAGTCTGCTTCCTTGAAATAGAAAGCTGGTATCCCTGAATTCAAATGGCTTGGAATCACTGGTACCAAGCCAGCTCTGTACAGTGAAGGGATTGACTTATTGCTAAGCACAAGGTAAAAAGATTTGTAAGCCAAATGTCATTTTTCTTTTCTTCTTTTACAGAGTTATAGAAACATGAAGATGTTGTTTTTCCTGTGTCTTTTAATTGTTGGGATTCATTCCAACAGTTATTGCTATGAGCTTAATCACCAAGGTGTAAGAAACCAAAATCAAAGAGGCCAAGAAAACCGAAACATGCCACAGCAGACTATAGGGAACAGTGTTTGTCAGTTTGCATGTTGTTTCTACAAAGAGATTTCTTCTCGTGAAAACAGTGGGAATGTTTTCTTCTCTCCTTTGAGCATCTCTACTGCCCTGGCAATGCTGACTCTGGGTGCCAGATCAGACACTCTGACACAGATTCTTAGGGTCCTTAGCTTTAACCCACGTGAGATTTCTGAAAATGAAATACATGAAGGTTTTCGTCAACTCATGCAAATGGTAAACAGAAAGAATGAGGGGTTACAGCTGAATATGGGAAATGTCCTGTTCGTGCTTGACCGACTGAAGCCACAAGATAAATTTTTAAGTGATCTCAGAAACTTCTATGAAGGAGAAGCTTATCCTATGAACTTCAAGAGGGCTGATCAAGCCCAGATAAAGATCAACGAATATGTAGCAGGAAGAACCAATGGGAAAATCAAGGACCTCATAAATAACCTTGATCCACTTACTGAAATTCTCCTTATTAGCTATATTTATTTTAACGGTAAGATACACATATTATATTCTCCTACTTCCTACATTATTTCCTCAGGTCAGTCTTGGTCTTCATCACCTTTTTTTGCAATATAGTTTTGCAGATGGACTCATATCTTGTTTTCCTTTTGGTCCCATTTACGCTTAATTATAAATATAGCTATTGGAAATTATGTTCTGCTTGACACTGACGATAATTCCTGGCAAAATTTATGGCAAATTTTCCTATATCTTTTAACATATACATTTCTTTCCTCCTGAAGATTAAGTGAAATATACTTTGAGGAAGGCATCTCTATTCAGTAAAGCATCTAGTCCTATACAATCTAGTGGAATTTAAGCACTTTCTTAAATGATTTGTTGGCTAGGAATTAATTTGAAATCCACTTTAGCTGGTTTTTTGTTTAGCAAGTTCAGAGTTAAATTCAAAGAACACTGTTAAAGTAAGACTTAGCATCTTACCAAAAAGAAAATATGTTTACTCAAGAATTTTGCTGTTACTGAGTATGTGCATGTATCCAAAGCTAAACATGTAACAGCAGCTTTAGTTTCACACTCATGTTCTCCTTTTTTTATTTAACTAACTACTCCTTTACTGATAGTATGGCTGTAGTCCTGATGTGTCTAGAGGCATAGGTTTTCAACCTTTTTTTCTAATTTGCAGATTCTAATATTTTCCAGTGAAGAGATGAACCCACCAGTATCAAATACAAGCCTAATGACAATAAGCTTGTTTTTCTTAATTAACTTGTGCAGTCTGCTTAGATACAGTCTACAGATCTTCCCAGAGCTTTTCAGACTGCTGATCTAATGAGAAGAAGAGGAGCAAGGCTGTAAGGCTCAGTCAGTGGTCTAATAACAGACATTGTGTCTTCTTTCAAATCTTCTCTTTCTTACCCATTTTATCATACTCTGAACACAAAGCAATTGTACTCAGATAATATTCTGTAATTTATCTGATAAAAATATCATTAAGCTTTTTAATTGAAACAGAGATGACATATTAGAAACACTATTCTTTTAAAACTGCTAACCTGGATGCTTCCACTCTCCTCCCCAATATGAGGCTTCCCCCAAAAGTAATTCAAAACCGTATTTTTGTTTTGCTTTGCTTTTCATCTGTGTCTCTGCTCCTTGTGTTAATCTCTGAAGATCTGGCCACAGCTAAATGGAGCTGTTTGGAATACAGATGATTGATGTTTCTTAATTCTCTTGAACACATACTCGTTTGTCTCAAATAATATTTTCAAGATAAGCTTTTATTTAGCATCAGGCACGTCTTTCAAAACAGGCAAAAAAGGTGTTGATTTTTTTTTTACTGAAAGGTGTTTGAAGAAGGAGCAATGAATTTAGTAGCACAATGGGGACAAAAGCCTGAGAAACCTTTTATTAAAGATAACTTTTTATTACAGATAACTTTTACATGTTCTAAAACTTAGTTTTGTTTAAAATTAGATGTTTGTTCTTATTACTGAAATGATTTCCCAGCTCGTCCAAAGATGGTGGAGATTCAGTTATTGCTCTTCAATTTTAAAGAAAATAGATTAAATAGTAGTATTAGCAATAATGAGGATTTTTATCTTGAAATTGAGAGTAGGTTAATGCTAATTGATCTAGAGGCTGGGATCAATCTGGACAGGATCTCTAAAGCTCAGGTACCTCTATAAGCAGTCTATACTTCTAGGCTCTTGTCCAATCTCTGTGCATTACAACCTTCCTTGCACAGTACTAGTGACTCTCCTCCCCCTTTTTTGTCATGTAGTGGAGTGTAGAAGTCCTTCCCTAAGGCCAGAAGTCTGGCAATATTTTCCTGGCTCTCAGCCAGTGGGCATGCTATTCCACTACAGTACACCAGTCCCTTATCATGCCCTAGCTGAGCTGGTCACCACAAAGTATCATACTTTGAGGTTCATTTTTCCACTTGAACACTGTAAAGCATTTGAGAAAGGTGCCATCCCTAGAAGGTAGCCTCCTGAGAGAGAGCAGAGCATAGGAATAAGAGTTCCTCTGAAACAGGAGGAAAGGATTAGTGAGTATAATCTTTGTCTAGTCTGTGTGCTAAATCCTAACATCCTACTTGGTTTTTAATCAACCAAAGCTCTTTCTGAAATCAGTGGGTGTTTTCCCTGAGTTGAGCACTAGATAAAAGCTGTTTGAGTGTTTCAGGACTTGTCATTCATGTTTCTGTGATTCATTCTGCTTTTTTTTTTTTTTTCCCTTAAGCATATCAAGGCAGAAGTCCTGCCTTTTATATATCTGATGATAGAAGAAGTCACTGTTAATGAAGAAACATAAAAGTAGCAACTTTTCCCATCTTCAGAGTATTGGCAGTTGTCAATTTATATTTTCAGAGTCCAAGACATGCACTAAGTCTCATTTCACTCTTTCCAAATACTAAATAAGTGCTGTTTATGTCTTTTTCACAGATAGTGGAAACAACAGACAATAATTATTTCACTTGTACCAGGCTGCCTAGTAATCATTGTTCAAATAGAAATCAGAAGTCAAAAAGGGTTGCATCTTGTTTCATGGTTTTCTTGATGGCACTTATTTTACTTAGCATTATGGCTCTACTTTTGCCCACTAAATTTGATAAAAAATTAGCTTTGTTCTAGAAAGCAGTATTTACTACAGAGCAACACATCTTTCTTTAAAAAAAAAAAACAAAAAACCCAAAACAAAACAAACCTCCCCCAACTTTTCCCCCTTTTTTTAAGCTGCTCAGCCTCTGAAATGGTTGAGGTGCATAGCTGGAATTTGGCTTAGAAACTCCTCTCCACTGAGGATAAGAATCTTTCAGAGTTTCAATGTAGACAGTTTGTTTCACTATGACTAAGCAAGGAGCCTTTGGAAATTTAATATTGTAGCATGACAGTACAAAAGGTTTTTGTCATTGTTGTTTTGTTTTTGTTTTTTAACCCAGCTGTCTGGTAGAATTAAGTTCTTCATGACTTTATTGGCCATCAACTAAAGTGACATAAAAAATCCTTCTCTCTGCAAGTAACCTGAATCCTTTTATTTCATTGGAGAAATCATCCCTCATGTCATCCTTCACAAGTCTATTTTGGTGTGGGAATAAGGAAAGGAGAGAATCTTTCTTCTTCTCACCTCTCATTTAAAGGCTGCATCATATGAGGGCTTTATAGGCTCCTTAAAACTGTTGTCATGGAGGAAAAGTGCACACTAGAACAGTTGGTATCTCATTTAAATGAAGGATATTGCAACCTGCTGTAAGATCTGAGGGAAGTTTTTACATCACAGACTACCTATTGTGTGCTGCTACTGAATTGTTCCGAGTATTCAGTAAGGTCAAGTGCTCATTGCAAACTAGTTTGTCTTTGAAGCTGATCCAGCTGTACCGGTTTCTGTCATCTATGAATGTGTCCTATGGTGGTATGACCTATGGTTTCATGTCCTCAAAATATCCTGTAACTCTGTCTCTTATATTTCAAGCTGAATGGGAAAAACCTTTCGATCCAAAATACACTAAAAAGAACAAATTCTTTGTGGATGGGAACAAGGCTGTTGAAGTTCCGATGATGTTTGGAATGGGCCTGTTCAAGCATGGCTATGATGAACAGCTGTCTTCCACTGTGGTGCAAATGGATTACAAAGGAGGTGCTTCGGCATTTTTTATTCTGCCTGATCAAGGAAGAATGAGGAAGCTGGAGAAAAGATTGTCTTGTGAACGTATGTCAAGGTGGAGGACATTAGTCTCAAAAAGGTAAAATTCTGCAGTTCTTGGTTCAGATGGTAGGCAAGGAGACACATCAGTTTCAATTTGCTGGGCTATGACACAGAATCGGGGTACTATTTTTAGTTCTGTTTTAATCTACAGAAGAATTCCTGCTGACCAAACTTGAAATCTGGCTCTCTGGTGTCCCTGTGTTTTCACATTCAGTACTGCACAAAGTGAAAACCTTCACAGCTTTAGAACTTTTGCCGTTTCCACATTTTGTTTCCCACCTTCAGCTCTTCATAGCTCCCAGTTTTCTGTCTTAAGACCTCTTCTCACTTTTTTGGGGGAGGTATTCTGCCTTCTCCTATTTACAAGTAAATTTCTACCACTTTCCTTCAGCCTTTTTTCTCATCTCTTGCTTCCTTTCTGCCTATTACTGTTACCAATAATTGCACATTTAACGCTGAAATAACAACCTCATTTGGAACTGTGAGGACAAAGCTCAATGATAAGGGTATAGAGCAGCTGGCACATTGCAGAGCCACTATATTCAGGATCTCTGAAGACTTAGGAAGGTAAAATTGGAATAAGCTACACTTGCTTCAAGGTAACTTTGAGACTAGAAGGCAGAAAGGTTACATGCTTTCCAAAACAACTTTAGACTTCTTCTGTTTAGTGTCATGTGTAGTAGTAGCCTTTGATGGGACAAAATATGTGTACAAGCATAGGCACAACATGTTTACAGAATCAAGCCCTTGTGTTCATTCATGAAATCTGATGTGTCATGTTAGAGACCTTCACAGATACACATTTGAAAATCATATTTTAGATTATAATTTCTCAAGACAAAAATGACATCCTAATACATAAAACCAAACCCAGTGTCATGCTCGTAACTCTGATTCACTGTTAAATCTTATCGAAAGAATCTAAAACCTTTTTTCATTTAAAAAAAGATGGAAAAAACTATGTAATTCTCTGTGTACCTTCACAGTTTGAAATTTCTGGGAGTAGCTATGTGGTTTGTCACTAAAATCACTATAGGACAAATAAGATGGTGAATCAAGATACTTATGAATCATTTTTGTCAAAGAAACACAATTGCCTTTAAAATCAGCAAGAAAGACACTAAATACAATTGGGGGGATTTATATTTCCTCTCTCCATTCTCTCCCCCCTCCCCAAACTGGAATAATCTACCTAAAAGCCACTAATGGGGGATGTAAATCTTATATTATAAAAAGGCATCACTGTCAAAGACGAGCTTGTTTCATGCAGCTCCCCATTTTTCATCATGACAGTTCTCTCCTGCAAACTAATGACACATACTCCTCCTTTTCCCTTTAGTTTTCAAAGCGACTGATTGCCTTTGCTATTATTTGGAGTCTCTGGGAGGTCTTAATAAATGGGTTTGATGTAGGATATGGAATGATGTAAGGACTGTGGGCAAGCTATGTTTGTCCCTGTTTCTCTGTCTGCAGACTGATGTTGACACAAGTTGCAGAAGCATTGTGAGGAACACTTTTCGTTACTGTTGGCTGCTGAACAGGGGCTAGTGCCAAAGTGTTGCCAGTACCCGCAGCTGAGATCTATTTAATGGCTGACTGTGGAGAAAACATTACTTTCTCTTCTGGAAAGTGTATCCCAGTGCTTCCTGCCTGGTCGCATTGTTGCTGTGTGCCTATGGCTTTCCCTTTCCTGCATGTTGAAAGCAAGTGGGGGCTTGTGAATGAGTGTCTTTATGTAATAGCAAGGCAGATGATTCAATGATAGCTGCATCCTCATTTGAGACAGCAATCAGCACAGTCAGAAATTAGGCAGAAGTAAGAGATCAGCAACCTGTTATCAGTCCACTAGCACTCTCATTTTTGGCTACCAGCCAGACTTGGCATTAGATGCTGTGCGACACTGGAGGTATGGGCCCTTTCCTTCCCACTTGTCCACTGGATGACTTGCTCTTTGGACAGCTTCATTAAGTGCTCCACATCTCCCTGACCTGGAACCCTGGACAGTTGTCCTGGTTTCTCACCAGAAAACAGTACCTACTGTCAGCATTATCACTAACCTCTGTCTCATTATGTTGCTTCTAGCTGTAAATGTTGGTTTTAACCTTAGAAAAGGAATTGTTAGATCCCTACTGAAAGAGCAAGGAAGAAATTAGTCAGAAATATGGAGCTTTCATTAATTCATGGAAAGCAGCAAACTAGTCACTTTCAAAAAAAAATTAATAAATCAGACATTGGACTTGACATAGAAAAATAATTATCTATTGACTAACTATGTTCTGTCAATGTGGTTTTGGTTTTTACTTTGTCATCCATACAGTCACCACTACATATTGTCCTGCTCCTTTGGTATATCTTTTTGTTTTCTCTGTCCTGATTTATATGATAAAGACACAAGCCCAACATTTGTGGGTTTTTTTGTTTTGTTTTGTTTTTCAAAAAGTAAGCAGTGAACTTGGGTGTGTTGGATTTTTTGTGCCCAGTCTGAGACACCTAAAATAATCACTTTTTCACAAGGTGAATCCTCTGCATCCTCAGTAATGGGGCATGATGACGGTGCTTCCAGCAGAATGCACAAAATATCACTAACTTCTGAAAAGGTCAGATGAAGATCCTTAGGGAGGTACAGCTGTACTGTTGTGCTGAATGATCACTGGGTCAATCTCACTGTTCATGTGTTGGCTTTTGCAGACCGTGAGCCAGCAACCTACAACCCTATCCTCTGAACCAGCCTTCCAACATTTTTATAAACCTTCTTTTCTTCTCCCCAAACTAATGTCACTATACATCTCCCATGTAGGCTAGAGAGAGCCTGCAAGCAAAATGTCTTTGGGGAGAAAGCAAAATGAGTTTGTCTCTTGGGAGTCTGTGTTACACTGTGATACCTGATCAAAAGTTTCACCATATTCTTGCACTTCTTTTCTGGCAGCTCAGCAAATTTGTATCTTCCAAAATTCACTCTTTATGGGACGTATAACCTAAAAAATATATTATATAAAATGGGTGTCATGGATGTATTCACTGATAAGGCTGACCTGTCTGGGATCACTGGGCAGCCTCAGCACAGAATTTCCCAGGTAAGTCATACTGCTTTTTGTTTTATCGGTCCATGGTTATTGACACTTACATCACTTTCTTTACAACTATTCATGATGCAAAACTCATGTAAAGAGGCTTTGCTTCACATGAAAAGGCAGCTGTTGGCATACAGAATATTTCACCCATGTTACTTTGTGCTGTCAGTGCAATTGAGTTGGAGGAGATTACAAGTCCGTAATTCTTTAATCTAGGAGGCCTTTTTGATCTGCGTGGGGCAACCTTATAAACCAGACGTGACCAAATCATCGTCTATCCACACCTTGGTACCCTCCTGCAGCACGTTACAGTCATTACATTGCTGCTTCTGTTTGTGTCTACCTTCTTTAGCCTGCCTGTGGGCAAGCAGGGAGCTGTAGGATGTATCACTGCCTGTGTTTTATGGAGGGGAGAGGAAAAACCCTGCTTGCTTTTAAACTGTTTGGGGGAAAGGAAAAAGCAGTTATTAAAAACATTTGGCTTCAAGCCTATGAGCAATGACTCTCATTAGTGCCAGGACCAGGCAAAAGCTACAGATAAGTCATACTTCAGTAAACCTAGAGTTTAAAGCTGACAAACAGTGCAAATTTCATTGTCTAATATGAACAAAACAACTGCCCTCATGACCTCAGATGGAAGTTAGTGAATTAGTGTCTATCAATGTCTTGATTTTGCAAAGTAAAACTTAAATGTTTCTCTGCTCTAGCCCTCCATTTCTAGCCCTTGTCCTTTGCTCCCATTTTTTCCAAGACATTAAGGAACACAGGAAACATAATTTCACGATGCTATTCATTGTGCTAATCTGCATGTTAATTCTTCAACTATATGAACTTTTAATAGACAGTTATATATGATCTTGCTCTCTTAACCTTTAGTCTAACTCCACAGATTTGCATGAGTGGGAGCAGGCAATAAGAAAAGAAACAAAGCAAATGTTTCCAGTAGCAGGGACATGCCCCTCCACTGGGGATAAACTTTTCCTCTCTGGGGCTAGGAAAGCTATTCTGCATGTAGCTTGCTGATTTTTTTTTTTTTTCCAACTTTCCTGTCTTTGTGCAGTGGACCCTGTTCATCTGATGTTTGTTTCTTACCAATTAACTTCTTCAGGTACTTTTAGCTCAAGTTCTTATTTAGGTGACTAGTTTTGTACCCCCTTGACTTGTAACATGTCTGTTTCTTCACAGGCTATTCATAAGGCTGTGGTAAAGGTGGATGAGACTGGCACAGAAGCAGCAGCTGCCACAGGCATGGAAATAGTGCCTATGTCCGTTCCGGTTACCATTATATTCAACAGGCCCTTCTTAATGGTCATAACTATGGAGAGCAATATACTCTTCATGGGAAAAATTGTGAACCCTCTGAAAAAAGATTAAGTTGATGTATATATTAGGTATCTGGTGATCACCACTGTTAAATCAAGTGTTTGACCTGATGAGTATGGCATGGCTACAGAGGGCTCTCCACCTTTTAACTGATGTTATTCACTGTTTTTTGTAGATGAAACTCTTCATCAATTTAACTTGTCATAGTTGCATGTTTGTTTGGGCCTTGTTTTTTTTTTTTTTAATTTTTTTTTTTTAAAGAAGGTTGCATTCAGGCAGAACTGTCATTAGATCTGGGACAAAATAGGCCTGTGTGATACTGACAGCATAGATACATCTTCTAGCAGGGAAGATTAGGAGCATGTGGGTGGAGAGGGTTGTGTAAGCCTGCTTCTTCCCTCATGGCTTCCTTCTCACCTTTTTTTTGCATTGGTTGACAAATGGGTACAAGTTATGGCACTTTACTACTTGTGCCCATTTTCCTACCAACATGAAGTTCATATCTAGCACAGATCTTAACATGAGTAATGCTTACTACCTTGCATAGTACCATTGTTGTCCGGTGAGTCTACTACATCCTTGCCTTTCAGCTGTTGTCCCAGCTAGGCTGCTGCAAAGGGGTGACAAAGATGGTGTGTTTTTTCCCCTGCAGATATATACTGGCCTGCCCACTCTTTCTGTGAGAGTTTACAGTCCAGACTCATTCCAGGGCAAATGTTAGATTGGAGTCTAAGAATTGGGTCTAAGAAAAGAAGAGGTAGATCAGATCCCTGCAGTTCAGTGCCCTGGAGCCAACCTTTCTGAATCAGCTATACAGCTCAGAGCAGCCAGAAGACTACTTCCAGCCTATGCCTGCACTTAAACCAGCTTCTAGAAGCCCCCAAGCAGCAGGAAATACAAGCCA